>NC_089812.1:4989090-5334090 GCF_029633855.1 Hoplias malabaricus | reverse complement strand
TGTACCATTCGACCTAAGTAGGAAATTTCAACTGGAATGCCCTACACAAGCTGGAATTCCTACGTGGAAATTGGAGGCAGACTCACCAACCCTGAATTCAGAATCCAAGATGGGTGTCTCACGAATACAGCTGTGTGTGTCTCTTTAAATCAGCAGTGTGTGAGAGTGTTTCCATGATGTTTGGATGGATAAAATATCACAGAATGTGCTGTCATCAACTGGCTTTGCTAACAGTGCTAAATGGGGATAAGTTAACAATGGAAATCTAGGGCACAGGGCGTTCTGAACGTTGAACTGAATCGCAGTCCCAGCTCCGACATCGGACTTAACAGGTAAACGGACTGCAGATTAAGTCCCGGTTTATAATTGTTAGCTTGAGCAGTTGATAACGGCGCATTATGCACTGTTTTATGCATCCAAACATCATGGAAACAAATGCTTTAATGAGATACAACACTGTTTTACACACTGCTGATGCGCAGTTTATGCACCTCCCACTTTCAGAGTAGGAAACCTGAGTTTGTGAGGGCGTAAAACATGGAAGATTTTGTCATTCTGATTTAGTGTTTTCCACAGCATTTTACTTTATTACGAATGTCTACGGAGGCAGTATCCTGAGGAAGGGAGGAAGGTGAGTCTGAATCGAATGTCTGTGGAAAACGCTGCCTGCTAAGGTTCCACTGTTTGGCCGATGTTTGAAGGTAGTGTAGAAGCATCCTTCGCTGCCTTAGAATTCCCAGAATCCTGTGCGTCAGGACGGTCAACAGCAGCATTTGTTACAGTATGGTGGGTTTAGAAGTTTGTCGAACTTATATTTACCTTGAAAAAGACCTAAAGGAAAATAAAGATTACAAAAATCGTGTACTTTTATTATTATAGTTAACATTATTAATAAATATTCATTCATTCATTCATTATCTGTAACCCTTATCCAAATCAGGGTCGCGATGGGTCCAGAGCCTACCTGGAATCATTGAGCACAAGGCGGGAATACACCCTGGAGGGGGCTCCAGTCCTTCACAGGGCAACACACACACACACACACATTCACTCACACCTACGGACACTTTTGAGTCGCCAATCCACCTACCAACGTGTGTTTTTCGGAATGTGGGAGGAAACTGGAGCACCCAGAGGAAACCCACGCAGACACAGGGAGAACACACCACACTCCTCACAGACAGTCACCCGGAGGAAACCCACGCAGACACAGGGAGAACACACCACACTCCTCACAGACAGTCACCCGGAGGAAACCCACGCAGACACAGGGAGAACACACCACACTCCTCAAAGACAGTCACCCGGAGCGGGAATCGAACCCACAACCTCCAGGCCCCTGGAGCTGTGTGACTGCGACACTAACCTGCTGCACCACCGTGCCGCCTATTAATTATTATAATAATAATTAAATAAGCCTAGTTACTTTGGGAAGGGCAGCTAAAGAGTAAATAGCTGCAAATCATTATGCCTCCTCTTCACACACACTGTATTATTATTAATAATAATTCCTTCTTCACGTTTTATTTCAGTTATAAACAGTAATGTGTGTGTTGTGTATCACACCTGACCTCAGTCAGCTCTCTGTATCCTAACATCATCGTGACGTGGTGCTACTTGGAAGCGTGTCTCAAACGCGACTCCATTACGGTGCCCTCACGTCTAAACGCTGCCTTCTAAGGCATCGAGGCATCGAAGCTGCTGCCTTCGGTTTCAGACACTTCCTTTGGAGACTGTGGTCAGGACCATCCTCCTTCGGGATCAAGCCTGTTTGGTCCTGACTGACAAATGCCTCTCTTGTCATACGTAGCTATGTAAAAATCACCATTTGGGCTAGCTACTATACACAGATGTAGCCGTTGTCTGATTAAAGTGTTGATGTGTGGCCATGCTGAGACAATCCCATCGGACAATCAGTGATCTGCACTATTTCTGGTTTTACCCACATGTCCTAGCTCAGCACACTTGGGAACCTAGCGAGAAGAGTAACCGTATTCAGCGCAGATACAGTTTAATCGGCTGTGGAACTTATGACAAAATGCATTATCAAAGATTTACAACTGTACCACGCCACACTGAGCAGCGAGGTGGAAAAACTGATGCAAGATCATTCACTGCAACATGGCAAGAGAAAGTAAAATTATTCTATGCATTAGAAAAAACAGAGAGTAAGAAACATATATACACAGATTACTTGCCTATCATCTGGAATACATTATTTTAACAACAAAATGTATCTGTTGTAGCCTTCTCCAATACATTACAACTGTCCACGCTCTTCCAGATCTAGGTATAATAACTTTTAAATTTTATTTTCTCCAACCCCTCGCACTTCTCTTTCTGATTCATCTTGGCATTGTCTGACCCCTCCATTAAAAGCTGGTATAAGAGGGTAGCATTTTTGCAACTTAGTTTTGCACGAAGGGCGAAAAACGAATACAGTCTTCTGATGGTAATGCAGTTTCTTGATCAACTAATATCCAAGCCTACTGTGGGCTTGTTCTATTTGTTAGAGCCCTTCTTAATACTTTGACAGTTGTCCTTGCTTTTAGAGGGGACAAATGAATGCCACTGGGGAAATAAAAAAAACAGACTTCCTTTCATTTGCAGTATGCATCAAATTGCAGAGCAAATGTGGGCATCAATAAAACACTCTACATTGTAAATGTGGCTGACAGTTCAGAGTCTATTTTCTCCCTGGGCCCTGTCCTCAAAGAACTTTCTGCAAACTTTAAAGCAGTGCTTGTGACTGTTCGGTCTCTAACCTGAAATAAGATGCCCTTTGGTTGGGGGTCCAGTTTCCAGTGGCTCAGAACTGAGGAGATTCTTGGAGTGAGAACTACAGCTTGGGCACTGGTTAAATGGGAATTACCATATCATTATGATATGCACACCATCACCTGAGTGGCACGGGACAGCTGATCCTACAACACACAAACACGACTGACGTACGGGCTGTCCGGGTTTACTCAGTCATCCAAGTCTCTGAACCCAAACTTCCAGTGTTGTTCACGGGGCCCCTCTGGACCACAGGCGCTGAAAAAAGGGGGCTATTGTTTGGATGCGAGATGTTTAACCAAAACTCCCCCCGTCACAAATTCAGGCCGAGCAAGGTTCGCTGTAACTAATAAGCACTTGGCCGGAGCCCTTGAAGCCAGTATTAATGTGGTTGCTGGGTATAATTGCGCGTGAGGGAAGATGAATCGGGCCTGGGACTTCAAAGCCCCATGGCCAAATTAGATCCATGTCTATGGAAGTACTCGCACTACTTGTTAGCCTTTCCCCCCACTCCTCGTCTGAGGAATCAAATAAACAAGAGACACTCCAGTTCAAAGCTGCGAGGTTTTCCCTCTCTGCAAAGAAACAGCTAAGAGTGAGAGGCAGAGGGCGTTTGGGAGGGAGACCAGAGGATGACGCTGTGATCAATCAACAAATAAAATGAAATTTAAGGGCGGTAATCAAAAGAATGGAGCCCCTTGGTAAGAGATCTAAACTCAAACAGAAGAGCTTGAATGGTGCAATGTGCTTGGCAAAAGAATAGAGCTTTTTTGAGATTTTCATTAGAAACAAACTTCCAACGTGAAAAGTCATGAGCAGTGAACAGTTCAGGGATAGGCCACATTGCGTAGCTACAATAGCTACGTGTGGGTTTTCTCCGGGTGATTGTCTGTGAGGAGTGTGGTGTGTTCTCCCTGTGTCTGCGTGGGTTTCCTCCGGGTGACTGTCTGTGAGGAGTGTGGTGTGTTCTCCCCGCGTCTGTGTGGGTTTCCTCCGGGTGACTGTCTATGAGTAGTGTGGTGTGTGCTCCCTGTGTCTGCGTGGGTTTCCTCCGGGTGACTGTCTATGAGGAGTGTGGTGTGTTCTCCCTGTGTCTGCGTGGGTTTCCTCCGGGTGACTGTCTGTGAGGAGTGTGGTGTGTTCTCCCCGTGTCTGTGTGGGTTTCCTCCGGGTGACTGTCTGTGAGGAGTGTGGTGTGTTCTCCCTGTGGCTGCGTGGGTTTCCTCCGGGTGACTGTCTGTGAGGAGTGTGGTGTGTTCTCACTGTGTCTGCGTGGGTTTCCTCTGGATGATTGTCTGTGAGGAGTGTGGTGTGTTCTCTCTGTGTCTGCATGGGTTTCCTCCGGGTGACTGTCTGTGAGGAGTGTGGTGTGTTCTCCCTGTGTCTGTGTGGGGTTCCTCCGGGTGACTGTCTATGAGGAGTGTGGTGTGTTCTCCCTGTGTCTGCGTGGGTTTCCTCCGGGTGACTGTATGTGAGGAGTGTGGTGTGTTCTCCCTGTGTCTGCGTCGGTTTCCTCCGGGTGACTGTCTGTGAGGAGTGTGGTGTGCACAATGAATGAATGAAAATACTAACAGTATTTCTTTATAAGCATTCACAATATTTTCCAAGAGTTTTCTTCATAGCCCACACTTTTCACACTTAGGTAGTTATGTGTGTTGTGATTGTCCCTAAAATGAAATATTACATCTATGGGTTGATTGACTCCAAATTTGCTCCTGTGCTGTTTGAGGGACAATATGCCTTCACTCAAAAATGTCTCTACTGTCACACCCCTTCCTTTCCTCCGTCTTAAAATGAAACACTCTTATCAACATCACTTGGGTAAATGGCATCAACATTCAGAAGAGTGATGCGTTTCCATGAGAACGTGGCGAGAAATCAGTCAGGAGTGAGAATGTTTAGAGCAGAGACATCTATGTGTGTGTGTGTGTGTGTGTGTGCTGCTTGCCTGTGACTTGAGGGAGGCGATGGTGTCCTCCAGCTCCTGCCTGAGCTCAGCAGGCATCAGGCCTTTGATCTTCAGTTCATACTCTTGACGGATGTGTGTGATCTACAGAGACAGAAACATGGGGGGTGGTGGGGGGGACACACAGAGAGAGAGAGAGAATGAGACGACCACAATCTCAGTAACAGCGCCCCCACCAGGTTACCGCATACTGTGGTCAGGCCACAGAAGGCTGGAGCACAGAGCACAAGGAAAGCAGTCTGTCTAGCCCCTAAATTACACACTACAAACCATAGACTGTAGACTAGGCTTAAACAGTTTGGTTAGGAATCCCCCGGCCACCCCCCATACGTACATAACCGGGCCGCTTGTTTGTCAGAACTGCTGAATGGACACGATGCGCTGCGGAGAGAGGATGCAGGGAGAGGTCATGGACTTAGAAGCTTCTAGAAATAAGCATATTTTTAAATGGGCTTTTTAGAGAAGAAGGGATTTAAACGTGGCGGGAACTAGCTGTCGATCTGAGATTCTTCTAGACGCGGCATATCCATTTTCCTCTATTTACATTTACTCACAATATGGCTGCCTTTTGGTTTGGTATTTTCTGGATTTTCAAAGGAAGAAGAGAAAGAGAAAGAGAGAGAGAGAGAGAGAGAGAACGGAAAGATGATTGCCTTTCCTAAAATAATTTTCCTGTTGTGGATTTAACTGATTGTTCTGGCTTTCTGTAATTAATCTTTCAGGGTACAATGAAAGGATTGGGAGGCACTTCAAAGCGGGAGAGTATAAATTATCTGAACACAGCACTCCTTTTTTTTTTCCCGTCCCAGCACAGTGTGTAGTAGATTAGGCCTTTGCCACTTAGTCAACCCTCCCCTTTCTCCCGTCTTCCTCATTTTTAAGTATAAGGGCAGCAAGTGTGGGGAGAAACATAAAACACAAAGTGATCAAGAGACTTTTACATGGAGAGGAAAACCAAAACAGAGAACTGCTCTGAAATAAATCAATCAAAATAATAATTTTAATAAAATTAGATTCACAACTTGGCAACTTTCATGCTGAGGAAACAATGGCCTAACAATGGGAAGCAAAGGGAATTTAAAGAAAGTTAAAAGCAAAGGAAATCAAGATGAACCAAAATGGTCCATCCTTTTAGTTTTTAAGGAGCCTTGTTTTTATAATATATAAATAAATATGACTGGGAATTAAAAAGGAAATAAGACCAGGAAAATGCTTCATCTGCGTGTTTTCTGTGACAATTGTCTCTGCTGCTACAGTTCAGAACAGTTCTGGTTCCATACCCCAAAAATACCAAAAAACTACAACAGACAGAATCTTGTATCACTCTGATGTGAACCCACTGTACACAGTGGATAAACCATGACTCTTTCCTGACTCTATCTGTGTATCTATGGCTGGTGGTTGAATCCAAGTAACTCTACAGCGCCTCCTACTGGTGACGTACCCTTTATTCCCATCAAAATTGGTGGAAACACAGGCCGGTCCGCTGGCTAGCACACAGTAAGTTTCCAAGAATCCTAAAGGGAATCGGTGTTGGTAGAAAAGAGCTAACCTCAGAGAATGATCTGGTTGAAGTGCTACAAAACAAAAAAAAATCAGCGCTTCCTTAATATTGTAAGCTAAGTTTTGGTGTTAAGAAATATCTCCTAACTCCTCAAGCTTTACAATAAAATGTACCTGTTATCAGAGTCAAAGTATGTGTACTGTAATACGACCACCACCAAATCACTTCCATAACCTGAGGAGCATGCTCCATCTCAAATACCCTCCATATGTACTGGACCCAATGCAGCTTGTCTTGAGAGACTGTGGTAGACAAGGTCTTGCAGCGGCTAATCAGAGTTGACATTCCACAAGTGTTTGCCTCGGTGTGTGGGAGGCAGAGTAGTTGGAAAGAGAAAAGGAGGGAGGGAGCTGCTTGCGTAAAGCTGCAGTCTGTTGGACGACTCTCAAGGCGAAGAGTCATGGAGCACAGTACGGTGTTTCTGGCCGCCGGCCCACAGTGGACAGCTCTATTAGCTCAGGCTGTAAGGCGTGGGACAGTTCGGAATAGCAGGAGTGGAGGCCATTCCCTCCAGCAGCTGTTTGCCGATAGCCACAGGTGGACCCGGCTGCCTGGACTTATTAACGGCGCTGTCCCCTTCGTGTAAAATCAAGGCTGGGAGTTGTGGTTCGTGCTCAGATGCAAGCCTTTACCCATGAGTTATGAGTGTGGAGAGGTGGAAGATCCCTCGACAGCTGGGCAAGCTCCTGTGGTATGATGTCAGTAATTAGGGGCAGGACCTCGCCTGGGCCTGGGTGATAATAGTTCACACAAATAGGAAGAGCAACCCATATTCATCTTTGAAAGTGTCAATATCGGAAGCTGATGCTGCATTCCCTTGTAGCATTTAGTATACCACAGTGTCATTGTATTTCAGTCGCTAAGCAAATTAGTCGTGCACTGTCCTTTCAATCCAAATGTAGTAATGAATTAATACGAGTTTGGTGCCTTATGTTTGTATCTTAGCAATATCCAATTCCCACAGCATATTTATTTCTCTGTTTACAAGTCATAGTGGTCTTGTGCTCGGGTTAGGGTCTGGGTCCGGGTCCAACACCAGAAGACGAAGCTTCCCCCTCTGCTTTAAACCTGACCTGTCAGTCAATGAGAGGGTTGGACACTAATACTGAACATAGCACGGAATGTTCCAGAGACATGGCTTCCACAGAGACACCTATCCCACATTTACAGAGACCTCTCTCCGTTTGAGTGAATGGGAGGCAGTGACAGAACCCGACAAACACCAGGGACTGTGGGTGTGGGTGGGATTTTGGGGAGGGTCACTTTGAGGACATTGGCTGATCAAACTGCACCGGGCTTTTGCGCTCATTGATGGACCAGATTATAAAGGCACTATTCCCCAAAGCCTAGGAACTCGGCACACAACAATGTGACTTCAAGCGAGCGTTTTCATCTTGCCTTTTTAAAAAAGTTTCTCTCTTTTCTTGTTCCTGATGAAGCGCTCTCCATTTTGAAGCTGGAGAAAAGCAGTGCAAAGCCCCCCCACCACCACCACCCACCAACACAGAGTTCTCTGTTAAAATGACACTATTTCATCTATATATAGCCTTTAGATTGTGCTTGCGTTTGACTTTGCTTGGCGCGGAGTGTCACACGCCGGGCTTTTTGACAGCTGCCAACTGAAAGCAACAAGGCCTCAGTGCTTTGAATGTTCAAATGAAGTTTGTCAGGTCGTCAGGAGCTTGATGTATGCTAATGAAGTGGGGGGTGGGCTTGTGCTGGATGGTGGTTGGGGGTGAGGTGTTGTTGGGGTGTGAGGCGTGAGCATCCGTCGTAAAGAAATACAAAAAGTGACAAAAACCCCTCTTGTCAGATACAAGGGGGTATATCAAAACCTGCACAACTCAAAGTTTTGCGTCGGCAGATCGCGCGTCTGGAAACGGGGCGAGGTAGTTCAGTGGGGAAGTGTTTTTTTCTTTTTTTTCCCCTCCTTTTTCCACCCCTGAATAGCAAGGAGCTGCACTGTGAAAAAAAAATGTATAAAGAGGGAATGTTTTTTCATGAGAGTGATGTGAGGAGAAATTAGAAACCGAAGGAGGCGCTTTATGAAGTTATGAGGCAGAGATGTGCCTTGTGAAGTGTCAGTCATGTGGAGAAAGAGAGTGGCTCCAAAGCCAGTACCAGCTTTAGAATGGGCTGGCTAATGGAAAACGACTGTATTCACTCAATGGAGCTGTTGTGTGACGCTCAGTCAAGTCTGAAAGATCTCAGGTGAGGGATTTATGTCTATTAGGGAACTTTATGAAGATACACAATCAAACTCTCCAGGACAAGACTGTAGACGTATATTGAGGACTTTATCCTGGACCATAAATGTAGAATCAACATTAGTGTGTTTTTGCGATTATTAAAATGATTATGTGCATAAAAAATTCCTGAATGGAAAACGGACAAAATTAGGGATGGGCGGTATCCACATTTTTCATACCATCTCAAAATATTAACATGGTACACGGTGTTAGCGTGGGGTAGTCAGGCTGAGTGAGCCTCATATCTGTGTATGTGGGTCGAGTGGAGGGTTTTCGGTGCTGTGCAGTTCAGCTCAGCACGGCCAGACGGTGCACACCGACATGTTTTGACGATAAAAACCTGTTTCTGAGAGAGAGACCACATTTCAGCGACTGCTGGAGGAACAGAATAGTTCTAAAATAAGTGAAACAAGATGGTTGTACACTGTTTAAAAGCACAGTTGGCGCTAACAGACACTTGAGGTTTAGCACACACCACAGCAGATGATTTTCCAGTGAAACTGAGGCTCAGATCACACACATTTCGAGACAGAGCCTCATAGCTGTGAGCGCAGAGTTCTGAGTGTTTTGTCTGTTTTCAGCTTCATTCCTCTCTGTTTTAACCCAAACTCAGCTCTGAACTCCCAGCTGTGGTGGGCTGTTTCCCCCTCATCTGACATCAGCAGTCAGTGAGCTCCCACAGCGCCCCCTCTCTTTGGCTCTCTTAAATGCACATGAATTAAATTTTGGCCGGAAATTTGACACACCACACACACGTCATAAATACCACCCTCATTTTGAGATATCGTCCACATTTTTTAAATACTGCAGTGTACAGCATTACAGTTACACCGCCCACCCCTAGCCAAAATACTCAATAACACTCCAATTTTGATTGTCTATAAACTGCGTTTCTGATATAAACGATCCTGATCAAATCAAACACCCACTCAAATCTCCCCATCTTCCATCTTCCTGGTTTCAGTTCCACCCCTGATCAAAGGATCCTACATCAACTGGAGTTTATTTGCAAAACTAATGGACGGAAACATGAATAATTTAGCATTTTTTTCTGCCGATATTTCTTTATCGCTCATAAAATTTTGTATGGAAACCCCGCTATTATCACAGAGGCCTAACTCTATCTGAATCAGAAACAAGGCCCAACATGTTTTTGACTCAGTTGTAGATACTGGAATGCACAACACAATTTCTCATTCCTCTAATACCGCACCAGATAATAAGACGTTAAATCCTTTCTTTAATAAATATCCAGGTTAAGACTGAGATAACTCAATCACAGCACTTTCAAAGTCGGCCATCATTTTCAAAGTTACTATTTCAGGACAGATTCGTTACAGGTCTGAATCAAATTCATTATTTTATCCACCCTCCCATAAATAATCCAGCATTTTCGGCTCTGAGCCTGAAACCAGTATCAGACAGGTGCTATCTCAGACATCCTGTTTCAACAACATGGAAAACTACCCATCTGTAGTTTTTACTGCTCTGCTAACAGCAAATCTTCTGCACCCAGAGCTTTAGCTAACAAGTCAAATCCTACCTATTAACAATATAACACTCTACCCACTCCTCTTCAAGAGGGGGAAAGCTCAGAGGAAGACTGTGTCACCTTGCTGCATTTCTTTTTTTCTTTCTTTCTTTTTTTTTTTGAGCGCTTTGAGGGCCTAATCTTTTCATCCAGCGTGGCAGGGTAGGCTGCGCAGAACTGTATGCGGTCGTTGCCGACATTTTATGCCAAGCAGGCGCAGAGGGGCCTGGAAGAGCCTCTCTGGAAGAACATCTGTTTGAAGTCTGGGCAGAAAGAGGGCTGTTTTTTTTCTCTTCATGCTGAGGATCATATTACAAAGACATGTCTTGGAAGATAAACTGGGGCAATATCACGGCACGGAAAAGAGAGAGTAGGCCTCTCTGCCTCCACCCCCCCCCCACACACCAGGACACACGTACGCACACACGCAACACAGAGTGTGAGACCTGACCTGGGGAGGGCTGGGGACTGGTATGCGGGTTTATGAGGTGGGAGTAGATGTGCTTTGCAGGCTCTCCTCCTCTAAGGCAGGGCTGGAAAAGAGGGTGTCCCTCATCAAATATGTTTTTTATTTTTCAGTTTTGGGTTTGGGGTGGGGGTTGTCTTGATTGTCAAACACCAGACTCAGGACTAAAAAAACACCAGTTCTGAACTGTAACCGAACATTCCCAGCTGATAGTCAGCGAGCCAACAAGCTTTGTGTTACAGCCTCGGAGTGGCCTTTTCATAATGACTAGACAATAAGAGGGAGCCGCTTCCAGCTCAAGCTTTCAATTAACCCTGCGGGTCTCCTCCTTCACGCTCCTGAGTAAACAGGCAGACGCTGGAGGCAGTCTAGCCAATTGAGTGATGACCCTAATTGTCTGGTGTCTGGACGACGCTTTCCATAACTCGAGTCAAAATGAGTGATCTATTAGTGTTCCTTTAGATAAAAGGCATTTTTGGAGCTCCTCTGAGCAAGAAGGTGCCAATTCTCTGCAGCTGCTGTGAAGAATGAGCCAGGCTCTCGTTCAGCAGATGCTCCGGCCTTCTCTGGAACACTGCAACTGAGTCGTGCAGGACCCAAAAAAATAAAAAAGTTTCATACGACAGAGATGCACTCTAGGACTCTACTAATTACTCACGTTTCTACCTCCCTTCGTACTGTGTGTCAAGGTCAAAGCAGCCATGTTATTAACCCGGCTTTCCCTCTGAAGCCAGGGTAGGCATTCCTGGCCTGGGGGCGCTGGCTCTTGAAGCCGGATCTCCAGGAATGTGGGGAATGCACGTGGGGTGCGTATCAGTAACTATGAGAGGAAAGATTCAGTTGGTCTCCGGGCCCTGCAGGGGCTGGGGGACCCTGGGGAGCCCTGAGATCTATCTGGGCCTCAGCGGTAACCGTACCTGCTCCTGGGTCTCAAGCTCCCGGGTCATCAACTTCTTCTCGACAGCATGCAGCTGCCTTTGTAACGTCTCCACCCGCTCCTGGAGAACCTGCAGGGAGACAATTAGAGAAAGAAGGGAGGGAGGGGGAGAGAGAGAGAGAGAGGGGAGGATGTGACTAAATTGAAGACACAAGCTGGACCTGCATTAGAGGAAAGTCTGTTTCACCTCTGTCATTAAAGTCAGCAAGTGTCCATCTTAAAAAACAAAGGGGTCATGTTTGTGACAGGTCAGCTGGCAAAGCAAAGCTCCATCTACTGATTTCACAATGTCTGAGCTTCAAAATGACGCCCATCTGCCTTTCTTTTCAAGCAAAAATCTGCAAAACATTTAAAGCAATTCTTTGAGGCCAAACAACAGAAAAGCAGATCTAGTTTTTTTCCCCCTCCCCAAGCCCCATGCCTGAAACCAATAGTAGTGGAAAGAGAGGCGCAGTTCCTGCCCGGCACTTTGAACCAGATGTTTCCAGCACGCATGTACACTTCGGTTTGGGTTATGATTTCAAAAAAAAGCAGAAGCAGCATCATGTGGCTCTAAGAGGAGAGGGTCCTCGACTGTGTGACCATGAGGGCCACTGAGGGACAGGGCACTGGAATCTATTACCATACATCCTCTCTACTGCGGGACAGTGCAGGTGTTTAAATGGGAGTCAGAGCAGAGTGTATTATCCTCGACTAGCACTGAAAAGGCTATCCCTGTTTCTGCGTGCGTTTCCACCGGGTGACTGTCTGTGAGGAGTGTGGTGTGTTCTCTCTGTGTCTGCGTGGGTTTCCTCCGGGTGACTGTCTGTGAGGAGTGTGGTGTGTTCTCTCTGTGTCTGCGTGGGTTTCCTCCGGGTGACTGTATGTGAGGAGTGTGGTGTGTTCTCCCCGTGTCTGCGTGGGTTTCCTCCGGGTGACTGTCTGTGAGGAGTGTGGTGTGTTCTCTCTGTGTCTGCGTGGGTTTCCTCCAGGTCACTGTCTGTGAGGAGTGTGGTGTGTTCTCCATGTGTCTGCGTGGGTTTCCTCCGGGTGACTGTCTGTGAGGGGTGTGGTGTGTTCTCTCTGTGTCTGCGTGGGTTACCTCCGGGTGACTGTCTGTGAGGAGTGTGGTGTGTTCTCCCTGTGTCTGCGTGGGTTTCCTCCGGGTGACTGTCTGTGAGGAGTGTGGTGTGTTCTCTCTGTGTCTGCGTGGGTTTCTTCCGGGTGACTGTCTGTGAGGAGTGTGGTGTGTTCTCCATGTGTCCTGTGTAACTGTGGGTGTGTGTCGCCCTATGAAGGACTGGCGGCTCTGGACCCACTGCGACCCTGAACTGGACAAGAGTTACAGATAATGAATGAATGGATGAATGAGTTTCATGAGTCAAAAATATTCCGAATAAATTAATGAATAAAATCAAACCTAGAAACCGACCTCTGTGTAACCTTTAGAGTTCTGGATGCTGTATTTGTTACTGTTTGTTCAGAGGGACATATGTAAACGGTCTCTGTTTGCATTGTGTCTGCTATAAAAGCAGCTCTGACTGAAACACTCCTAAAAAGTTCAGTGTGAATGCTGCAGTGATGCAACGTTTAAAAGTTTGAAGCAGGTATTTTAGGGGACGCTTACACACACAGAGACAGACACAAGCCATTTCTGACATCTCTGTCGTTTTTAGATAAACAGATTAAACCGGTGACGTACAAATACGCTTTAAAGTGTTTTTTTTTTGTGTAACATATAACTGTAATTCAAAATACAACCATTCTCCTGCTCTTTTGCTTTTCTATGGTAACTATTGGCAAGTATTAAAAATGACAATCGTGAAGAATTTACTTGTCACGTCATTAGTTATGAGTTCTATCAGGAAAAACCTGCAAAACATATGCCTCAGTTTGTTCTGTTCTTGGGGCTAATATTTTATCTAAATGTGAGAGTTTTAAGCGTTGCGTATTAATACTTTTTTTTTTAATTAAAATGACAAATGATTTAATTAAAATTATATGCTACACATCAGAAGAATTGGTCCAGTTTGAGTGACTGTTTTGAAACGCTATGAACTTCTTTGTGGACCTAGTAATATGTGTAAATAAAAAAAAAAGTGGTGGGAAAAGGCTGCTGTGGTGGGAAAAGGCTGCTTTAAGTTATAGACTTTATTATTATGATTTCTGTAAGACTGCTGATATCCTGTCATGAATAACTACAACTCATTTATTCATTCATTCATTGTCTGTAGCCCTTATCCAGTTCAGGGCAGCGGTGGGTCCGGTGCATACCCGGAATCCCTTGGCGCAAGGCAGGAACACACCCTGGAGGGGGAGCCAGTCCTTCACAGGGTGACACACACTCAAACATTCACTCACACCTACGGACAATTTTGAGTCTCCATTCCACCTACCAACGTGTGTTTCTGGAGCGTGGGAATAAACCGGAGCACCCGGAGGAAACCCATGCAGACACAGAGAGAACACACCACACTCCTCACAGACAGTCACCCAGAGGAAACCCATGCAGACACAGAGAGAACACACCACACACTTCACAGACAGTCACCCGGAGGAAACCCATGCAGACACAGGGAGAACACACCACACTCCTCACAGACAGTCACCCGGAGGAAACCCACGCAGACACAGAGAGAACACACCACACTCCTCACAGACAGTCACCCGGAGGAAACCCACGCAGACACAGGGAGAACACACCACACTCCTCACGGACAGTCACCCGGAGGAAACCCATGCAGACACAGAGAGAACACACCACACTCCTCACAGACAGTCACCCGGAGGAAACCCACGCAGACACAGAGAGAACACACCACACTCCTCACAGACAGTCACCCGGAGGAAACCCACACAGACACAGAGAGAACACACCACACACTTCACAGACAGTCACCCGGAGGAAACCCATGCAGACACAGGGAGAACACACCACACTCCTCACAGACAGTCACCCGGAGGAAACCCACGCAGACACAGGGAGAACACACCACACTCCTCACAGACAGTCACCCAGAGCGGGACTCGAACCCACAACCTTCAGGACCCTGAAGCTGTGACAGAGACACTACCTGGACAGGCAGATAGATGGGATGGGTCTGCTTATCATCAAAGTAATCCACGCTTTCATTTTCTTTTTCTCTTGCTCAGACCCATTCTTCCTACGAAATGTTCTCTCATCAGTTCAATACCTACATGCAAACTACTGAACATCTCAAACCACTTGCTTGTAACACACTGCAGCATTTTCCCATCTTCTTTGGGCTTCCTGAACAAAAACACAGCCTGGTTTTGGAAGGCCAAGGGGTCATGTGTAAGAGGTCAGGGTTGGCTATGATTGTAAACGTGCTTCACCCTTGCTGTATCTCCCAGAGGGCTGTTCCTAAGCTTGATAATGACCCCCTGGGGTCCAGCTGTGCTAACCATACCAGAACGGCAAGAAGCAACGATATATCGGGATCCATCGTGACGGGCAAGTCCCAGAAGTGTGACACAGTGCTTGTGCGGCAATGCTTCCTGGAAGCGTGCTGACAGTCGTTGGTGGGAATTCTTTCATGTGGTTCCCATTGGATTACTGAAGCTACATCGAGTCAGCCCAAGGCTTAGAGGGGATGGGAGAATAGCTCTGTCCTCATCACAAAGTGGCACGTGATCCTCAGCATGCACAAGCACAGAGTTCTGATGACTCATAGTGGGTTATCTCTGTAGCTCCTCTGCCTCATGGGCCACCGTTCTGAAAACAGCTAGAAGGACTTTTCACTGAACCTTGGGAGAAGTCAACAAGACTGACAGGGGCTCTTAAAGGGGATTAGCAGCCTCCAGTCTTTTATTAGACTTATCTGGTCTTGCTGGGCTTTGGCCTGCACTGACAAGTTCTTCTTCTTCAAAAGAGAAGCCTGTAATAGAGGCTAAAGGGTCTTTGACAATCCAGCCTCTGCCTGGTGGTCCTGGGTACAACTTACGTATAAATCCAGCATTGTTTTTTCATTTTTCCCTTCTTCTTCTCCTTCTACACCTCGCGCAACCTTTGCTGGAGGGGCAAGGGAAAAGGTGCTGAAGCCGTGCAGCTGTTGTTCCTCTCGGCGTGAACGGGGGATTTGCTATGGAGAATCTCTACAAACAGGGTCCAGATGGCCAGGGCGATATGCACTTTATCAGACGGCCAGTGTGGGATCGATCTCAACAGGCGGAAAATGTGGAACATTCGATTTCCTGGAGGGGGGCACATAGGGGTGGGGGGGTGTATGTTGGGTGTGTGGGAGAGAGAGAGAGAGAGAGAGAGAGAGAGAGAGAGAGAGAGGGAGAAACAGAGAGCTAGTGAGTGAGAGAGAGAAAGAGAGAGATAGATAGAGAGCTAGTGAGAGAGAGAGAGAAACAGAGCTAGTGAGTGAGAGAGAGAAAGAGAGAGAGCTAGTGAGTGAGAGAGAGAAAGAGAGAAACAGAGCTAGTGAGTGAGAGAGAGAGAGAGAGAGAGATAGAGAGAGAGCTAGTGAGTGAGAGAGAGAAAGAGAGAGATATAGAGAGCTAGTGAGTGAGAGAGAAAGAGAGAGATATAGAGCTAGTGAGAGAGAGAGAGAGAGACAGAGCTAGTGAGTGAGAGAGAGATAGAGAGAGAGAGAGAGAGAGAAACAGAGAGCTAGTGAGTGAGAGAGAAACAGAGAGCTAGTGAGTGAGAGAGAGAATAAGAGACAGAGAAAGTGTGAGAGACAGGGAGAGAGAGAATGAGAGAGAGAGAGAGAGAGAGACAGACAGACAGAGAGAGACAAACAGACAGAGTGAGAGACAGACAGAGAGAGAGAGACGGAGAAAGAGAGACTGACAGAGAGAGAGAGACAGACAGACAGAGAGAGTAGCTGTAGTAGTGCACTCCATACTTGTGATTTCTTAAGAAGTGGCATAATCTCTTTAACGTATTGTTATCCCTTTAAATACGTGAGATTTTAAAGGGACAATTCCTATATTTTTATTTACCTTTTTACACAAATTTCTCACCACCCATGACTTTTGAAGAAATACGAGGGAAACACCGGCTTGGTATTTTTGCTCCTGAGGTCCCCTTACAGCTAGAGTTTAATTCACTTTTACAGCACTGTCCTGAAATCAAGGGGTGGTTTCCTTCCCCCCCTCCAAAAGTTACATAATGCAGTTGCTGCAGTGCTGAGCCCAGAGTAGCAATAACAGAGCCTCTATTCTCTCTATTACAGATGAGGGAAGCATTACAATAATTTTAACGGTGTATTTTTAAAGGAAAAAATCATAATGTTTACGTGCCCATGTACAGCCTGTGGATAAGAATTCATTTCTCACTCTGTCTTTCGTCAGTAAAATATAAAAGAATCCTGCCTCATGCAAAAAAGTAGCCAGGGCTAATTCACTCCTAAACCAGCTGCACACGAGGAAGTACTTTGTTTTTCTGGTGATCACAAAAATTCACAATGAGCTGTATGTTTTGAAACCTTAGCTAAACGGTGTTTTAAAAACTACATCAAACGTCATTTAAAAAAGTTCTAAAGCCCTGACAATCCCTCACCCTCCACTCCCCCAAACAAACTGGGCCAGTAATGCTTATGCACACAGACACATACTAACACTCTCTCTCTCTCACACACACACACACACACACACACAAGGTGAGATCCAAATCGTCATTCCTGGGTGGTCCTCCTGTAAAGATAAGGCAAGTATGTTTCCCTCGGGTAAAGTAGAGGCAGCAGAAAGGGGAAGGAAGAGTAGAGAAAAGCCAGAGGAAGAAACAGTGAGAACGAGAGCAGGCGGAGGAAAAAAAAAGGGGAAAAAAAAAAACATCTCAGGGCTCTTTTAAACCCCCGTCCATGTTTTGTTAGCACTAGACTGCTCTTCATGTGGAATTTCTATTTGCAGCATGGCTGCTCTAAGAACTTTCCAAGCTCCAGATTAAAGAGATCCTTTAATGACAACGAGTGAAACTACTTCAAAACTATAGGAAAGCCTCCAGTGGCCAGACCCGGAGGTCCTCCACGCAAACACACATCAATGTGGCTGAGTGGGAGAGCATCTCTTCCACTAAATTATGGAGGTGCTTGCCTCCCCCCCCACCGTCCTCCACCTCCCGTTCGGCTGTGGCTCCCGCTGGCCGACCATGAGGAAGATGAAGGAATGAAGGTGACGGCGGTGGTGACAGAGAGAGGATGAGTAAGAGAGGGAGCGCTTTGAAAGTGGCTGCAGACGGTGGGACGAGCTCGGAGGTGGTCCGTTGCTATTCCGCGCCGCCACCGTAACAACAGCTGTATGTCACTCGGGACATCTGCAACGTTCTGGTGTTTGCATTTATCAAAAGACAAAGAAGGAGTGGGTGGTGGGGGGGAGGGCACAGGAGTCAGAGAGGGAGAGGGTCATGTGGAGAAAGAGGGAAAAAAGAGAGATTTTGAGGTTTGCTTCATTTCTCCTCTGGCACAGCTTCTGATACGATGCGAAGGGCAGATTGGGTTTGTGCCTCTTTAAAGCTTGCTTTCTCCACCCCCCCATCCCCCCACCCTTCTCTCTCTCTCTTTCTTTTTTTGTTCTCGGCGGTGGCTCCGGTGCTGTGAAGGCCGCTTACATGCCTTTCAAACAATAACAGTTCAATACCAACCCCCCCACCACCCCCACCACCACTACTTCTCTCGCCAGGGCCTGTGCATGCCAGCACGTCCTTTAGAAATCCTTGAACAGACTACAAAACACAAAAGGCAGTTTGTGGCTAAGGGAGAAAAAAAAGGGCTTCCATGCACCGAGCGGTGTAATTAAAGTAGACCTGACGCTGTTAAGCTCCGCTCCAGAAAAAGGAGAGAAGGAAGGGAGGGAGAGGGGGAGAAGAAACAGAAATATTGGAACAAACTACTTTCTGTCTTTGCTGCGCTACCCTTGAGCTAGCGTGCTCCATGCGGCTACAGTTGAAAGCAGGGTAAAAAAAAAAAAAGAGTAAAGAGAAAGAAGAAGAAGAAAAAAAAAGCAGTTGGAATTAGGAAGAAAAAGGAAGGATTGTGAAATGACTGTTCTACTTAGGCTTGGTTGGTAGGAGTGCAATCTGACAGTAGAAATGAATGGAACAGACTGTATAGAGTGCTATTGTCCAGAGGAAAGAGAGAAGGTGGGGAGGGAGCAGAAAAGGGGGGTGGTGTAGTGGATGAGTTGCAGTTTTTGAAGCTATTCTCATGCAGGATGATGGAATGTTATCTTGCACTGCTTCCTGCGATACGGGAAGTTCAAATGTTTTTTTTTTCCTTTTCTTTCCCCCCCTTTCTGGGAATCTGCCCCAGTCATATACACTCATCAATCAGCCTCCTTCTCCTTCCCACAGCCCCTTAATACACACACACACACACACACACACACACACACACACACACACAGAGAGAGAGAGAGAGAGAAACTGACACATGCCAGACCCGTCCTGGTGTGGAGAACGCCAGGGTTATCTACTTCCATCGCAACCAGAAACGCTTAGTCATCATTCCTGCGGCTCCAGAAAAAGAAGCCAGCGACAGTCCATGAGAGCATGACAACACATGGATCAACCACAGGCTTAGCACCGGCCTGCTGCGAAGAGACGGGGGGGTTACGGTGGGGTCACAGCCGGATCACAGAGCTGATGAGTGGATAATGGCCTGGATCTGCTTGAGAGGAACTTGAACTTAGAAAAAACGAGACCTTTACCGTGGTACGTTCAGTGGACACACGGATGATAAGTAAACGTATGTTTTGGAAGCGGAAATTCTGAAAACTGAATATTTGTCAAGCTGTCATCTCAGATCTGGAAGCATCTGTGACTCTTGGGCTTAATGACATTATGATCAGTAGCACGAGATAACAGTCATTCATTCCTTCTCAGGGCGGCGGTGGGTCCGGAGCCTACCCGGAATCACTGGGTGCAAGTCGGGGAACACACCCTGGAGGGGGCGCCAGTCCTTCACAGGGCGACACACACTCACACATTCACCTTCTAGACTATAATGACTCTGAGAATGATTGAGTATTTTTAAATACTGTCCAGACTGAGACCATCTATGACCATCACGCCAAACTGACAGGTCCAGAAAGTCCAGACCAAACAAGGCATGTGTGAACACACCCTTAGAAGCACACTGAAGTTCTTTAAAAACAAAACAAAACAAAACATAGCTTTAAAAGACGCTCAGTGCAAAGTTAGATTTAATAATAGGTTTTCAAATCTCTCATAAGGAGAAAATGTGGACCTTTCAGATGCGCCAACATCAAACTAACACAAGTGTCTGATGAGGGCTAGTTATCTTTTACACAAGGAATGTCACCAAACTTTCATGAAACAACAGGAGTGACACGTCTGAGTCATCACTGTTTGTCTTTACATAACGTTAGGCATCAAACGCGAGCACAGTACACTCTTAATTAGATTTATCGAGCTGTCTGTTCTGTATATGTTTATGTTAAAATTATTCTTTTTACACACATTTGCCACTGACTTACAACTTAGGATGTTCACGTTGTTTAAAAACTCTTCAACAAACAAAAGAATGAAACACAACAGCACTGGAGCACAACAGGGTGAACTGCTACCTCTGATTTATCTGCAGGTTTAATCCTTCATGTGACAGGGGACAGACCATTCAGAAATGATTATGATGTAAGACATCTCCAGCTTCTAAACTGAACTGTTTTAGTGTGAGATACTACCACACTAGAAGTGCAATGTGACGTTACGTATCAGGTTAATTCTTACACATTGGCATCGTTTAGAGCCGCACTGACCTACTGCAGTTTAAACTACAGTTTCCACTCACTTTGCCACCGTACACTGGAGTTCATACCTTATTTAATGTCCATATGCATCGGCAAAATAGACATCTGCATATTTCACAGCTGTGTTTTAAACATTGTACATTGTACACAGTGAAATGTGTGTCAGTTATTAGTCTAGCACATGTTACACTTTTAAATACTACAGGGAGGAACTATGCACACCTGATTAGCTTTGTATTGATTTACAGCAAATGTGAAAAAATGAGACTAATTACTGTAGAACACGTGTGTGTGTGTGTGTGTTGGTCTGTGAAGCCTTATCACATTACGTGTTCTGAATATACTCTGTCCTGACTGGGCCTGTCTTTCTGTGTGTGTGTGTGTGTGTAAGTAACCCTGCAGCTTTCCTCTTCTCACTGAGCAACGCTGCATTGACCTACATCATCCACAGCACCAATTACACTCTCACTCTCTGTGTTCTTGTGTGACTGCTCCTGTTGGGGGCCAGACGGCCTTGCTCTTCTCAAATCCATGAGTCAGAGCAGCAGAGCATGTCAGGACTCATTGGCGGCTCAGGCGTGTTTGAACCGCCATGCCTCTGCCCACAGGCCTCAGTCTATTACTGTCTAAATAGAAGCGGAGCTCAGCTAAAGCCCCCTGAGCTGCCACCTGACTGAGCAGATGTGTGGGACCCACCATATTCCTCTGGCTCTTTATGAGTCACAATTTATCTGAGAATTGTGGAGAAGGAGGATATTATCAGGTTTGATGAATAAGAGCATATTGTTAATGTTCCTCTATCACATGGGAATTTACAGCTGCAGACAGTAGATACAGGTGTCTGTGTTCTCTTTCTACGTCCGTACTGTAAGAGAATATTCTCTCTCTTAAGTTTTCCCTTTAACATCATCACACTAATTTAATCACAACTTTTCTGATGTGAAATACCAAGTCAGATTTTCTTGGTTCCTCATGGTTATAGGCCAAAGGTCATGATATCTACAACACAAATATGGCCACTCTGTTTACAATAGCAGAGGTTTCATAGGAAATTGTTGATGGGGTTAAATGTTTAGTAATATTGTTTTCTGGGGTGTTCAATTTGATCAAATCTTGCCTGAAAACTATACTATAACAATGTGTCAGGTATCCATCATAGTACAGTGGAACCTCTACTAACGAACGCCTCTACTAACGAACTTTCCAAGATACGAACCGGACATTTTAATATTTTTTGCCTCCACCAACGAACCACGACTCTAGAAACGAACCCGAGCCTCCTCCGAGCCGGCGGCTGGTAATGGCCACTGACCCCAATAGGCGAGTCTCCCAGCGCGCCCCAGACTTGAGTGAGCGTTTAAGATTAGCACATTGTAGCTTTAGCAATTTAGCATTAGTGTAAATAGCAGACATCGAAATTCGTGCTAAGGCGTATCTACGCTTTGTCTCCCCACATTCACTGCCTACTCTCCGTTATTCCCCCCACCCCCCCACCTCCCGTCATACAGCCAGTGCCTGTGTTACTCCTCCAGCCAGTCGTCACGTCTTCAAGGTAGCGCTGTGTAACCACTTAAAACTTTATTTCTTTTTTATTTCTGTTTCCACTGTACTTCTTTTTTATTTTTAGTAACGCTACATGTATTTTTTTACTAATTTGAGAGTGTTGTAAACATATATCAGTGCAAAAAGGGTGACTTTCGGGGTGGGGGCTGGAACGCATTAATTGCTTTTCCATTATTTTAAATGGGGAAAATTGACTCGAGAAACTAACTTTTCTACTTAGGAACCGGGTCACGGAACGGATCAAGTTCGTAGGTAGAGGTTCCACTGTATTTGTAACTATTTTGTGAATTGACATTCTGTAATCCAGCTTTTAGAAACATTAAAGTCTTTGGACACCCGGTTCCATTCACCACCACTGTGATGAATTTCTAGTGAAATTGTGGAAAGTGGAACACGTTTGTTGCCTGCTTTCAAAACTAACCTGAAACTTAGCATGGGCTAAAGAAGCTCCAGAAAGAGCACAGAGCCTCAAATTAAGATCTAATTGGCAGTGGACCTGGACGGGTTTATTTGCAGGATGGTATATTGTCGCAGATTGCATGCTGGGTAAATAAAATAAATTATATATAATAATATAATAAATGAAATTAAAAAGTACCTGAGCACTTTCCTTGTCCACCCATACTCTGTGACTCCTGAAATCACAGAAACGACACTTATCTCTAGGTAAACTGTCCTGGGATTTAAAATAGAGGTGACATTACAGCCCCAGTAAAATTCTGGGCTAATAGAGTGTGAGCTGACTCTGAGTCTGTTGTATGTATGAAGTGCTATGTGGTTCTGTTGCGTCTTTCCCAATCACCTCTACCGCCATTATCAGAGCTGCTGTAGCCTTATGCCCTGTGTGACTCACTCATACATTACGAGTCAAACAAACAAAAAAAAAAGCTAGAAAACACCTACTGTTTGTTTGAGAAGATTTTCTTATTACTATTTTACTATTTTCCACATTTTATTTTCCATAAAAGTGAAGGCACAAAGCCTATGAAATCCACAGAATTATGCAGTGACCAAACCTTGTCAAACAAATCAAAACTCCATTATATTTTGGATTCTTCAAAGTAGCCCCTTTTTGCTTTGAAGCAGGTTTAGACACTTTTGGCATTCTATCAAGTAGCTTCACGAGGAGCCACCTGTGATGCTTTTCCAGCAGGACTATAAAGCTCCAAATATGCCAGCTCAAAACTACTAACAGTGAAAGCTGCTAGGTGTTATGGATGTAGGAATACGCTCAGTTCACAAACAGATTCGATAGAGAATAATACATTTTAAGGCAAAATGTTTGTGGATTTCATTGCATTTAGCCTCAAACTGGAGAGCTCAGGTGCTGATTTTAGAACAAGTTTACACTTACAAAGGTTTATAAATGGTTTACTTAATGGCTATTAGGTTTTAAACATTAAAAACTATTAATATTAATGTATGACAAATAGATAAAATGGTTAACAGTGACATTATTTGCCAAATAGTAAACCCACATCCATCTACACAGTTAAACCCCATCTAAACAGTTAAATCTTGCCAAATACTGACCTTACTTTGCCATATCCATTGGTCAACATTTAGCTTGTCATCTTCAGCACATATTTGTTAATGCATTTAACCCTTTAACCACCAGGTTTAATCAGTTAACCACAGATAGAATGTCTTCTTAGATACTAACGATCATGTGGTGCATCTTAACATATGAAATAACTAAATTCACACTCTCAGGTCTGAGCTTATTCTTTACCTCGACATTTTCAGTACATTCTTTGTGAAATAATTATTATTAATTATGACCTTTAAGGTGTTTACAACCTATTGACAAACCCTGTAATAAACAGATTTTAAAACCATTTATACACTTTTATAAGTGTAGTCTTATTTTAAATGAGTACCTTCTAGGCCACAAACACCGCTCCAACACATGCCAAAGGTATAGGATGACGCTCCATCACTCTCCACAGCCCAAATGAGGGGCTTTATACACCTCAAGCAAGATGAAATTTGACAAAGCAAGTCTATGAGATTAGACAACCCATGTATGCACAGTCAATCACTGGGTGCACATTAAAGCAGAAGATGCTAGTCATTGGAACATGTGTCTACAATAATCTTTGACATAGGGTATTTAAAAAAAAAAAGAGAGAAAGAAAGCTAGAGTAAGTGTTTAACCGGTGATTTTGCAAACTCTGGACTGGAAAACAAAACAAACAAACAACAACAAAAAGAATAAAACCCCAAATAACAGATTAACAGTGTGTCAGGTTCCCGTTAAGTTCCATACAAGGGTTAACAATGTTAGTCGAAACTATCTCGGCTAAAGCTGGTCTGAACGCATCTGCTAGGCCTCTAATTGGTACTAGGAAAAAAAAAAGTATCTCTGTTGTCCTCATCTCCCTGCACTGGCTGCAGGTGAGGTACACAATTCAGTTTAAGGTTCAATTGTTTGTTTTCAAATCTCTACGTGGCATAGCTCCAAGCTGCATTTCAGACCTCATTTGCCTACTCTCCACTTTCAGACATCTGCTGAGATCCACAAATCAACAGCTTTTAACTGTTCCTCGCTCTCGGTCGAGATTAAACGTTGACTGTGCCTTTTCTGTGGCAGCCCCCAAACTATGGGACAGCTTAACAATTCGTATAAGATCATCTTTTACAGCAGACATTTTTAAATCTAGTACGAAAACACTTTTCCTTCTCTGTCAGCCACAGACTTTACAGATTTGTTTGTCTTATATCATTTTATATATCTCTATTTACCTTTTACTTGTATCTATTTTGGATAGAAACTCTCTGATTTTACTGTACAGCACTTTGCTCTACAGTGGTCTTTAAATCTAATAATACAATACAATAAAATGACTTGACTACTGAGATAATTATAATCATACACAGGATAAGATGTAAAGTACTCTATGCCAATCCATGAGAGCTTCCCATAGGGCCATCACTAACTCTTCACAGGGGTCATAAGGTAGGCAGCTCCTCTCATCAGTGTTTCGCTGAATTAAGCCTACGACACTTCTCAACCGTGAAGTCCGACATCCCAGACCCTCCCCCCTCCAAGCCAGCTTTCAACAATCATAAATCCACACTGGCCTCCCTGGTGATTAAGGCTGTATCTAGCCCCACTGGCACCGTTAATGCATGCTCAACGCCACCAGTTCCATGTGAACTTTATGTAATACGTCACCAACAACCAGTGTATTTCCCCAACCAATCAGTGCTCTACTTATCCACTGACTAGAAGTATCAGCTGTTTCTGATCACTCCTTCATAGCTGTGCTTAGTTTCTGGGCCCTGATGCCTAGCCAACCTTAGATTATCGTTTAACTTCCCCAGCAACCACTGTGTACAAGGCACAGTAGTGTTCAGGGTTGTTGTATCGTCCAAATAAGCCTTAATTGGTGGAAACCATCACGCAAGCCCTTCCCACCGACAACCCACTTATTATTACTACAGCCCTCATTATTACCGCCACTGCCATTGTAAACGCTAAAGGTGTGATCATACAATATCACATACTTTATCTTTAAAACTCTGCTTTGGTAACAAATTAATAATCACTATTTCTCTTGGAAATGAACTTTAATCAATACACAATACACTACTTCAGTAGATTTTCTGGAACGTTATGGAATGGTTTTGAATGTTTCTTTTAAAAGTCTTACTATTATATTAAAACTGATTAGAACACACACACACACACACACACACACACATATATATATATATATATATATATATATATATAAAAACATGATAAAAGTGTCAATTTATAATAAATGAATCAATGTCAAAAATGTCAAAAACAGTTATATTTTGAAATCCCATTATACTCTACTTTGTTATAAGTTTGGTAGGTTTATTTTTGTTTTTCTGTCAAATTACTTATTTGGAGATTCGTGTGTTGTTTCGAAAGTTATACCCAGTACATTTGTCTTTGTTTTCCAGTCCTGAGGTCAGTGGTAAGTTAACATACAGATATGACCACAGACTTGGCAGATGGATATGAAGGTGCCAGTATTATATAATGGCGGCTGAGATGACAGCAGAAGGTTGGAGTGTGAAGGTGAGGCATGGGGAATAAACTGTGTGGTTTGAAGGGAAAGCATGGCGGTGGTTCAAAGTCAAGGGTGGGGCATTATTGTTTATGTACAAGCCGGTCTCTCAGGCTTGGCAGGCACAGCTTACAGGAGATATCTAGCTCACAGACGAAGGCGGGGAGGGCACTGGCAGCTAAATACATAGTAGAACAGCATTGTTTCCTGGTAGATTTTGTGTATCATTGTCACCTCTCACTCTTGAATGTGGGTGAATTGTGTAATCTGGTGGTCAGAGCTGTACAGCTCCTAAAAACTTAACTTTCACATACTTAAATAACTGGGTGGGGAAAAGTAATGTTAAGCACTTTTACATCTCTTTCCCAAACCCTCTATGTATCAGAGTGAAAACAAAGCTACTGCATACACACGTGTTTTTAGAAAAATAACTAAGACTCAAGACTTTTCATTAGCGTAGGATGCTAATGAATCATTAAATAATAATTTAATGGTTATTACTGCCTTAATTAATCAGAGTAATATAAAAAAGGTTTGACTGATGCGTGACATGTTCCTATTCAGGTGCATTCTTGTTTCAAACAAAATAAACTGGATATTATCCTTTGTTTGTTCACATTTTTACATATCAAATAAAAACAACAACAACAACAACCTTTAGAGGTCACATTATTAACATAAAACGTGTTCAAAAAGAGACTTTTTTTGGTTAATAAAATGTTTCATTTAGAAAAATCTATCAGTGGATTCAGGGAGCTAGACTAAAGGAACCTTAATCTCAAGCACACAAGTTATTCCTGTGCCAAACAGAGGAGTGTAGAGCTGAAAATATGCCAGTTGGGAGGCTAGCATAGACAGTGTCTTTGTGTGTGTGTGTGTGTGTGTGTGTGTAGGGGTATTAGTTGGGCGTTGAAATCTCTGGCGGAAACTTCCTCTGACCACCACACTAACTCACTCTCTTTAATCTTGCTGTTTGTGTGCACAAGAAAGAACACAACTGCACCAGTGGCGCTTCTGGAGCCGAGGCAGCTACACTTTGATCGCAAATAGCAATCAAGGAGGATGGCCAGAGTTATAGCTGCAAATTCTGAGGATACAACACATGCTGATGTCAATCAATCAGCTAGAAAAGAGTCAGAGAGAGAGAGAGAGAGAGGGATTTGGACTTGTGCTGGGTTTAGCTTGTTCTGGTTTTTGCGAGGGACGATTATTGCTGATGACAGATGCGTTCTTATTTTTTTTTCCCAGAATGTGTGAGTGAGATGGGTAAGCCTGCTAATCTGGCAAAAGAGAAAGTCGGAAAAAGAAAGCTAGACGGAGAACAGACAGACGGGTAGGCAAACATTGGGGAGGAGAGATTGAAAGCTCTTAATCACTTCTCGTGAGATGCTACATTGTGAGAGCACTGTGGCGTGGCCTGTGTCTTCGCTTGTTATATAGTGGCTAATTGACAGGCCCAACAATAAAGCTTTGCTGGCTGTGTTCCTGATCCAATCCAGTCTTTGTGGTGATGGGTGTTGCAAAATAACCGGCATCTACAACTCCAGCCGCCATTTGCATGGAGCCTTTGAAGGCCCTTGCTTAGACAAAGCAGGACTTACTATGCAAATAAGGCCATGTACATCGGCCAGTTCAAACACTCCTCCCCTCGCAGTGCAGAACAATACCTAAGAGTGTGTGCTTGCTGCAAACTCGGCGATAACAGCTGTGTTTCAAGCTTAGGTTAAGATAAGGCCAATCAAATCTTGGGCAAATTCTCTGGAAGAACATGCAACTATGTTGGGGGTTGATAATATGATAAAGTCCTATGATGCAAGAAAATGAAGGTAGGTTAGGGGCTTCCATCAGAACTTACTTCGGTTTCTCTTTCATCGTTTACTTGTAGCTGTTATCCTTTTCCCATTGGCTTATAGAGAGCAGTCACTGACACAGGACAAAACCCCAAAACATTTAGAGCTAAGCATATAAGCACATAATCGATTTGATGCTCGCTGTTTTATTTGTTTTTTAAATGAATGCAATGACCATTAAATAAATGCCTGTGTGTTTATTTTGTTCACTCTGACAGTTAAAACTTATGTTGTGAAACACCTAGTTTTCTTTTTTGTTGTTTATGGAATCGGTCAGTATTTGGACTTCATCTGAATGCATGAAAAGCTTGACTGCATGGAAATCAGATTAACATCAGATCACTCAAACAACATTTAGAGGTGTTCAAAGACAAAACAAGCCCACATTCAGCAGAAGCAAAAAAGAAAAAGTGCCTTTCTTTGGTAATACATAAGTATTTTCAGCTGTTTTTAAAGGTTTACTCCAATATTTGAGTCTGATATACTGCCTGGGAGTCACAGTGGAGCAGCAGGTTGTGTCTCTGTCACAGCTCCAGGGACCTGGAGGTTGTGGGTTCAAATCCCTGTCTGTGAGGAGTGTGGTGTGTTCTCTCTGTGTCTGCGTGGGTTTCCTCTGGGTGACTGTCTGTGAGGAGTGTAGTGTGTTCTCTCTGTGTCTGCGTGGGTTTCCTCCGGGTGACTATCTGTGAGGAGTGTGGTGTGTTCTCTCTGTGTCTGCGTAGGTTTCCTCCGGGTGACTGTCTGTGAGGAGTGTGGTGTGTTCTCTCTGTGTCTGCGTGGGTTTCCTCCGGGTGCTCTGGTTTCCTCCCACGCTCCAAAAACACACGTTGGTAGGTGGATTGGAGACTCAAAAGTGTCCATAGGTGTGAGTGTGTGTCTCCCTGTAAAGAACTGGCATGTGTTCCCGCCTTGCACCCAGTGATTCCGGGTATACTCTAGACTCACTGTGACCCTGAACTAGATAAACGCTTACAGACAATGAATGAATAAACGAATGAATGAATGAATAATATAGTGCTATTAAAAATGATTACATATTGATTTGTTTTATACCGGAAAGTAAAATCAGATCTCATCTGCTCATTGGAGATACATTTTAGTTAAAAGCTGAAACGGTATCTAACCAAAGCACATTCACATATGATCAGGACATCAAACACATATAAACATCCTCAGAATGTCATTGAGGACTTTCAGTGTCGGAAACCACACAAGCAAGTCTATTTAAGATTACTTCACAGCTAAAAATGGTTGTGTGTAATGAGACATGTAGCTTACCCCATGTTAATTAGTGGTTATAGGCTTCTAGTGTGTGTGAGCGCCAGTGCACCACTAAAGAAGAAAACACTTAGCCAAATTACTAGACACAGGGCAAAGGGTAAACGTTTGGAAATTTGATTTTCATCAAACTATTGCTTTAAGAATTCTCAAACAAATTCAGTCTCCATTTTTATGACTTTAATTAGCAACAGGATTATCACGATAACAATAGAGGTCCCTATACCTGTCTTTAGACAAGGACACCATGGTAAATGATGTACATCAAACAGCTGTGATCTCTGCCATCACCAGCAGAGCATGAGGCGTAGCGAGACTGTCTATAAACACGTTGGGCAAGAAGCTGAAGAGAAAAGCGTGGGCCGTGTGATTTTGGAGGCGCCATTTTGCGTCTTAAGCGGCTTTGCGGGAAATGCGAGCAATTAAAGCGAGCAGGAGAGCTCTGGCTCTTCTTTCTGGAGATTTAGGGCAGAGCAAGGACTTGAGGCGACTTCAGAAACAAACCCGGATTTAATCTAGAGGAAAAAAAAATGGGAAGGGGACATCTGATACGAGTCTGCACACTAACAACAAATGTTTTGGGATTATTGCAGTCAAATGCGCTGTACTTTGATGCTGTTGTTTTATTTCCCTCTTCCCCCAGTTTCTTTTTTGTTTCAGCCCCTTTGGCTTTCATAATCCTGCCTTTGAAGTGAGCAGTCTGGAAACAATGTCCGCCCGATGACTGTCCAAAGACAAACTGGTTGTTCACTGCTTCTCTCTATTCTTGTGCAAACGTTTATCAGTGGCGTTTTTCTTGTGCGCCTGGACTTTAATCAACAAGTCAGCCATTAATTGGAGCCTCATTAGCTGAGCAGTTAACAGGCCGGCTCGCAATAATGAGGACACTGAATGGTTTGCGTGCTCAAATCACACATGCACACTCAAGTGTACTCAAGTGTAATTGGACAGCGTTACGCCGGTCGACAGAGAGAGCCGCGGCAGGCCCGATCGGACTCCATCAGACTCTTAATGTGAGGCAGACTGAGAGCCTAAGATTGAGAGGGAGAGTGTGTGTGTATGGGCTGAACGCTCCCAGTGAACACGCTCCCTTAATGAGAGAGGAGGAGAGCTTTAGTGAGCCGAGAGGACCCACAGCACACTTGCGTAGAGACTACAGGGAGCTCCATCTAGAAATACTCCCCCAAAAAAGACAATGAATGACATACACGGTTTAAATAATAGACTGGCACTGATCCCCTCTACAGCCCTCAATCCACAAGGAAGTGTGAGGAGAATTATGTAATTTGACGGTACTCTGCACTACACTGAATGTAATGATTACGCATGACTGCACATATTTAAGCTGACTTCCCACTGCTGTTTGCGTGAACAGTCATATGTTTATGGCACAACAAACAGAAGCTGCATATTCATCAACCGAGTAGTTGTTTCTCATCAGTTGTCAGTAAGTATCTACTACTAGGAACCAAAATAGTAGCCAATTTGGATACTTTTGGCTTGCTTTTCATTAGTCACACGATCAACAAATCCTATGCTAATAAGCCCCAGCTCCACCAGTCATAAACATGACAGCCCTCTTCCTAATTATGTCGCTGCTTTCTTGCTTTTCCTTTACCCAAGTTCTGGGCCTGAAACCGGGTACATTTTAATACCTGCTCCATCGTGGTTCCAACTGAGCTGAGTAGAGACTAATCCATGATCTGTAGACCTTGTAGATCACTGACTGGACAGAGACTGGTCAATTTCAGAATTTCAGACATGGAGCCATTTGTAAAATACCCAAGCTGCAGTAGAGATCACGTTGGTTTTGTTCGTTTTTATCTGACTGTAAAAGTATGCTGTGGTTTTTTGAAGAGGTTTGGTGGCAGATGAAAAATATCTAGGCAGAGCTGGACAGTGCAACAAGGAACGGAGAAACGATACATATGTGTGTGACCTCACGTGTGGCTAAAATAACTAAATAATAAAAGCGTAGATAAAAAATAAAACACCAAAAAACAAACAACAACAAAACTCACGGTGCAAATTCACAATACAGTGCCATTGCTGTATTTACCACGTTATCAAACAGCACCATTAGTGTCACTGATGAAACCTAAGTTTGCATTAAGTTTCCCTGTAAACCCATGTTTATTTAAATACTTTATGCAAAAAGAATGCCTTAAAAACTTCTCTCAGAAACTTCCAGTTCAGCAAAAGACATTCACTGCAGTTTTCTGGAGATGAATCGTTAACTAAAGTGTAGTTGGGTTTCAAAAACTGGTACAAATAATATACAATATCACATCAATTAATGGTGGCCACATAACGCTTATTTAATGATTTTACACACACACACACACACACACACACACACACACACACACACACACACAGAAACTCAAGGAGTGTTCCACATACTTCACACTTGACTATTACCTCACTGCATTAACTTCCCTTCCTTTCATTCTTTATTGTGAGAATGTTTCTCCTACAGATTCCTATAGTGTCCCTTTGGGTCACGGTGTTTATTAAAGTGGGAGACATCTGACGCTTTACTCCAAAGACAAAGGTCATTTGAGCTCCAATGCTAAAACAGAGGAGTTCAAAGTTGGGGGATCCAGTTCAAACCCATCGTAAAACTGACACACTCCACTCTGCCACAGTCTCCACTCTGACCTGTCTTTAACCTCCTCCAAGTAAAAGGAGAAGAGACATATCTATCCCATAAAAATCAGACCCTAACTGAAGGTATAAAATGGACCATCCCTGCTCTGTACCTTTCTGTCCAAGGAGAAAAAATGTAGGTCCAAAACTTGAAAACAGCTTAATTAGTGATTTCAGCTACTTTATAGTTCACACACTGTGGACATTAACATTTAGTTGTGCACACACAGTTTGTAAAATCTCCGTGAAATAAAATGGGATGCTCTGAAGTCACCAAGCTCAAGACCAAGCAGATGTTGCCAACAGCCAGGTCAGAAAACCGGTACTGGACTGTGGGTGTTAACTGGACTAGCCAACTCTATCCAGCTTTCACCATCTGTCTCTTAGGAACCTTAATCATCAACAAATACACCAGAAAACTATAGGATCTTGTTTGTGATACTCCACCCCATCACATTTATACATACGTGTGTGTGTGTGTGTGTGTGTGAGCATCTGAGATGTTCACCTTGCAGGCTCGGTCGGCATCTCTGCTGAGTTGTCTTCTCTCCTCATCCCCCCGTGTATGTGCTTCCTGCAGCTGGCGCTCCAGAGCCTGCTGCGTCCTTTTATTTTCTTCCTTTACTGAAGACAATGCTGCTTGCAGCTCTGTCGTCACCTGGAAACACACAGAATAGATGAACGCTTTTTGAAGTCTAGGTTGTAAGCAGGCCCTTCGTTTCCTGAGAGTAAAAACACATAGTAGTTATCAAATAACTCATAATACACTGGAAAATAGTTTATTGGCAAATGGTACTAAACTGTTACTGGAGTGGTACCCTCAAGGACCCGTCTTAGTAGCCTTATATATGGTCTGAAATTATACCATATACCATTTCAATTATATCGGCACTAAGCTGCATTGATGCCCTGCAGCGCGTCTTAAGCCAAAGCTGCTTATTTTTCTATTCAAAGTTATGAAAAAGACACAAATGTGCATTTCTCCATTGGAAAAAGTACAAAAGACACAACTGAATGTTATGATAATTGGTGTTATACCTCTATACCTTCGGTTAATAGAACTGTACCTGAACTGTACTGCTCTCTGCTTATGTGATTTTCCAGAATGGGGAGAGTTTGACACAAGGGAAACTATTCTGTGATTTCTGTCAGCAATTGATCTACATTCCTGAGTCACAAGTAAAGCGCAGAATCTCTGAACATAGTATAAAATGTACTTTAAAACAAACTTCTCCACTATGTTAAAGCCTTTCCTGAAAAAGCAGGATCAATAATTGTCAGATTCTCAACTCGAACGCTGTTGTGTTACAGTCTTTCAAAGCATTTCAGAGGCCATTTTGTTTTCTGGTTTGTATTCTTTTTGCTTCTGGTTCCAGTTTGTTCACAGCCATTGCTTAGGGGCAACCCCAAGTTTGGAATGTGATCTTTGTCAGCTGTCACAGAATATGACCAAATATGTTGCAGGTCAGATATTTTCATATGGAAGCTATCTATTGTTCTTGCATTCTGTTTTCAATGTTTAGGAGTACGCGAAGGTTTGCCCCTGGTCAAAAGACATGTTTGATTTTCTAAGTGAAAATAAGTACACGTTGTGGACCGAACATTCTGCTGTACACTGTAATCCAAAACGGCGCTGTCAGAACAGAACTGTATCACTGACACAGTAACTTTGAAGAGTTTCACTGTAAATGTAAGCTTTTTCTATAGCTCCATTCACTGTGAGTTACTATGTATTTGCAGATCTGAAGATATTGAACAAAGAGTGTAACTGAGCTTTGTGTATGTTATGCCACAATATGTATCTTATTTTCTTCCAACTCGGCAAAAACTGCAAGTGTGCAGAGCATTTTCACTTGTCCAAACTTATGTCTGTGTAACAATAAAAGCTATTATAGTAAATAACAATAAGCTGGAGCATAAAGAGCGAGAATGCTTAGCAGCAACTGCTTAGCGATACTGAAAAACACCATGCTTTTATCACCTGTAACAGCATGGGTGGAACCCGTCTCCACCAATTAGACTGGGTTATCCCAACTAATTGTTGTATAATTAATAATAAACCTAGGTTTAAAGGCTTAAATCTAGTCCTACAGACATATTCAATCATATTAATGCCTAGTGTTGCCTATGTGCAGTGGGCTCAAAACCATGAGTCACACGCGCAATCCTCTGCTGAGCTTAAGTGACCTACGTAATCCCTCTCTTTAACAGATTTAAACTAGTTTGACCACTTGGTGTCCAACTGACTAGCTTTGGAACCTTTTACTTTAAAATATATTAGTAAATAAAAACTAAGACGTATTACATAACCTCCCATCTCTGTAATGCACGCATCGATGCAAGTGTGCTGCGAATTTGAAATGGAAGATGAGTCCTGACACTTCTGCTAAAGTGAGCTAGTGTTGGAGGCGTTCTGAGAGGTAAACACTCAAAAACCTGCATGTTTACAAATCACACACAAAATGGAGCTGAAGATACACCCCCGCCAGACCTGTCTGGAGACTTGTTTAACTCTGGAAATACTTTCTGACAATGTATTGCCATGCTGCGAAGGATAAATTAATGTTTACTCTTGGTCACTGTGTGCGAATACTAATGCAGATTGAAGCTGTATATTTGCGGACGTATGTGCAATGAAATGAAGCGTACTATTAGAGAGCTTGGCCTTCGATGATGCAGTAAATGATTCCGCAGTCTGGAGAGGCCTTACACTAAACGTCAGAACATGTGTGAACACGATTTTGATGGCAATCAATCACAAGAACCATGGTATGGTGAAATAATGATAATGAATAAATGTGAATCCCCAAAGATGCTGGATATAGATCGTTCACTGTACAGTGAACTCAACCCAATACTGGAGGGCTTCATACCCCAGTAGCCCATGCTTGGCGTGGACATGAGGAACTTAAGCTCCTGGTCAGGTGATCCAGTGTCCCACTGTTTGTTCCTATATATTTTAAAGGAGATTACATAAGGATGCACCTTAAAGAAAAATAAATGACTAATTAAACAGGCAACCATTTGTATAAAGACAGAAACAAAACTGTAGCATGACAAAAAATACACACACTGAATTATAAATAGGCGGCACGGTGGCGCAGCAGGTAGGTGTCGCAGTGACACAACTCCAGGGGCCTGGAGGTTGTGGGTTCAAGTCCCGCTCTGGGTGACTGTCTGTGAGGAGTTGGTGTGTTCTCCCTGTGTCTGCGTGGGTTTCCTCCGGGTGCTCCAGTTTCCTCCCATAGTCCAAAAACACACGTTGGTAGGTGGATTGGCGACTCAAAATTGTCCGTAGGTGTGAGTGTGTGAGTGAATGTGTGTGTGTCTGTGTTGCCCTGTGAAGGACTGGCGCCCCCTCCAGGGTGTGTTCCCACCTTGCGCCCAATGATTCCAGGTAGGCTCTGGACCCACCGCGACCCTGAACTGGATAAGCGCTTACAGACAATGAATGAATGAATGAATTATAAATAACTGACTAATAAATAATGTAAACAGTGTGCTAATGCTAGTACAGTGAGCCACTAAAATCACAGCAAATCCTGCCCTTTGTTACATATACTCCAGTCCAACAACACTATCCTACTGACCAATGATCTAAGGCGACTTGTCAAATTTGGTTTTTCAGCTTTCGCTCCAGTGCAGATCGCTGTACTTGATTTGCACAAAAACTCCTGTGTAGGCTTATCAAACGAAACAAAAACTTTATTCAAGACACTTAATTAAAGGCCGGCTGCTGACCCTCTCTTATCAGCTTGCTTTGGAAAGTAAGTAAAACAGTGCCATACGATCTGATACAAAAGAAATGCAGTAAGGTCTAGACCGGCAAGACGTCTGGAATCAAGCTCAGATGGAGGAGAACTTCACAGCCATGTCCTGTGATCTTGATCTTATAATGGAGGAGATCTTATAATGATTTTGACATGTCTCTTGGCCTGAAGGTCTACGGTCACTTGTGTAAAATATCATTTCAATTTTTACCTTAAGTTTTTCATTTTATCCCGAGTGCTCTGCTTAACATCTCTTTGGGAAAACGTTTAAAGGAGCATTCATTCATTTTCTCCATTGATTCTGCCCCGAGTTAAGACACAGCCATTTCACTGACACTTATTCATTCATTCTTCATGTCATTTGAGCTGAACTTTACAGAAAATCTGTAAAAGTAATAAACAATCACTCTAATACATTATTTTTCTGGGTACAGTTTGGTGGAATGACCATAACTTTAAAAAAATTACTTCTTTAAATTGATTCCATCGTAATTTAACGAGATGTTTATTAAATTGTTTTATTCGCTTAGCACCACATGATCTTCGCTGATAACGTTAGCTGGCCCCTACCCAAAATCTATTACTGGCTAATATATTTAGTCATATTCAAGTTACTAAATATAGGTTTGGTTCTGCGCAGAGTCATTTGAACATTGTGAATTATCATCGGTTCATCTAAATTGGTTTTGTCTTACTTAGTTTAGCTTTAAAATGATTTATCTACAGCTCAGGGTTAATGTATCTCAACCTGCCACTAGAATTACAGACACAAGTACTAATCAGATGGCACTGCTTTAATGGATGTGACGTACTCTAATTATTACTGATCACTTTCAGAGGTTTTAATTCTGTCTGAGTACACCTTGTCGTTTTTATGGACGGCTCATTAGTAATGATTCCGTTGGCTTTACCTTCTTCGTCCGGTACAAATCAAAATGTCAGCGAACCTTCCACTATATCTTGTTGAAAACATAAAGGTACATGTATTGTCTTAACTCCAAACACTACAACGTGTAAAATAAAAGAAAAACAATTGATTTTAATCAATTTATTGACACAGGTTCGTTTAAGAAAGCTATAAGAGACTGAAGGCTTTCTACTTTCAAGCAGCTGAAGGTATGTGAACAGAAACAAGTGTTTAACTTTCTTTTTCCATATTCCATAAATGATTTTCCCAAGCTCTCCATGTAAAGCTAATAATAAAGAGTACTCTAGCCCTCTATTAGACATTCCAACTCAATTCCCATCTGGTATCAGCGAGGTCAAGACAGACCTCATTCTACTTGTTTTAAGGTAAAAAAAAACAAAACACAGACCTGTCCAATGTCAATAACTTTTCCACAAAGAATAACTTTATCAGAACGTTAAGAGCTGAAACCACTGCTCTCTGGATCAGAGATAGTTACAGAAAACGTAAACAGACACCTCTGAGGGAGACACAAGAAGTTTAAAGTTTCTTTTTAAGTGTTGCTAAATTGTCACTTGCTTTTCTGGATTATTATTGTTGGTTAGATAAAAGCATGATCTAGACGACGGGTAGCCAGCTGAACTCGGTGAACTCGGTACGGCTGTAAAAGCTGGATTTTGTAAACTGGGCTGTGCTAAATTATTCCCAAACTCCCATTTAGGTTCACTGTGTTGCGGAAATAAACACTGCCGGAGCACCATGGCTTGCTGTACTGTTTATTTACATGAGAGTTAGTGCTGACGAGCTAGTGGGCTTAACTTCTGCTCTTTTGAACAGGTGCAAATGCCTCCTGGAAATACTAATACAGCTTCGAGAAGTACATTTATTTTTGAACTGTCAATTGTAAGAGTTCAGTAAAGATATGTAAATAACCTTGGGTAAATTATTTGGGACTCTGCAGGGTCTAGACTCGTTCGTAGGAGTACCGCTCCTCTTATAAGGCATGGTACCTACGTCCTTGTTTTTTAGTAAAGGCTGTGAACTTGTGGCAAAAGACGGCGCAATAAAAAGCGAGAAGTTGTGTGTTTGAAATGCTCCAGTTAAAATTAACACTCTGTTTAGACTGTAAGTGGAGGAAAGGAGAGAGCGGGCCAGAGCTGGCTGCTTTGGGCTAGACAGATAATTGTTTATTGTGCGTAAACTTTCAGCAGGCACAATTCGACTGGAATCCATTCATTGTGTGGGAGTAGGGAGCAAAGACTTTGGAGCAACCACAGAGGGAGAGATTAGGCTTATTTTGTCAGTGGGTGGACCACATGAAAGCAACAAACAGCCCATTATTACGGTAACATCAGTTCTCTTGGTAATAATTATTTCGCCATATAGATTCCTGCATCTAGTCTTTAGCCCGGAGGAACACACTCATCCCTCCTTTCTTGTTATTCCTGTATCTTTCCTCTGATATTTAGGCCCTTTTTTGACTGTAATTGCTTCGGCTCGCCTTCTGTAATTTGGCAGCGGCTGTTTAGGCTGGGAGTAAGCGCACTTCCCGCTGAATTTGGATGAGTTGAGTTGTCACTCTGCAGCTTGGCGGAAGCAGCTGTCTCAGTCCTGAGTGCCTGGGTCTTAGGAAAGATAGAACGTGAAATAAGAGGCAGACTGATGAACCTGCTATTTCCAGCTAAGATGGGACCACGATACACAACGTTTACGCTGATTTTAGCCCTGATTTTCAAAAAAAAGCCAAGTCTGTCCTGGCTACCTTTGGTCTAAAGATATTTAGGTGGCGGAAATTGTGGGTTAGGAATGTAAACGAAGAGGTACGGCCAAAAAAAACCCTTAATATACAATTAAATTAGCATTTATATAAAAAAATAAAAAAAGATGAGGTAATATGACAAAAACACATCCTTTTATTGCACTGGTAAATCTACCAGGCTTAAATCTACTGATGGAATGATTGAATGCTGCTGGAAGTAAACTACGTACGTGTTTTGAATTGCGTTTTCTTCATAACTAACATGGCTGTTGCAGAGAGAATGAATATTAATACTCACAGTATCTTTCTTGGGCATCTTATATCTTAAAATCTTATTTACCTGGTTCTATGGCGATGTAAATTTGAACAATATTCATTAGAAATGTCTTATGCACACTGCACTTCATATATGAATTACAGATAGGGATAAACTGGTATGCAGGCTGTGGACAGAGGTCAGATATCCAATGGTTTTATGCCCAATGCAAAAATAAATGTGTTGCTTGCATGTGGTTAAAAAAATGCATCAATTATGAATGATTTAAAATATTAATCAACAGTTTTTTTAAAGGCCAAAGTGAATATGACTATATATCAATATCCACTCCTTACTGCACCTTAATTAGTTTAAAAATAGACAGGAATGTTCCGAGATATTAGTAATTGCACTATAACACTAATCCTTCAGTAACTGCTATTTCAAATTGATTTTATAATTGAGAGTTATTGCTTCTGGCCTTAAAAACTCCATATCAACACCTTCCTATCAAGCAGGACTTACATATAGCCCATAGTTTGCGTGAGGTCACAGGCCTGTAACTGCAGAGGCGGTTTGGGGGTGTGTGGATGGCATCGTTTTGTCGCCTCATCCGAGCGCTAATCGTTAGCTGGAAAGCTGCAAACACTGTTAGGGTCAAAGGTGGGCGGAGGGGGAGGCTTCTTCATGAGAGACCAAGTCAGCTGCCTTTGCCAACTATCGCTAATTAAAAGCCTAAGCAAAGTGAGTGTGCTGGCAGCAAGAGCCAAGATGCCCTCTGGACTAATGTATAGCTTGGCTTGGGTTTAATTGGGGCGATGCACATGCAACTGTACTAGCCCTGGGCGAATTAAAAAGATGCCTTATGATAAGTGGCAGAGGTTAGAAGTGGGTAGCTGTTTAGAGTTCAAAGGGCACTGCTTAGCACTATAGCTCAGGGAACTCAGAGCAACAAGTGCGAAGTTTGCAAAGTGCAAGTAAGTATGAATTTATACGAAGCGGCTATGAATAAAAAGTTTACATAAAATGTAATCACACAAAACTACCATTGAGGGAAGTTGGCATCATCTGTGAAGTTTCACACTATTATTACTTACAAATCCTCGGATACCCATTGTATTCAGTGAGGTTTTAGGGGAAAAACAGCAGTTCATACCCAACTAATTACTCTCGACCTGTTAAATATGTTTAATTAAAATTAGAAAACAAATGCGGATATGGAGATGTAACTGTGTGAAGAGTATCTTTAACAGTGAACACAACACCGCAGTTGCATCCATTTTAAAAGTAAAATTACACATAATTAATAAATAAGGAACCACAGAAAGTGGGAGCTGTGACATTAAAAGCAAAGCAGATTCCAGGGAATGTTAGAAACAGATAACAACAGGGACGCCAAATTCTATCTAAGGTGTATATAATCAGACCTTAATCAAAGCCCGTGTTTCCACAAAGGATTGTGGGACGAGGGGGAAGAGGAGGAGGGATGGAGACGTGTTTGTACAGCTTATGCCAATTTGGTGCTTTAAAAAAAACAATAATAGGAGGGATTAATGACTTGCGGTTCTCTCAGAAGAAATGTAGCATTAGACATAAACAAAAGAGGGGTGAGCACCCACAAAATCGTATGCGTACGCACCCGCATGTTTTTAGTTGTTTTTTTTTTCCCCTTTTTTTGAGCAATGGCTGTTGTGTAATTTGATAGGCCGCTGTTTTCACACGACATCTGCTTGTCAACCTCACTGTGAACCTGCCTTGTTTTAAGGGGGGAGCTCCTGAAACAGAGTTGTGAAAGAGGACAAGAAAGGGTTTGGATTTGGTTGTTAGGTAATGAGGGGCAATTCGGGCAGATGAGAAAAAAAATGCCACTGAAGTCAGCTGTCCTCAAGTGAGGGGAGATTTCTTGTTTTTTCTTTCTCTTATGAAACATAAACAACTCTCAGGAGTTCAGCCGCAGTGTTCGAGCCGCCCGTGTAATCTCACACGCCGAGAGAGGAGTGAGTGGAATAGAGAGAGAGAGAGAGAGAGAGAGGATAGAGGACAGGACCTGCTTGATTCATGAGCAAAAGAGGAGAACTAGAGCTGGGTCTTTTTTTTTTTTTCTTCCCTCAGTTTGAACAGATTAAATCTAATGTTAACCACATGGCTGTGTGGGGGTGGGGGCCCTCCAATAACAGACATGTCAGCATGGAAGAATGGAAAGCGAAAATAGGGATCAATGCACAGATGGCCCCAATGATTTTGTTCAAAATAACGATGCCTCCCCATCACAGAGGTCAGCAGTGTCATTAACAGCTATAAAATCTACAGCATGTGACCACTAGAAATAAATAAACTGTTGTGTTTGTAGTCTCCTGTATTGCATGAATTGTTGTCTTCCAAAAATGCGAGTGGATCAGACACAGCAGTGCTGCTGGAGTTTTTAAACCCTGTGTCCACTCTCTGTCCACTCTGTGAGACACTCCTCCCTTGTTGGTCCACCTTGTAGATGTAAAGTCAGAGACGGTAGCTCATCTGTCGCTGCACAGTGTGTGTCGCTCGTCCTCTAGTCCTTCATCAGTGACACCTCTTAACAAACACTGAGGTGTTTAAAAACTCCAGGAGCACTGCTGTGTCTGATCCACTTGCACCACCACATCAGGGTCACTGCAGCGCTGAGAATGATCCACCACCAACAGGGGTAACAAAGTATACAGAGCATACACTGTGCTCCTGTGAGGTCAGTGGAGCTGAGACGGTGGAGAGTGAGTGTAGAAACAAGGTAGATGTTTCTAATCCAATGATTAGTGTTCAGTGTATATTTTAGATAGTCGCCCACAGTAGAGGAGTGGTACCAGGAACACTATGTATATGTCTGTGTGAACAGGCAGGTGTGTAATTTTAGTCCAGAGGGGAAAAGAGGGCCGTTTTTTCAGACTTCCCCCAACATTTGTATATCCTTTCAAACAATGCTTTAGGAGGTGGAAGAGACTGTTTACCTGTGTGGCCTTGGCAAGCTTCTGACTGTAGTCTTTCTCAAGCTGCTTCAACCTGCTGTTGGTCTGCAACGAGAGAGAAGAAAGAGAAGGTGGAGGAGAGGGGGGGGGGGTGAGAGAGAGGGGGACACAGAGAGAGAGAGAGAGAGAGAGAGAGAGAGAATGAAACCTGATTCGCTGGTAGGAAGTGCGCTCACAGACACTTTGCTGTGACCTCTGTGGCTGGTACGGTGCCAATAGCGATGCCTCTCCGCAGCAGCCAGAACAGCGCAGGGGTCGGCCTTTGATCAGTGGCCAAACTATTCATTTACTTAACAGGAAAGAGAGAGAGAGAGAGACACACACAGAGACAGAGAATGAAAACCAACCGCCAATTATCTGCGAAAACAAGAATGGCACATGAAAACATGACGCGCTCGCTCTATGTTCGGAAAAGAACGGAAACAAAGAGAGTCGGCCAGGGCACATGCTCACTGAGCCGGCGACAGGGTAAAAACCGACAAACACAGTGATGTCTCTCTTTCCTTTTACACCCCATGACAAACAAAAAACTGCTGCAGCAACACCAGAGGTTCCGAAGTGCCCTGGGTCTGACGTTACTGTGCTGTACTGAGTGCCGCCGAAGATGAGCCAAAGGGGAACATAAGGTACATCTGAAACACAAGCTCAGAAAGGAATTGATCTGCTCAGAGCTAACTATGGCCTTCATTGATCAGCTGGGCACTTCCTCTCCAGCCAGTGCTGCATAACCTACAAAGCAGTGTCGAGTTTTAGACAGTAATCTGTCTCAATAAAACAGCGGGCGATACTCAAAAACAACACAGTGCAGGGCGCTTCAAATAACGAGAAGGTATTGTCTTTCAAAAAAGCTGTTGAGATGTTGCGAGCACTTCCAAAAGACTAAACTGGGATTTTAATTCCTGATTTAACATTATTGAGTGTACTGGGGTTGGACAATGAAAGGGAAACACCTGGTTTTAGACCACAATAATTTATTAGTACGGTGTAGGGCCTCCTTTTGCGGCTGATACAGCGTCAGTTCGTCTTGGGAATGACATACACAAGTCCTGCACAGTGGTCAGAGGGATTTGAAGCCATTCTTCTTGCAGGATAGTGGCCAGGTCTCTACGTGATGCTGGTGGAGGAAAACGTTTCCTGACTCGCTCCTCCACAACACCCCAAAGTGGCTCAATAATATTTAGATCTGGTGACTGTGCAGGCCGTGGGAGATGTTCAACTTCACTTTCATGTTCATCAAACCAGTCTTTCACCGGTCTCACTGTGTGTATTGGTGCGTTGTCGTCCTGATACACGGCACCGCCTTCAGGACACAATGTTTGAACCATTGGATGCACATGGTCTCACTGGTGCAATGTGGAGTTAATGAAGATTGTCCACCAGGCTGCTCCAATTTAGCCCTGACACCTCCCACACTACAATGACAGGTGTTTCACTTTCACTGTCTAACCCCTGTATATACAATTAGAAAGAGGAATATCAAGTTAATCAAACTGTGTTCAGCCCATTTTCCACCCAGGTGCCCATCTAAATAATGAAAAGGAAAGTGGTTCATTATGAACGCCTGCATCAAACTGGGAAAGTCCTGGATCAGATACCACTACGTTAACTGGACATTGCAGTGGTATTTCGATTACAGGCAACAAAGCAGCATGTTTGTGACAACTTCGTATTTGTTTCACGATTCTACCCTCTCAGTTTAAAAAGGTACGGTGCAGGTACATTACTGTCAAACAGTGTAGTGTGTCTTTAAAGGTACAGCAGTGGTGTTAGAGTCCAGTTGTGTTCCCTAAATGTTCATTACATTCTCTTCTCCAGAAGGAGAGGGGGATCTCTGTAATCTTTCATTACACAACTGTGGAGTATAAAAGAACACAATAAAAGTCCTGGAGATGAAACGGGGCGAATGAACTCAACACAACTTTAAAATGTTAAATTAATATAGAATACGGTACAGTTATGTTCCCGAACTAAAGTAGTGAATATGTATCACCACGGTAACACTGTACATCGCCAACCTGTGTATTTTGGAGAAAAGTGATGCAGTGTCCAAAAAAATACAGTAAAAAAAAGAAATGTTTTACACTAAAGCTTCTGGTTTGAGGGGAAGAAAAAGTAATGTTCTTTGTTTATTCAGAAATACAGCAGCACTGCTGTTTAAAGTCCTCCAGGTCTTAACAGTGAAGCATGTTTACGGCTGTGTGAGAGTTGTGTTAGTGTCCATCGAGGACCAGCAGGGTGTGTGCAGACTGAGCACACACACCACGGTGTTAGTGGTGATTCTCCGCTTTCAGAGCTGCTTTTGAAACCTTCTGCTGAAACACTGGCAGACAGAAGGCGCCAGGCGCAGGCATCAACACCTGAGCCACCCTCCAACCCACACACACATTCAAACACACAGACAAGTGACCAAACAATGAGAGCCATCAGCAAAGCCAAGCCCAGCCAAGTCTGCACCGTCTGCCTCACTCACTTTTCCTTCCCCCGCCTCTTTTTCAGCGACTGTTCCTCCGTCTCCTGAGGCCTTTCCACCTGATGAGAGTGAAAACAAAGCATAGAAGGCGGAGGGGGAGGGGGAGAAAAAAGAAAGGGGAAAAAAAAAAAGGACATTCTTTGTAGCCTGTTGGCTGTGTGTGTTGCTATAGAGACGGCACTGACTTGCCTGCTGTTTCATGACGAGCGCTGCCGGCCAAATGAGCAAATCCATGTTTAGTGCGAATCTTTGCTTGGATTCTGCAAAGAAAGGAGCGCTAAGTTTTCTTGGATTGCTCTGTGTCCATCTCTTTACGGCCTCTTAACTTTAGCCAGCTGTCAAAATCAAAGTGAGATGCTGCGTAACCAGCGGAGTCCCTATAACTGATGTAACAAGGAATATAGCCGAACGAAACGGGTTCCTAAAACAGGGATCCACCCTCAGCAATGTGAGTCTAGATTTGTCAGTGTTTGTATGCCTTTCCTCAGCTGAGTACCTGTGCCCTGTCAAAGGCATTCCTCCGCTCCAGGCACTTTGAGGCGCTATCAGAAGCTGCAATCACTTAATAATCCTGCCGGAGTGGAGCGCGCCGCCTTTTGAAGTGTGCAGAAGAGAGCGGCGCTTAGTGTATTTGAAGGCAAGACCATGTGCCGCTTAGCGAAACTTAATTAACAAGCCGGAGCTGGAGCTCAGCCAGCCACTGGGCAGCACTTTTGAAGAGGGAGAAATGGAGGAAGAAATAATAACAATCATCATCACCATCACCATCATTATTGTTATTATTATTATTATAGTAATAAGACAACACCTAGATTCGGAAACAAATGCGTGCAACAAACAAATGCACAAATACAAAGAGTCATGCACATAGAAGCATCACAGGTATCTCTCCCTTCGTAACATGTGCCTAAGTTCTTCTGGCCGGTGTTGTCCTGCTTATTTATGTGGGTGTATGTTTGTGGTTAGATCCAAGTTTTTGGGGCTTTTTCTTAAGAAATCTGGGTTACATCCTACTGCTTAGAGAGGAGGAAAAGGGCTGTTCTGTAAACAACTTTTAAAAGCTTGGGACGTGCGAACTGCCTTAGGTTTTATTGGTTCCTCGTGTTGAGGACAGAGACGGAACATTACAAACTTGAAAGTGCTCATATGAAGACATCCCTTCCATACGTAAACGAACAGTAACATTATAACGGGGACTGTGGGCAAGTTTGAGAAAACTCTTGATTTCTAAAGCAGATATCCAGGTGATATTTCTGAGGAAAAATAATGCTCCTTTGGTTCACACAGAAAATAATCAAAGTATGTACATTGACCACTGATATTTAAACATCTGCAGAAGACTGTCTTCATTCAAAGGACTGTAGGCACTTAGCATTAAAGCTTCCATCATTCAGATCTAAAGAGAATCCACAGGGGTCCTGTCCATTCTTCTACTGTGAAAAGAGGACTCATTTGTATGGGTCTGAAAGGAAGTGGACGTGTCAAGAGGCCATTGTAGGTTGTTTGCAAATGATGCAGATGGAGGGCAGGAAGGGACTCATACATAGGGAGCTCTGTCACAGTAACACTGGCTCTTAAAACCTGTGGTTTGCGTCATTTTAAGTTGCTCAAAATCATTTCAACTGATAAACAACAAAGAGCTTGGGGAGGCGACTCACACTCACTCATTCACTCACATCTATGGACACTTTTGAGTCTCCAATCCACCTACCAACGTGTGTTTTTGGAGCATGGGAGTAAACCGGAACACCCGGAGGAAACCCACACAGACACAGGGAGAACACACCACACTCCTCACAGACAGTCACCCGGAGGAAACCCACACAGACCCAGAGAGAACACACCACACTCCTCACAGACAGTCACCCGGAGGAAACCCACGCAGACACAGGGAGAACACACCACACTCCTCACAGACGGTCACCCGGAGGAAACCCACACAGACACAGGGAGAACACACCACACTCCTCACAGACGGTCACCCGGAGGAAACCCACACAGACACAGGGAGAACACACCACACTCCTCACAGACAGTCACCCGGAAGAAACCCACACAGACACAGGGAGAACACACCACACTCCTCACAGACAGTCACCCGGAGGAAACCCACACAGACACAGAGAGAACACATCACACTCCTCACAGACAGTCACCCGGAGGAAACCCACGCAGACACAGGGAGAACACACCACACTCCTCACAGACGGTCACCCGGAGGAAACCCACACAGACACAGGGAGAACACACCACACTCCTCACAGACAGTCACCCGGAGGAAACCCACACAGACCCAGAGAGAACACACCACACTCCTCACAGACAGTCACCCGGAGGAAACCCACGCAGACACAGGGAGAACACACCACACTCCTCACAGACGGTCACCCGGAGGAAACCCACACAGACACAGGGAGAACACACCACACTCCTCACAGACGGTCACCCGGAGGAAACCCACACAGACACAGGGAGAACACACCACACTCCTCACAGACAGTCACCCGGAAGAAACCCACACAGACACAGGGAGAACACACCACACTCCTCACAGACAGTCACCCGGAGGAAACCCACACAGACACAGAGAGAACACACCACACTCCTCACAGACAGTCACCCGGAGGAAACCCACGCAGACACAGGGAGAACACACCACACTCCTCACAGACGGTCACCCGGAGGAAACCCACACAGACACAGGGAGAACACACCACACTCCTCACAGACAGTCACCCGGAGGAAACCCACGCAGACACAGGGAGAACACACCACACTCCTCACAGACAGTCACCCGGAGTGGGACTCGGAGCTGTGTGACAGTGACATCTCCAAAATAGTAACTTTACTGGATAAGGGCTACAGACAATGAATGAATTAATGTTTGAAGAGGTTTCTGAGAAATGTTCAGTAAAAGGCATGTTTTCTGATGTCGTCCCTATCACAGAACCATGATGTAAACTGCACTGGAGTGACTGGACACGAAGAGCGCTCTGTGACTTTAGCACCTCATTGTACATTAGGAACACAAAAGGATGTGTCATTGCTTAAAACAAAGAGGAAAAAAAACCCTGATCAAAAGTTTTCTTCTTTGAAGGAAGTGGGTTTACTTATGAAGGTGTGGCCCCTATTTCTCCACCCTGAGCCTTCCAGGTAACTAAATAAACCAGCTCATAATAAAAGCCGCTCACGATAGACTAGCAAATATTTGCACGGTCTACGGCTTTCAGATAAACGAGCGGCTTGCGGCACATACGCACGGCTGCTCTGGTGAGCAAACAGAGGAGGCGGGAAGGCGAGGTGCGAAAAGCTATTTGTTTAGTTATTGTCCATTATTCATGCTCTGCTGCGGCTGTGGCTTCTCCTCGCTCTCAGACCTCCAGTGCTGCCAGGCTAATCACACACATTTCTGCTTGTACTGTATCTGTCTCATCACTAGCTCTGTCACTCACCATTTTTGTCTCGTCTCCCACTCTGCTCTATTCCCCCATGAACAGAAATGTTGTAATGGGTAAGTGACAGCCTTTACGTTCTAATGTCAGCGTGGATGAGACGTGACTGTGCGCCGAAAGGGTTTGGAGCTTTCAAGGAATTCTGCTGGAATGTGGCGAGACTGCGGCACACCGTGGAGTACAGTAAGGTCTCCGAGATTAACGAGGAATTTCACTGATTCACACGTTTGGGTGGGAAGTGCCATTCTAGAGATGTGTGGGATTCTTTACAGTGGTACTGTACGTCCTGGCGTCTCAAATTTGTGGCACAATCAACGGTTCACATCCAGGTCATGTAATCTAAAGTAAACCTAAGCATGCTGTGCAATGGGACACTGGAGCAACTGCACATGAGCCTAAAGACACCATGTCCAAAGCCAAGAGACAGCCAAGGGTCAGCTAGGGAGGTTTAGCTCAGTGGGCTGCATTCTCTGGAGAGGCATTTGATCCAGAAAAAAATCATCGAACATCAATACATGACCCCATTAACCTCTCTCCTGCTGGTGAGCCAAGAAACAGCACCTGTAGGCGTTTGGGCCGGTGTGAGTCCTCTGAACATAGAAAAGCATGGAAAGAGATGAGAAAGCTGCTGTATTCCTGTTTCATAGGTGGGGAACACAAATATATTTGCTGCTACTTTCTCAGAAAATAGCTATGGTGCAGGAACATCACTGTCACTGAAGCTTCAAACAGTGTAGTGCATCTTTAAAGGTACAGCAGTGGTGTTAGAGTCCAGTTGTGTTCCCTAAAGGTTCATTACATTCTCTTCTCCAGAAGGAGAGGGGGATCTCTGTAATCTTTCATTACACAACTGTGGAGAGTAAAATAACACAATAAAAGTCCTGGAGATGAAACGGGGCGAATGACTTCAACACAACTTTAACATCCACAGTTCATATAAAGTAAGGTACGGTTATGTTCCCGAACCAAAACACTGAATATGTTTCACTGAGGGTTCCACCACGGAGACCGTTTTTCTGACAGTGTACAGTTACGTTACTTAAGGAGGATCTCACTCCAAATTCAGGAGAGCGCTAACTGCATGAAAGTAAACGTAGAGTGAAAGTGCTACAAAACTAAACAGCTCGAGTTACACATGAGTTTCTGTGGGAATTCAAACAGTTAATAAACACTTACAATTTACACTTCAGCCGCCTACAAGATACAATCGGTTTCCACCTTAAAAGATGCCCCTTTTTCTGTACAAACACAAACAAAAACAGTAGTTCTCCGGAATCGTCTACCTGCCCTTTAACTCCATTTCTGAAGAAATGCAACTTTTAGTGTAATTCTGCCACAAGAAACAGAGCGAGTTCAGGCAGCGAAAATGAAAACAGACCTCAAACACAGACCACCCCCTCCCCTCCCACTGCCGGTCTGTTTACTTTCACAATAGCAGGTGAAGGTAGGGCCCTGTCCACATATTTTAGGACCATTGTTCATTTTTCATCACAGATTCATAAGTCCCTTAGAAGCACAGCTGGGCGAAGACCCGTCAGGCTTATTACTGATGGAGATCTAGCACAAACATCTGCTGCAGGGCTAAGGCCAAAAAAACGCCTGCTTTATTGGCCTTAAGGAGCCTGGACCTCCTGCCCACCGTCCCGTTTGATGACCTTCGGGGCTGGGTTTGAGCCTGGGTCGGCACTACAAAGCCCAGATTAGAGAATCAATAAGAGATGAAGGCAAAGAGCCCCGCTACGCTGAAAGAGCCTTTTATCTGCCCAACCTCCCGACAGTGGCCGTCACCATCTGGTGGCGTGATTAAAGCTCGCTGATGACTGCTGAGCTTGTTCTACCGTTCTAGTCTGCAGACAAAAAAAAAAAGGGCTCGAGGTGTAACCCACACCTGATCTTTAGGAGACACACGGCTCGAGTCAGAAACATGCAACAAGACTAAGTTCAGGACGAACTCTAGTAAGGGTTAAGGATGAATGTAATGTACACCACGGATTTCTAAACGAATCAAACAGAATAAACTGTTGTCTCCTTGCGGCATTCCTGCTTTTGTGTTTGCAACAGATTATTCCTCCTGCTGTTGTAATATATAAAGTGTAAAATAAGTTGTAAAGCCATTTCATGGTAACAGTTGTGTAGCATTAAGGATAAATATCATCATTTTATTCAACAAAATACACTACGTTCATGATCGCCGACATCGAAATCCCCATCTTTAGAGGAACACTAGTTTCCTACCCTCCTCCACATGTTACATAGTGCAGTTTCTGCAGTGCTAAGTGCTAAGGCCACGACAGAGGCTCTCTATCACAGGTCAGAGCATCTCAATGAGTGTCAAGCAAGAATTTTAAGGTAAAGATATTACATAGTGTTACTTTAAATCGTCTAAACCAGAACTCGCACATACTTTTGAGCACAAGATTATCTCAAAGAACAGAACAAATCAAACAAATCTTGATGGGACTGATGACGGATGCAGTGTCAAATAAAATCTCGCTTGTCATTTTCAAACTACTTTGAGGTTATCTGTAACCCTTATCCAGTTCAGGGTCGCGGTGGGTCCAGAGCCCACCTGGAATCATTGGGCGCAAGGCGGGAATACACCCTGGAGGGAGCGCCAGTCCTTCACAGGGCAACACACACACACACACACACACACATTCACTCACACCTACGGACACTTTTGAGTCACCAATCCACCTACCAACGTGTGTTTATGGAACTGTGGGAGGAAACCGGAGCACCCAGAGGAAACCCACGCAGACACAGGGAGAACACACCACACTCCTCACAGACAGTCACCCGGAGGAAACCCACGCAGACACAGGGAGAACACACCACACTCCTCACAGACAGTCACCCGGAGTGGGACACGAACCCACAACCTCCAGGCCCCTGGAGCTGTGTGACTGCGACACCTACCTGCTGCGCCTTACTTTGAGGTTATATTTTGAATAAAATAACTGTGATTTTTAATTCTACGCAAAGGTTACAGCAACATGACAAATGTTTTAATTTTGACTTACAGTTCTACGCTGCACAAAAACACTTTCAAATTTATTTGTATATATTTAAAATATTCTCTTTATAAGCACTGAATCAATAATTGGACCCTTGCTGTATACTGTATATCAACCATTGCCATTTTTATTAGCACTTTTCAGTCTCAAATAAAGAGTTTTTCAAAAATAAATATATAAAATAAAGTCAAATTAACAGTTAAAAGGTGTTTACAATAAATTTCACAAGGGTTCAAATATAAAATCTGGCCAACTAATGATCACACAGATTAAATAATGTTTTATTTTCAAGTTGAGAACTTCTTATATACGTTTTCAACATGTGAAACTGTACTTTGGAGACATTAACAGAACTGTCCCACATGAAGCTGTCACCAGGGTGGAAAGACTAAATGCTGGACTAACGTCTTCTAGCGGTTCAGGAACTGTACACTGTACGCTATCACATCACATATCCTTTGCTGCGGTGTGTGTCTGTGTAAAAGAACCCGAATTAAAATGCAACAGCGTATTTATCTGAACCGAACTACACAGTAACACACCACATTGTTAGAAAGTGCCTGTGGTCGTGATGTGTCTGGTCAGCCGGGTGTTCAGTTGTGTTTGTACGAGGTGAGCTGTTCTGCAGCGTGTGTAAGGCAGTGCAACAAGCCGCCTCTGTGTGAGCCCACAGAGGCTTTAAGGCTGGCACTGATGTTCCACACACTCAGAACAGCTCCATACTGCCAGTCTGTGGCAGTATCTCTCAGTGTCACACACACACACACTTGCAGCCATAAATAACCCAGCCACACTCAGGGAATAATAGTAATAAAAAAAGGGGGTGGTTGAGGGGGGGAAGGCTAAACTTTCATCTCCACACAAGAAAGAGAAATAGAATCACCACATCCATCCACATGCCTGGATGGTCTAAATCTGATTTTCTGCTATTAAGCCCCATTTCCCTCCCTCAATCTGCCACTCAGAGGTGATAGCGACACGTCTTTGATCATTTTCTCCCCCCCACTGTTTTGCTTGCCGTAATCCATGACCAAAAATAATGGGATTTGGTGTATCTCCAAATGGCAGAGAAACCAGTTGACAGAAATTATTAAGTTTGAGAGAGAGAGAGAGAGAGAGAGAGACAAACAACGACAAACAACACCACCCCCCCACCCCCCGCCTCCTCCACCATCATCTGGCAGATGAGGAAGTCGGAAAAAACAAAACCCCCAAATTCTAGAGTGAAAAGTATTGGTGATATTTTACAAACACATACATATACATAGATAAATATATATATAAAAAAAACCCTGACGTCCAAACTTTGGGCAGAATGACAGCTGACAGGTCTGTCTTGGGAGAGCCGCGCTCATTGATGCGCGTCTCGGTTTTGAAAGGAGTGTGTGTTTACAGCGTTCCTCTCCGTCGGCGGCAGCCATGTCTGAAGAGTTGCTTCAGTCTAATCCCTGCTGTCATGACTGAATCAAAAGCGTGTACGGGTGCCACATCCTTGTTAGTCAACAGGTGCAAGTGGTGGAGTATTAAAGTTGTATTCACAACTGTCTTTTTGCATTTCGCTGCCAGGTTCCAGAAAGAGAAGACGTGTAGAGAACTTAAGACAGTCTTTAAGTGTCTGCGTGGGAGAGATGTCACCAGCCGCAAAAATAGCTCTCGTGATGTTTGTGAATGCGGATGTGTCAGCCTGGACAAAGCTGTTCTGGTACCACCATTCGTCAAAAGAAAAATCTTTTGTAGCGCACTGCACGCAGAAAAAGGATTACTCAAAAGTGTTGGGACATCGGTGGGATTCAGATTTGAATCCAAGCCGAGATGCGATATCCTTAAGTAGCACTCTGTGAGGAAAGAACACAGCTGGAGTACATTTCTAACTTGACAACTAGCGTGTTTATCATTTTATTTAGGAATTACACCACAGCAACCTTCATGTCAAGCTAGGATTGGAATAACACACCTGCAGGCTTTAGAAATTAGAGTTCAGGTGCGTGACAGTGAGTTTCCGTGCCACACAAGGACTGGGGAAACTGGGCGAAAACAGAAACAACAAAGAGGTTTCAATGGGTAGATCACTGGCTTCACATTAATGGCATTAGATGGTAGAGATATATGCTTTGGCTGCTCAGTACGTGTTTGAGGCCATTAATGGGCAACCAGGACCACTGCTCTCCCTACTTCGACAAATGACCCCTTACCAGTCAACTGCACAGTCTTCTAAGCAGAGATCTAGCTGAGGGAACAAAGAGCCATCACAGAGTGGGAGGATTTTGCTGAGGTTTCTCTTGAGCCTCTCACACATACAGCCCAGACATTTCCAGATATTTCCATATTCCATTCCATAATGAGAAGGTGAGGCTGTGCAGGTTGCCTTTCGCCTCCCACGCTGCTTCTAATGTATGTGAGTGGCATATACTATCGCACTTTTTCTTCTTCTTCTCCTTCTGTCACCTGGGTGCTGCATCTCATTCTTCAAGACACTGCCACTCGTTCAGCTCATCTGTGCTTCTACCATTCTCTCCCTCTCTCTCTCTATTCCCTTAAAACTTAAAATAACCGCACCCGTTGCATGGCGCACACCTTGTTACCATGGTGATCTTGAAGCAAGACAGGAAAAGAGCGAGTAGCTGGGAGCGAAACACATACAGCAGCTTCACTATGTAACCAAACCTGGAGGTGGGGGGGGGAATAAAAGACAGACAGAAATACAGACACCAAAAAGGTAAGCATCCCTTTTAAGTCTGTTTTCCCAAACAGAGGGGGCTGCTTTAAGTGAAAACGAAGGGCTCATATGGTGGGCAGATTGAAGCAATTCTCAGAGAGCAGCTCAGGTTTGTCCACTGATGTTAGGCCCTTGCCAGCTCCTTAGCAGGTTTGGATGAGGTGGAGGGAGAAGGGGGCTTTCTTTGAAGAGGAGAGACTGGATGTGGGCCTTTGAAAGTGGGGCGGGGGGGATCTTGGGGCCCTTGGCTGTGGGGCAAAAGAAGGGTGACCAGGGAATAGTCATCGGCCATATGAGAGCCAGTCACATCCGGTCGGGAGCCTCGGGCATGCTGTGCCATGCTGGTTATCCACTGCAGGAATGGTCCTGCTCTTGATGTGGGACACAGCCCTCTGAAGTTGGACATCTTTGTGGAGTGAGGGGGGGTTAAGCATTGATCACTCTTCTCTGCCTGGAACTCGGAAAGTATGCATACTCTGCTCAACACGTGTGTTAGGGATTAAGGGTAAGTCGGTTCCCTATGCTTCTACTCTTCTAGGCTCATGTGCATCTGCTCTGTGGAGAGTACTCACCAATCAGCCGTTACATTATGACCACCTTCTTGTTTCTACACGCACTGTCCATTCTCTCAGCTCCACTGACCTCACAGGAGCAGTTCTACAATTACAGACCAGAGTTGTTATTCTGCATACATTATTATCCCCCTTTCCCCCTGTTCTTCAGCGCTGTGACACTGACGTGGTGGTGGTGTGTTGTGCTGGTGTAGAGTGGATCAGACACAGCAGTGCTGCTGGAGTTTTTAAACCCCTCCGTGTCTGGACTGAGAACAGTCCACCAACCAAAAACACCCAGCCGACAACGTCCTGTGTCACTGATGAAGGACTAGAGGACGAGCGACACACTGTCTCCGACTTTACATCTACAAGGTGGACCAACGAGGGAGGAGTGTCTCACAGAGTGGACAGAGAGTGGACACAGGGTTTAAAAACTCCAGCAGCACTGCTGTGTCTGATCCACTCTACACCAGCACAACACACACTAACACACCACCACCACGTCAGTGTCACTGCAGCGCTGAGAATGATCCACCACCACGTCACACCTGCTCTGTGGGGGTCCTGAGCGCTGGAGAACAGGGGTAGAGGGGGAAAATAAAGTATACAGAGCCACATATGGACTATAGTCTGTAAACTATAGCTGAGAGGATGGACAGTGAATGTAGAAACAGTGTAGAAATGTGTGCACAAGCGAACATCCACAAAGTAACTGAATTCACAAATTACAAGAGGTGCTTACAAACATTCGGACGTATAGTATTCCTGACATGTTTAAACTATGCTCTCAACTGTCCACCATCAAAACTTCAAAAGAATTAAATATTAAGGCCACTTTAGCTGCCCCTACTCCACAGACTCCATAACCTGGGCCCATGTAGCGCCGTGAGATCAAGAGTCCGCTGTGAGATCAAAGAGACGTCCTCCTTTAGAGAGAGGGTAAATGCTGCAGTTACCCGCATCCCAACACCCTCTCTGTCTCGGCCCGTAGTGTTAACAAGTGGGTAGAGTCGATCGGCTATGTGGGTATGTGGGAAGATGAATAGGGCTCAACAAGAATGGCGAGTCCACCGAAAAAGCAGCTCTTTCAACAGTGATTCATTACGCACGCCGCTGTTTTTTCAACAGGACCACTCTACTGCCGATGCCCACATGTTGCAGTGTAAACTAGCTTTAGGCAAGGCTTTGCTTTTCCGACATGAGAGTTAAATTACTTTAAAACGATCTCGCTGGGGCCAGCGTGTGTTTCAGAATGAAGTATTAGTCAGCTGAGATCAGATCGTATCTGTGATTCAGGACGCAAAAACGTCAGCTACAAGCAGGCCACCATACTCTCCTGATTAGTTCAAAGCCACTATAGTGACAAACTCTGTGGGCAATTTTATGCCAGACGTCTTGTTAAACTCTAAAACAGCAACACAAAACTAACCCGGACTTGTATTCCATGCCCTTTCTCTGATCCTTTAAAAAAAAAAAACAGCCTCATGACTAAATGCCACAATGTACAATAATGGCAGATTTACACAACCACTGGCAGATAAACATCAACATTTCAAAATGATGCTGATGACATATTTACTCCAGAAGGGCAGGACGCTTCTAAATCATCTGCATTTCATTCGTTTTACTGCAGAAAGAAACCAATAGAAAACCAGAACGCTAAACCGGGTTCATAAAGAGGGTTTTTAAAAAAAGTAATGAAAAAAAGAAAGGCCCCAGCATTGGGCCTTGGAGCAGTGAAACAGCTTCCACTGTTGTGAGGGATCTCTTTCCGATAGGTCGCTTGCAGGAAGATGTCATATCACTCTATATCACCTACGCTATATCACCTACTACAGTAAACACAGCACCAACAGAACTGTGCAGAACCCAACACTTTTTTTTAATTCGCCAGTTTCCCGTTCCATCGTAAATGGAGCAGCGGGAGCCAGTATGTACTTGCCACACCCTTTTAAGGTGGAAAGGGAAAACTGACTTGATTGTCCGGTCTGAGGAGGGAGTGTTGTATATTGCTCAGTTCAGTGGGTGTCCAGCAGTGGTGGGCTTTATGCTCCATTATCATAGGGCTGTACAATAATTCAATATCAATATTTATCACAATATAAAATGTTTCAATAACAATGATATGATTTGTAAACACATTTTCGATATTTCAGTACACGTTATTTACAGCGTCTGTCACTAACTGACGGTCATTAGAGGGCGCTGTCATCAGTTCAGCACTCGATTTAAAATTTAGTTTAAAATATCGATATTGATAAAGCCAGTAGGTTTTTGTTTGATGGTGACATCATGTTTCTTGTTTGTTTGGGGCAGTTTTTCAGTGGATTTTCTACTGTTCGTATCAATCCGATATCGTATTGACCAAAATTAAGAAATATATCGTGATATAAATTTTGGCCGCATCATCCAGCCCCATTTTATCTTTATGCAACAGAATTGTTTTGTTTCTCCTTTAATTCCCAGGACAATTCATGAGAAGCACAGAGCCTGCAAATATCCTCAGTACTGTTTACAATAATGACATAATGCGAAATTTATTCCCACTAGAATTTTGATTAAAAAGCAGAGTCAGATTTGATTTAGACTGAAGAGAGGAGCACTGTGACACTGAGGTTGACCCAGCTACTAACAAACAAGTCTCAGTACGTTTGTGAGCTTTCATCAGCGCTCTTGAGAAATGCTAAAAGATCCATAACATAACGTCACATAAACATCACTTCTAATATGTTGTGATTTTCTGATTGTACAGTTCTCACTCGTCATTGGAAACGTGACTGAAAACCACCTCTTGGGATTAAAAACAATCGTCCAACATCCACACATGAATTGACTCATGCTCTTCTCGCTGAATGCCAACAAACCCTCACTAAAATTTGGCAGGAAGGGGAGTGAACTACTAATTAACACTCTTTATTAAAAAAGAAAGGTTAGATGAGTAGATTCTACAAAGTCAGTGGTGGTACCCACAAGGGGTCATATTCTGTACCTTGTTCTATATTAACTGCACTAATATGTACGCTCCACTTCATCTCCAGGACTTTGCAAATATCCCCCTCTCCTTCTGGATAAGAGAATGTAATGAACCTTCAGGGAACGTAGTAGACTTTAAAAACCAATGTTGTACCTTTAAAGGTAACCTTACACAGTGTGTACTTTAACTGAACAATAACATACCTGTACCGTACCTTTCTGCTCTGAGAGTGTAGTTACCTATGAGTCATGGGTATAGCAAGAGAAGCCATCCGACAAAGACGCCCCTGCGGTGTTACCGCTCTAACTGCGCTGCCACCTGACACACCTCTGCTCATCACTGATAAGCCTCGGTAAGATAAACAAATCAAATTTCACTCTGCTTTTTAATCTTAATTCAAGTGGGAATACATTTCCCATTAGGTCACTGTTGTAAACAGTACTGAGGATATTTGCATGCTCTGTCAAAATCACGCCACCTTGGAAATCTGCAATATTCAAGTGGGGGGAAGAGAACATTAAAAGAACAAAATCTGTAAAGCAATCCCTAATTCATATTAGCTTGCCATTACTCAAAAGCTGAAGGGAGCAGGGGGGTGGGGGTGGGGTGGGGGTAGTAGTACAGAGAGTAGAGCAGCATCTGAGAGGCTGGCTGGGAGTCCTGTGTGCTGCCGAGAGCAAACAGGTTTATCTAGAGGAACAAGGCTCCCAAGGCCCTCTGTGGCGGATGGAGATTGGGTACTGGGCGCACGCACACACAGACACGCAGCACACAGAGAAGCAGATAAACCTCAGTCATTACCAGGAGCTAAAAAAAAGAAAGAAAGAAAAGTCGCCCGCTCTCTTTTTGCCTTTCTTTTCAGTCAGCCTCAGACGGTGGGACAATCTAATGCGCGATCTTATCTCTTCTGATATTCTGTTTCTCATTATTTTATTCCACGAGCTCCCCCTCAAAAAGGGCGACGTCTTTGATGAAAATCCATTCATGGATTTAATGGATTTCTCCTCCCTTTTTCTTCGGGATCTGTGAGATGCGTTCAAACTCCAGCTGCCCGTTTCAGGACCCACTGACTGCCGAGGACAGCGTTTCTGTCGGCATCAAAAGAATAAGAAATTTCAGCTTACAAAACACGCCAAGTCAATAAGGATCTGAGGGACTGAAAACTTCTTCTAAATGAAAAATACTGGAACTTTTTCCCTCCACTGAAACTTACAAACAAAGAGAAGTTGGAAACTTTGACACCGAGTTGGGAAGCGATATCTTACTCAGGCACACTGTGCTTAACACAGCAATGGAATCATTAACTGCCTTCAAAGAGGCCAGGCCCGTAATCTGTTCAACCTATGGCATTTATCTTAATAACGGCTTTCCTCTCATGCAGCAGGCACAGGGGAAAAATGCAACTGATAGAAACGACAAGCCATGCTATACATCACAGACGAAATGAGATGCAATATGTATGTGTGTCTAAGCCAGCTCCTCTGTTTAATCTTGCAAAGACAGAAGAGCTTAGTCTGGAAAAATGAGCTTGATCTCAGTCTACTCAGAAAATATTACAAGTCTCTGGCTGGGTTTGAAGCATCTGGTCTTATTCCCCTAGATATGAGTTTATGTAACGTCCAAAGAGTAGTGCGCAAGGACCAGAGGCCACCATTCATTTATTTCATTTCTAGTCAGTTCACTTATTTGTTGTTTTCAAGATGGCGTCCGTGAGGAGAATCGACAGGTTTCTTCCACTGTGAACAGACAAATCAATGCTATGGGCCTGAAAGAATGTGTAGCTCTCAATAACCTTTTACTGTGGAAAGGAAGATAAAATACTTTCTGCTGAGAATAAGGATGTGGATGAAACCATGGCTGAAAAGAAGGGGTCAAATGGCTTAAGGCTCAATTAAACCTACCAACGGCGTTGTGACCATTTGCAATATTATTTGTCATTGTACAATGTACAGTGAAATGTGTTTTCTGAATTTAACCCATCTGTGGCTCACTAGGAGCTGTGAACATCCCCAGAGCAGAGGGCAGCCATCCCCGGCTCTCGTTGAGCAGTTGTGGGTTCAGTGCTTTGCTCAGGGGCACTTCAGCCATGGATGTTCCTACAGGGACTCGGGGATTAAACCGGTTTCCACTTCTCGTAATATGTTTTTTTCCCCAGTTGTCCCACACCAATGTCTGAGGAAATCTCTTGGCATGAATGTGCTGCTGTCTACACTCTCTGTAACATGGAGAAGACTCCCTGGACGTCCTCAGTTAAGCACAACCCATGTTCTTCCGACTGCGGACCAGTTTACAGTTGATGGCGTCTGTGTTGCCACGAAGTGTGGCTGCAATTTTGGGAAGATGTACATCAGGCTACGGTGTAAAGTACAGCGCATAGGATCCACGTTTGTGTGGAGCTGTTGAGCACGTTTGAAATTACAGAAGCACAAATTGGTCTTTATACGTACCGCAACGCAAGAGTGAGGTGATTACACGCATTTATACATCCGTAAACACTGGCAACTTCAATATCAGTTCAGCTCTTTGGTGCATGACATCAACCTTACGTTTCACACCAGAGAAGCCCCTTCCCCCCCACACTACAGGATACGGAATAGTAAATATTTAACGTTTCATATTTACGATTCGCAATCAGAGTGGGTCCGACTGCACTGGGAGATGAAAATCTGGGAAGATAATAGTTTATGATCACCCTGAGATCAAGAGAACATTTGTGATTGTCTGGAGGATCCAATCAACCCTCAAAATAGGCAGGATTTTCCTTAAGCGTGGGCCGATTTGGGGGAAATTTGGAGGTTACCTGAAAAGTACAGACAATATAAGGAAGGTAAAAGCAGGGCACACTAAACCAAAGCAATTTACCATTTAGTAAATATATGGTTTTTATAAAGACTACTGTGGCTATAAATCACAAGTGTGATTGGCTTCTAAAAATATCAATACCCCAGAATCTAAATTACATTTGCAAGTAACATAAATCTACAAGTTCTAGTACATTAAGTTTGTCTATTTTCTGATCAGGAAGTACAAGTATAAACCTTAATTACATGCATACAGATACAAACTTGTGTTTGCCATTCATGTCTCTGTATAAAAAGTGGAGTAACGAAGGGAAACTGTATTTTTCCTCTTAGCTCTCATCACACTGTTTCCCATTTTCAAACTTCAGTGGATTCTACTAACCTCACCCAAACATGAGAGTAAGATCAATGTCCAAACAGAATCCAGGCTTTGACTCACTTTTACAAAACATCACGATGACAGAGTCATTTCTTAGAACACATCACTGCTATTCATTGACTACAAAAGAAGTTTACTCCGGAAAAACACATGAAAGAAAACGTGAATGAGCGTCTCTGAGACCTAAACAGCCTGGATGAGTCAGTGAGCGTTTACTCCTCATGAGGATGTTTGAATCTACGCAGCGCGTTTGGATTAGATAAGGTTGGGCTCGCCAGCCAGAAAAGCAGGAAAACAGACCCCATGGAGTAGCGGGATGAAGCTACATCTTTCAAAAATGCCATTTACCCAGGTTTGCTTTGCAGCGTGTTTCTTTATTGAAAACATTACAGGAGCATGGTACCACTCTTTAGAATGCCATTGTTCATTAGACTCCCTGATGCCTACATAAATCTTTAAGGAAACACATATCAAGCCTTTCCCAATACGTTCATCAAGCTAAATGACACCTGATATATCAGCTTGTAGTGGCACATGACATAAACCTGCGTAAGGGTTAGTCCCAGTAGGTGTTATCAGTCACAGAACTCTGAGTTCATGCTGATGTAACGTTTGAATGACATCAGTGTAATCACACGGTATGTTATGGTTAAAGGCTAAGCAGCAGCGATATGAAAGTGTCAAACAAATAAATACAGTGGAATGTGAGTTCCTAACTTGTGTTTATTGATAGTCAGAAAACATGTTATTTCTTACTAATTCAAGGAATAAGGTTTAAAAGGCCGTTGGTCCCCCCCCCCCCCCCCCCCAACTCTAGAAGTTGCACTTAATTTAATGCAAAATGACGAAAAGGTGTGTTGTTTTTGGCTGCAATCATTCAATGTACAGTGGGACATCTGTGCACAAATGGCCCAAAGATCCCAAAATATCCAGAAAATGGACTAAATTTGTCAACTTTAAACGGGCACTTTGGAAAGGACCATCTGCTCACTCCGTTATCTGTAGCTCATTTCACTGGCGCTTTTCCAACAATATGGGCATGTAAGGACACCAACGAAAGGTGTTCAAGAGCCTCTGTAACATGGAGGTAAACAGGGTAAGGACACTCACTTCGCCTGTTTTAGTTGGTGTTAGTTAACTATAGCTTGACTCGCTAAACTCGGTGGCTCAGATTATACTCGGCTACGTAGCTGCATTACGGAGGTTTATAGTGTCGGATGAATTCGAGTTCGACTTCGATCACATTTACAAGAATAACGGTACCTCTACATTTGAGTTTAGCTTATTGCTAGGCTATTGTCATGAATAATGTTGGTTATTTAGCTAGATACTGTCATAACAGTCAGTCATAACGGTGTTTTACCGCGGCGTTGTTCAGCTGTTGTCCACCAGTGACGTCACGGTTGCGTTCAAGAATTTCCGTAGCGAGCTCGGGTTTTTCCGTCAATTTAATAAAATTGTCAGTTTTAAAGCAAATTAAGCTGCTATTTTCATTTTAATTCATACTTATATATGTCAGTAACTACAATAATGTGAAATATTCATTGAGGACCATTAAATGGTTTTTGCTGATTATGTGAATATCCAGCTTGACCAGGCATGGTATCTCCTATCAGCATTATTTTACTGTAAATAAACATACAAATGCCTCAGCATCAAGAAAAAAAAAGGATTATTTCAAACAAACCCTCCCTATTAACCTCTATGTGTATCTTTCACAAGAATGTGACATGTGCAGCAACAACAGTCTGGCAGAGTGGAAAAAGTGAGACAGAACCTCCTCTGATGTGAAAACTTGTGTGAGTTGTACTCGCATATGGTTCCGAAACGGAGGCCCAGGATTTATGGAGGAGGCCGAATGGCACGGTAATGTGCCGCAGATGGCCCGGGAGGAGGCCAGGCGGCAAGGGACACATGGGTCTAATGAAAAGGAATCGCTTTGATGGGTCTAATCAGGATTACCGTTCTGATCAACACCACACCTTCAGCCGGTTCCTGGCCAGCCTGCGCTGGATTAAGGGAGTTTTCCAGCCCTGGTTTCTGTTACCGGGATCAAGAGCTCTGTAAATATGAAGGGAGCAAGGGGTGAGAACCTCAGGAATTCCGGCAAAGTCGCTCCAAGTCTGCCTGCTCTGTGCAGATAGGGACAGAGCAAAAGGGGGCTAATGCATTTATAATGAAATGCTAACCAGACCACTTCTTACACTGGTAGACTACAAAGCCTGTCCTGACTAGAACTGTATTTGTGTGTGTGTGTGTGTGTGCCTATGTATAAGCGCTTATGACTGTTCAAGCATGTGATCTGCACAGAAGCCACCTCACCAGGTGAGAAGATTGGCTGGCATGCTTGCTTTGTCTGTTTACTGCACACTCAAGGGCATACAGAAGGAGAGAAGAGGAGGAAAAGAGCAATAGGTTCTGAGTCACTTCCTCAGCTTGACTTTCCTGATAGCTTTTTAACCTAGGGCCATAGAAAGAGTGATGAGGCCAAAGGATCAGAGACACTTTTTTTTCTTTCTTTGACCACAAGTAGCCAGATGTTGCCAAACCCCTCCAGCTCCACCTCCTGTAGCAGAACACTGCCAAAAGCCTCGGGACTCCTTGGTGTGAACCCACAGCCGGAGCGTCACCTCGGCTGGGACTGGACAACTGCCAGCTGTTAATATGACTTAGGTGGGGAGGACATATTATAGACCAGCGTCAGAGCAGCAGTGCCAATCCAGTGGCCACAAATGAGCAGGGAGGGAATATAAAAGCAGCAGGAAACTATCAGCGTGACTGACAACTCGGAGCATCCTGCCACCAAGTGCTTTCAATCACACTGGTGTAACCTCAGAGAGACGCTGGCCTCAGTCGGATGCAGTATCTTGTTTATCTACAAAACATGTGCGCAGATCGATAAAATCACCATTGTTACTCATGTTACTGATTTAACTCTAATTCAGTTGACCGTGAATACAGATATGGCACTGCCGCAAAAACAGGAAACTGCCGTACTACATCAGCAAAGGGTGAACAATGTGTGGTCTCCGGTATATGAACAAAAAGAAGACTTGTATTGAACTGATGGGGACAAAAAGCTAAAAATGAACCATATTTGGTGATAATCTTCTAGGGTGATGTTCACAATACAGAGTCCTGGCTCGGTAAATCGGGAACAAACTAAGTGTCTCTGTGCGAACTGGCTCAGGAGGGCTCTCCCTCAGTTGCCGATGTGGTTGAGGAACGGCATCCGGACGGTGGGGAGATCTCGGAACGTTGAAAATCATGAAAAGAGATGAGGATGTTGCCCTATTCCTGCTCCAAAAGTGGGTGTAACCGACTAATTGTTGCTGTTACAGTTATATTACTCAAGGAGGAACTGACTCCTAATTCGGGAGATCGCTAAACGCATGAAAGTAAACACAAACTGAAAGCTTGGGTTATAATTGAGTTTCTGTGGTAATTCAAACAGTGAATAAAAACGCTTCTTGCTCAAACATCACCTTAAAGATGCAGGGCTTCTGAAACTACACAAACAGCAGGGGGAGTCTGCATTATTGCTAGAATATTTGTTTTAAAAAATGCATTGTATTTATATTATTTAAATAAGCATTATTTAAAACTGTTCATAGGGGCTCTTTAACAGCCTGGGTGTAACCTGACACTATTCAGTGGAATAAAAATATATTGGCAAATTGAAATGACACTGAATCAGTGATTCAAATCAGACGTGAATCATCTCTACTGTGCAGCCCCCACCTTCTCCTGGGTGAGCTCCCTCTCAGCACTGTAGGTCCTCTCCAGGTCCTGTCGCACACGTTCCATCTCAGCCCGGACTCGGCTCAGCGCAGCCTCCTGGTCCTGTGCGCTGCGCTGGCGCTCCTCTTCGCGCAGTAGACCCAGCTCAGCCAGCTGTTGCTTCCTCTGGGCGTGAGCTGCGAGAACTTCTTCCCTTAGAGAGTGCACCTGAGCCTCGAGCTCAGAGATGGTCTAGAAGGTGAAAAACACCAACACAAGCAGATGTCATTTCACAGACACAGATAAACTTTCATTTAAGGAGTGACGTATGTTTCTCCGGTTTCTAATTTGACACCTAAAGACCGTGACGTGAAAGTCGTATAGGCTTAGATTATAGTTTTCTTTTTATCCAATTATACTGCTCTTTTTATTAGAAAAATTCATTCATTCATTCATTATCTGTAACCCTTATCCAATTCAGGGTCGCGGTGGGTCCAGAGCCTACCTGGAATCATTGGGCGCAAGGCGGGAATACACCCTGGAGGGGGCGCCAGTCCTTCACAGGGCAACACAGACACACACACACACACCTACGGACACTTTTGAGTCGTCAATCCACCTACCAACGTGTGTTTTTGGACAGTGGGAGGAAACCGGAGCACCCGGAGGAAACCCACGCAGACACAGGGAGAACACACCACACTCCTCACAGACAGTCACCCGGAGGAAACCCACGCGGACACGGGGAGAACACACCACACTCCTCACAGACAGTCACCCGGAGGAAACCCACACAGACACAGGGAGAACACACCACACTCCTCACAGACAGTCACCCGGAGGAAACCCACGCAGACACAGGGAGAACACACCACACTCCTCACAGACAGTCACCCGGAGGAAACCCACGCAGACACAGGGAGAACACACCACACTCCTCACAGACAGTCACCCGGAGCGGGAATCGAACCCACAACCTCCAGGTCCCTGGAGCTGTGTGACTGCGACACTACCTGCTGCACCACCGTGCCGCCCAATAGAACTCTTACTGAAACTAATTTTAGTATCAAAATGGCTGGGCATTCAAATATAAAAGAAATACACTGCTGCCTTTACATAGTAATAGGACACAAAGAAGCCTGCAGAAAGCACAGAGGGAGCATTACTGCACTAAACAGATCCATTTCACTTTTCCCAATGTGGAGTCCGATTTGAACAAGTTAACAAGGACCCGCCAAAGGTTCTGAACGTGCTAATGGTGTGACGTTAAGTTTGATAGGGTTAATCCTCTGCGTTTATGGGATGCTGAAGGAGGGGAATCCCATACTTGCTCAGAGAGCGAGGAAGAGAAACGAAAAGAGGGGAACAAAAACAAGCAAAGCGAGACCGATGAAGCGTTTGTGCTCGGCCTGGCCAGGAAGAGGAAAACAGAAACCGCCCCCTCTGATCTCCCGGCCACAAGGGTTCGACATCAAAGGCCGGCATTCCACAAAGGTCAGCGGTTTGATTTAATGAGCAAAATTAGCGCAAATCAAAGGTCAGTTACTCATGGGGGATGAGGTACTGCTGCCATTTCTCATTTCAGGAAGCTGAAAAAACACTGGCACGACCGATTTGCCATGAGCCTGCCGCGTTTAGCAGCGAGGCTCGGGGAAAAAGGCCGCAGATGACTAAAAAAGGGAAAAAACAGGAAGACAGCAAAGGCATTAGGCCCCAGAAAAGCTGACAGGGACCTCCCATAAGAGAGTCAAGTCAGACGTTTGGATGAGCACCTCTCTGAAGGAATGACCCCAGGACTTGACCTCACTGGCTTTGAACCTGACAGCACAGCTTTAACTCGAGGGGAAGTGCTTTGATTCCATTGGCTGCTTTACGTTGCAGGAATGATAAATGTCTTAAATTACCTCCAGGAGGAAAATGAATGGGAAGCTGCCAGGGAATGTTTGAATTTGTAATATATATATACACTCAGTTATACGTATGATGTTGGGTTAAATCCCTTCAGATAGATATATATATATATATATATATATATATATATATATATATATATGAACCAGGGTGGCACAGTGGTGCAGCAGGTACTGTCTCAGTCACACAGCTCCAGGGACCTGGAGATTGTGGGTTCAAGTCCTGCTCCGGGTGACTGTCTGTGAGGAGTGTGGTGTGTTCTCCTTGTGTCCGCATGGGTATCCTCCTGGTGAATGTCTGTGAGAAGTGTGGTGTGTTCTCCCTGTGTCTGTGTGGGTTTCCTCCGGGTGACTGTCTGTGATTAGTGTGGTGTGTTCTCCCTGTGTCTGCGTGGGTTTCCTCCGGGTGACTGTCTGTGAGGAGTGTGATGTGTTCTCCCTGTGTCTGCGTGGGTTTCCTCTGGGTGACTGTCTGTGAGGAGTGTGGTGTGTTCTCCCTGTGTCTGCGTGGGTTTCCTCCGGGTGACTGTCTGTGAGGAGTGTGGTGTGTTCTCCCTGTGTCTGCGTGGGTTTCCTCTGGGTGACTGTCTGTGAGGAGTGTGGTGTGTTCTCCCTGTGTCTGCGTGGGTTTCCTCTGGGTGACTGTCTGTGAGGAGTGTGGTGTGTTCTCCCTGTGTCTGCGTGGGTTTCCTCCGGGTGACTGTCTGTGAGGAGTGTGGTGTGTTCTCCCTGTGTTTATGAGAGTTTCCTCCGGGTGACTGTCTGTGAGGAGTGTGGTGTGTTCTCCCGTGTTTGTGAGAGTTTCCTCCGGGTGCTCCGGTTGATAACCACAAAAACCATAGAGAAAACCTTGTGTCTGAAAACGCTCGACGTGTTTATGAATTCCAGAAACAACACATTCATTTGTGCAGCTCACTTCAACTAATTTATCTTCACTTTTAGCCCTGTTTCTAGAATGTGCGAGACAGGGGTCCATTCTATAAACTGTGAGTTGGATAAGAGCACTCAGTTATATATGCTACAGGATGGAGCACAAGTAGGAGGGGTCAGTGGGTGGGGCACGTGTCAATCAAATTCTATTAAGCCAAACGACAGCAGGCACTCGTCTTAACAGTTCTTCCAAATGAAGACAGTAACAGTGATGCTACTGGCCAGAGTCTAGTGGGTGAATCATTAAGGACAGGGACACCACAGACCTCGCCCAATATCATCAGCTGTAGACAAATAAGGAACTGTAAATGTAGAATGAAAAGTCATGCTGGATGTGTGACATCTTCCAACTCAACGCTTTGTCATTAACCGTTCTCCATTCCCTGAGTCTATAACCCTTGCCTAGACGGCGATGTGAGAAGGCTGTGCCGAAGTGGCAGGAATAGGGGATGGCAGGTTTGGCAGCTTCAGAGATCCGGCTCCTCCTGCTCCCAAACATCCTGGGGAGGAGACCTGTTAGCATGTCACGTGGCGGTCCTGCCGGAAAAGAGTCGGAAAAGCTGTTGTGAATGCAGTTTTGGGGGAGTATGGAGTGGGGGGGGGTGTTGCTGCCACTTCAAAGGCGGGTCATGAGGAGAGGGAAAAAAAAAACACCCAGATGCAGAGACTACGCTCAGGTCCCAGGCGACAGCGGCAGCAGAAGCAGAAGCAGCAGCTACTGGAGCGGAACTATTAGATCTCAGCACGGAGGAGCCTTTAATCTATAATTCCTTCTTAAACTGGACTGGACTGGCTTTTTTTCTGATTCTTTGATGGTCCCGGAAATAATCTTGTCAAGCTAAAAAAAAAAAAAAAAATCTGTGGCTGCCTACAGACACCAGCACAAGACGAGGAAATTAGAGCGATAAAAAGGGGCACAATTGTTCCATAGTATGTGCAACAGTCTGTGGACATTTCAACAAAAAAGTGCTGTGAGTAGATGTCAATGTAGAATTGATGGTAGACATTTATCCACAAATTATCCTTGTAACATTATCTACTAGTGAAAACAATGGGCTCATTGATACGGCAAAGATATACCGATAGGAAATGAAGGCTTCATAAGTCTGAATAACCAGGACTGCTTCTGAAACAACACCTGTATATAATAAAAATCCCAAACCCATGCCCTAGGCTAGTGCCTCTTGGCATTTTGGTGCAGTATCTAGCAGAGTTAATGGCTCATCTCTCCTTGTCCATGGTGTCACTTCCTGTTGGCCTAAGGCTAAGCCCATAGTGAACATTTTTAGCTTCCCCTGTGATGTCGCAATCCAGTTACCTGGCAAACCCCTGCATCTTCGCCAGCTTGTGTAAACAGTTTACTTTCAAGTTCCCGAAAACCTGGAGGCCTGCCAGGCATAACAGGAGTCATGCAGATAAACTTTAGGAGTCAGACTGGGGAGTCGCCCCACATCATATCCGCCTGCGTTATCTTTTCTTGATTAAAGTCCCCCTCTGAAAAGAAGGGCAAAGGTGGATGAATGCTGTTCAAAGAGCAGCTGGCTTCTCATCTTCCTAGATTTTACTGACTGATTCCAACTGTCGGGAGTGACCAGTACTTTGGTGTAAGCAGCCTAGCAATCCAGTAACTAACCCAACTTTGGGCTCTCATTGTTGAGTGTCTATTATAGAGAGTGTACGTGATTACAGGAATTAAAGCTAAATAAATAAATAAATAAATTCGGTGCCTGAACCTTTTTACCCACAGATTCCTGTAGGTTTCCAGGTAAAAGTGCGTAGGCAGTGTGTAAACACCCTGAGGCCTCAACGTCTGCTAAACAAGTCAGCATGCAACATTTCCGCACCATGCCACAAGTAACCATTGCAGCTGCCATCAAGTTATAAAAATGCTTTGACCTACATTTGTTTTAATTTTTTCTTGGGCCTGAAACTTTGCTTTCACCTGATAACTGTTTCAGGGTTGTTTCTACGGGTGTAGTGGTTATGACTCCAGACGTAGAGGATGAGGAAGAAAAGGCTGAAGCAAGAGGTTGTGATTTCTCACTAGAAGCACCGAGCACCAGTACTTTGACCACAGTGACTCCCATAAAAACTTTGCAATGTATTAAGTTCCAGAAAACTTTTTTTAAACTTTTTTTTACTGATTTGCGTCAGAATTGTCCAATTTATAAGAAGGGTTCTCAAAATTCCTGAAATCAATCATGTGAAGGCTAGTTTAATTCGATTTCTTTCAGAGATGTCTCCTGTATTTCAAAGCTGTAATTGTTTTATCTGCCAGCAGGTGTTGCAAATATTTGTTCATTCTAATCTCTAATCTTTATAGTCACGCGCCCCATGCAGGTAGCTGCTGACTGTGACTGAAATCCGTTATAGTGACAGAGTTATAGTTATAGTTTGATCCCTGGGATTAAGAGTTTTCAGAAGCAGAGTGCATTGCTGTGAGAACGATGGTATGCATCAAATAAGAGCCTGACTAAGGATGCATGCTGCAATTTACAATGTTTGTACTATTTTTACAGATGGTAAGTGATGGTTTACATACAAAAGTTGAAGAGTGTATAGAGTCGTATGAAAACCACAGTAATATGCGGAAGGGTCCTCACTAAATACAGATTAAATAACACGCAATTCATGAGCTCAGCTATGTTACAGTTCTGCATATGTACTGGGTATTTTCCTATTTATTAACATTATCATATGTATGTATAAATAATGAGTTTTCATTTCTTGGTTCAATGTCAAACATGTCAATGTGAACACCACGTGAAGCAGAAATAAGTAGGTGTGGCCCTAGGGAATGGAACTACCGATGTAAATACACCATTAGACATGTACTCCACTTCATAAGATTGGACATCGTCAAGTGGGTTGATCGAGAGATCCTGTCTTGTCTTGAAGACATCAGCAAGTCTCTTTCTTGCCTGTTCTGTGGCGATGTGTCACTGAGGGGAAAAAAAGCCACATTGCATGACTTATGCATAAGAAGCTCAAAACAGCATCACAGAGAATGCATCCACAGAAAATAGCAGCATCATGATAACTCATGATTTCGAGACTGTTTCTGCGAGCACACTAGGCTTTCAGCGTTGGATTCACGTCAAAAAGATTAAATTCAACACACTGCGCTATAAATATACAGGAATATATGGGTTATACCTCAGTACAGCATACAGGATTGTGTCAAGGCCAATGCCTGCGAGTAGCATGCTGCCATGTCATGTATTCAGGACACGAATCTGAAGGCACAGCCATGCTTCTCATTTCCATTTCCAGCACCATGTGCAATCGCCCTCTGGATGAAAGAGATACAGTGCGTGCCTGATATTAGCCTGAGCCACATTTGCATGTCTTCAAGAAGCGAGCCCGTGTGCTGCCGAGAGAGGCCAGCACAGAGAGAGCCTGAGCATGCAGCGCTCGGCCAGGCTGATGGAAGCGGTGCCTGGACCGGGATTAAAACCCCTTTTCATCATGGAAGGCTCCATCTGGGAAGGGGAGATGGTGTGTGCTGGAGCCTTCCACAACTTCCACAGCTATACAGCATTAACAGCACAGAGGACAAAGGAAAGCTGGACAAGGACGAGACAGTAATGCTTTTTCAGTGATGAAAAGGGCTGCCAGGATTTAGATGATCTTTTTTTTTTTGCCTGCTTTCTATCAAGAACTGCAGTTTAGCCTTGCACTCGTGATCAGAGATTCTATTAGTGGATATAAAAACAACAAACACCACCATAATCTAGGCCAGTGTTGTATAACAGGCTTTCCTTACCAAAGCCAATCTGAGAATGAAAGGCCGTAGTCGATATTCAGATTTTCTCAAAATATTTCCACCAATATACTGAGGTAAAATATATATATTTCTCTGACTAGTCTTGAGGGCGGAGCTGACTAGCCAATCAGGAAGCTGCCCACTAACAAACCAATCAGAACACTGCCCACTAACTAACCAATCAGAACGCTGCCCACTAACTAACCAATCAGAACCCTGCCCACTAACTAACCAATCAGAACGCTGCCCACTAATTAACCAATCAGAACCCTGCCCACTAACTAACCAATCAGAACGCTGCCCACTAACTAACCAATCAGAACGCTGCCCACTGAGAGGGGGAGCAAAGGATTCCAGCGCCTTCGGTTTCTCTGAGTCAATGTAAGCCGCAGGTTCCGCTTTGGGTTCTTTGTTTGAACATGTTAAGGGAGAACTTCCTTTCCCTGAGGAATTATGTCATGAAACTCCTCTAAAGATATGCCTTAGGTTCCTTGACATTACTGAGCTGCTTTTTTGTTCCACCTTAAATGGTGCCACAGTTACATTCGTGTGCCTGCATTATTTAAAGTGGACTGGACAATTTTAGTAAAACTGAGCAGGTGTTCCCATTTCTGGTCCTAATTTTGGCATTCTTTATTTAATACCTTAAGTGAGACCTGTCCATTACTTCCCAGTTTCATGTTCAAATGTTCAAATATTCACATTCCACCTTAAGGTTTGCAGCCACTATGTTCTAGCACCTACACCATTCAAGGAATGAGAATGGGGAAGTTAAAACATAATAAATAAATTGTGAAATATGAAGCTGAGCAGCTTTGTAACGTTAAGGAACGTAGGCAGGTCTTTAGAGGTGCTTTCTGGCATAAAGCTACAAACACTTAATAATGGGAAAATCTTCCTTAAATTCCCATTTAAATAAACAACCCAGGGCTGAACCCATGGTTGTATTGAAACAGATGATGGAATGTTTTGCACCTTGATTAAAAACAATGTTGGTCACAAAATCTGGAAAAGATCTCGTCATATGACAACGTCTCGATGTCTGTTTATATGGTAGTGCTTATATTTTAATAGTCTTTTATAATAATAATAATACTAGCAACACAGTTAATCACAAATTAGTGAATTCCCTGTCCCCTGGGTAGGTTTGGTCCCTCGCCCATTTTCAGTTTATAGCTACGTCCTTGTGAGAATGTAGTACAGGAAGTATGTGGTGTGATTGGATGTTAGCGTTCAGTGCTATGTGCAGGAATATTGGTGCTGGGCTGACCCTGGATGACCACTATCTCCCCTCAGCCCAAAACACAGTTGATATTTAAGTTGAAATGACTGTGTTTACAAAGCCAAGCTAACCTCTACTGTCAAACAGACCTGCTGTTTGGTTTAGCTCACAGTCAGCAGTGCCATGTTTTTCTGTGTAATTGGTAATCATTATGTGTGATAATATTTACTCTCCCTTGAAGATACTAAAGGCAGAGGTAGCAGTATAGCATTTTATTTATTATAAGAGAACAAATCTTACACTGCTTATCCACTGAAGTCTTAACAACTCCCTTTGTGAAGAATTGTGAGGATGTGAACTGTGTTGCAGGGTGAAAAGGGAGGGTAGGGGGTTTTAAATTCCAACCTTTTTTTTTTAATGGTTTTAACGGTTTCACAAAATATTGGGAACCACAGTGGTAGTCAGTGGAGCTAAGCTGTATTTAAAATTCTGATTTAAACACACACTAGTTATCAGTGTGGTTGGCCAGGCAGAAAACGCATGAGTAAGGCATAACTAAATATATCCTGCTTATATCAGCTGCTATAATACTTAAAAGTAGGTCATTACAAAACGCCAAAAAAGCATCTGTCAACATTCTCATTGTTTTGATGTTGATATTCACTATTTTCCCAAATGGCAACAACTGATTGGCCACTCACAGAGCTAAAGCCAACCCCTCCCACCAGGGTGTGGACCTATTTTACGAGTCTGTTGTTTCTCCCCACATCAGATAAGCATGTCTGATCCCCTCTGTCATGCTAGCCTTCATGTACGGTGGTCTTAACTCTTATTTGGAAATGAAGTTCTTTGAAAGTCTGAAGGCGTCATTAATTTGCCAATCACAGCCGCACAGAGTGGGCCCTAGTCATGTACTCGGAGGATCAGATTCTCTCCCATGCTGTTTGAAGTCCATGTTATATTACTAAGAAAAAAAAAAAGAATAACAGAATCTGACTGAGACACAGGCCAAACTGGGGAAAAAAGAGGAAAAGAAAAAGAAAACGGATCTTTGAATAAAGCCGAAACACAGGAAATGTAATAATGGATCTGACTGACCAACCAAAACATCTGTTGTTCATACAATCCACCTAAATTATGTTTAATAAATCTGCTCTCCAAGGGACGCACAGAAAGAAACATCTGCCCGAGGCAAATCTGTTCAAGAAAGCAGCAATTTTCATTTACAGAGTCCAAACTACAAACAATATGAATATTTCAGTGGAGCCAGAACGCAAGAGAATATTCATCCTGTACAACAGAGGTTGGAAAACAATGCAAGACCGCAGCAGAAGTTGACTTGTTAGGCAAGTGATACGGTGCAGGTGGAAGGGAAATGCAAATTCTGATCATAGTTTCTCTCCAATAACAGTCACCGTAACGTACACAGACTCCTCATAATGGCGTGCCATAAACATGCGTGGAAAAAAACATGTCTAGTGCCTGGGGCCAGGTTGTGTATAAGCACAGAGTACTGGCTGCAGGCAACCATATTTACTGGGAACTGTCCTGGTTCAGCTGCCAACTGACTCTTGGTCTTGTCCTTTCATCTTCAAAAAGACTGAGGAAACTAGGAGCCTGCAGGGCGCCAAAGCAGCAATTCCAGGTTGAGGGAAAACTAATACTCCGGTTTCAGCCCAAGGACGAGGATTTGGGCCGATTCCCTCTGCGTCCTCAACAAAGACTCCGAACTGAGAAACGGAAAAACAATAAAACCTTCGGCTCAGCGTTGGTCGGGAAAAGATATGGAAGCGTTTGTACAGTTACAATCTCACAGTAACGGCACACATTTACTGATAGCTTGTTTCAATGGCAGCCCAGCCACTCACCACTGGGCTGGAACCACAAAATCCCACCGATGAGAGCATGGGCACGAGCTATTTGTTCACCTTAAGCTGCCCTGACGTCAGTGAAGAAGTGCTTCCCATTTATTAGTGTATTGACCATTCCGAATTGTTCATCCTCAAATATATACAAGATCTGCAGACCTTTTGTATGTGGCTGAGAAGGAGGCATGTTTTATCCCATTCTCCAGTCCATATTTTCAATCTAGCTGAGGTCAGGTCCTCATCATATCAAAAACACAACTTATGGACAATATGAAATATTTTCACGTAAACAACAGCTTGCATATTTTGTTGAATAACGGTATAAATCCACGCTTTAGACACCGATGAACCACTTTTTTTTAAATGTACCATCTCCACTCAATAAAGCATTCAAGGGATGGTTTCTTATGTGCTGCCTTCTCTCTTCTTCCTGAATTTAATCTCACAGAGTATGCTTAGAGAAAATGTGCTTTCTTGAGAACAGAAGAGCGGCCATGATGGCCATCTTATCTCACTCAGACGGTGTCGAGGCAGCCAGTTTTCTGTCAGCAGTAGCCGAGAAAAGTATCTTCTTCTAGCAGCTCGGGTAAGCTTGATGGACACCAATTCAAATGCAATGGGACACAGAGAGAGAAAGTTTTCAAACCAACAGGCGCCACTTTCATGTAAAGTTCTGCTCTGCTGTGCTAAGGAAGAGGAAAAAGAAGAAAAAAAACCCTGACAGTCGGATACTCAGAAGATTGTGTTTCGCCCTCATGTTTGCCATTAGCTATAAGACCTCGTCTGAAAAATTCAAAAGGCATTTCCGTCTGAGAATCTAAATCTCTGATCAGTCTGAAGATCTCGGGTTTATAGAAGTCCTCGACACGTGACGACATCTTCGCATCTGGAGGAATGTTCAACTTTAACGGCTGCTTCTTGACACAGAGCGTGGAATGTGGATTGCTTCTGTAACCCTTGCCATTGATCTCTTATCGTTCTTGATGCGAGGACACTCTTCACACAGCGCCATTTCTGATACTGGGGGATCGGGGCTTTTCGAAGGACAGGGCGTTGGGGTTCAGTGCACTTTTGACCACAATCGCATCATCACATGGAGGAGCACATGCAGAAACGGCCAAACCGCAAAGTCTGCTCCCTTGAGTGCCAACAAATTGCTCAGTGCATTCTGGAGGCTGGAAGAGATGAAGTTCGTGTCCCACAGCAGCCTCTCGCTGGAGGAGGCCATTTCACTCCCCTGCACTCATATCCTACATGGCCAGTCCACAACACGAGCTCAATAACGATGTGACTGATGAGGTGCTGAGCAAATGGCTTTGTGTTGTGTCTGAAACATGGACAGGGATGAAAAAGCAATTTGTTTTGAACTGCTGTATGTTCATTTTGAGCTGTAATCCTATATTTTACAGCAGAAAACCAAGCACTGTGGAAATGAAGTTCTTTCACAAACCCGCAAAGACATTTATAATTGAGACACTGTATAAAAGTATTATGATTAGTGTTTTTTTTATAATTTTTTAAATGGTAGAAGACAAAAAAAGAAAGAAAAGTAAAAGCCTATTACAGTCTACATTGATTTTGTTTGCCTAAATATTAAGAAAAAATTAATAATCCCATTGCTAACAATAGTTCAAAGGGACTGTATTTTCCTTTTTAATTGAATGTTTTTCATTGGAATAAAGATTTAAAGAAAAAAAAACAAAACACACAAACCCTGAGATTCTGATTATTCCACCGTCAATAATCTGCAGTTCAGCCCCATCTCTGCTGGACTCGTTTCTACTGCTAGAAGCCAATAAACATGGTTTAGCCATGCTGACAATTTATATTTCATCTCTGGGTTTGAAGAGTTAAATGAATCCCCAGTTGGGGGCTTGGCTGTCAAATGGCTTCCCACTGAGACTACGTGATAGCTGGACTGAAGAGGCGAAAGGGGGCTTGGCAGCGCAGGCATAAGGAACCTGCTGCTAAACAAAATGGAGGTTTCTAGCTGTCCTGCTAGGAGCATCATTAATATACGATAAACGGAACATGTGCGTACACAGAGGCTGGGAAAGCTGAATGAGAAAATAAACCAGTCCTTATGAGGGGATGATGGCTACCTGTGGTGCAGGGACAGAAGTGGTTTGTTCGTTCACAAAGTGCGCCGCGCTCGGCACGGCTAAACGACTCGTTGGCAGCACATCGGCTCATGCCAACCCAGCCCTGAACAGAGCAAAGAAAAGAACAAAAATGCAACCTAGGGCGTTGAATAAAAGGCCAGAGTCATATTGCGCTTAAAGATTTCCCCCCTTATCCGGCAACCTGTGGTTTGAGCAGCTGTGGCTTTTCAGTTCTTCAACTAAACCCCGCTTAGATGCACAGCGCATTAAAATAAAGTATTACAAGCCGTTTCTGTAAGACATTTAAACAAATATTTACGACAAATGTATTAAAAATTCTATGGTCACAATTTCGCAAACAAAAATATTTTGCACAATTTAAGTTACGCACTTAAAAAAATGGATTTCAGATTCGCAATCTTTCAGAAAATTCAAACAGCGCTTAAAAGTATGATTCAAATTAACATTTGGCAAAACGGAAAGAAAAAACTAAAGCAAATATTTTCTTTAGCATCGTAAACAGCAGACCGAAGTGGTGACGCGGAAAGGAAGAGACCCCCTACCTGTCCATCGCGCTTTCTCCACTCCTGCGTCTGCGTTTGGTGCTGGACCATGGCGGCCCGTGCTTGTTTTTCCAGGCTGGCGATCTCCCGCTGGTGGTCCTGGACCAGGCTGTCCTTTTCGGCATTGTGCTGCTGGAATAGGTGCGTCCTCTCCTGTTCGTGCTGCAGTTTCAGGTCCACAATCTGATTGGACAACAAGGATCAAGACTTCATCAGCGCGGCACATCCCTGTCGTCATGACAACTTGAGTATTGCTCAGCGAAAAAAAAAAAAAAAAAGTTAGGTGTTAGCTTCGCTACCTAATGAGGCACGGGGAGATTTTGCATCACTATTACCTCATAGCCTTCGCTATCCTCCCATTCTTTAGGCTAATTGTAAGCGCTTCTAGCTCACTGTCCCTTTCGCCTCCCCTCCGCCTTCCTCCGATGCTCATTATAAAAAGAGGCGTGATGTCTAGGCCAGTTGGAAAGGCTGGGATGGGGTAACCATCTGCCCCGTCATGCGAGCCTAGCCCTGCGCACCCAGAGTGACAGGACGGAAAAATCGGCTTAGAGCAATGCTTAAAATCATTATTATACGGTAAATTCATTCAACATGGAGTTAGAAAAGAACATCGACATGGAGAGGAAGGCGAAACACAGAAAAAAAAAGATTGGCTATTATATCTATAATCTGATTTATTCCAACAGCCCGCTAACCCAAAAACTCTTCAAACGCGTCCATGGATCTAAAATCTGTTTGTTTTCTCAGCTTTCTTGCAATCGTCCAATACGTCAATGACCACCTACTTAGGCAATGTCTTACCAATAGATGCCTATTTACCTACCAACAACTTTATAAAAAAAAGAAAAGAGGGGGAAAAGAAAAGAGGGGGGGGGGGGGGCTAAAAAGTAGCAGTTCTCACTGTGAGGAAATGTGTCCAAATCCTCAAATTGTGAGGTAGAAGAAAACACTGAAAGAGCACACAAAAGCGAGAGGGGAGCATTATCCGGCTGTCCTGCACCTGCTGTGCGGTGAGCCGGTGCTGGACTCTGAGAAGCCGGCCCCGTCGGTTCCCAGGGTCCGTTCCCACTCCCCTCCTGATGGGGGGGGACGATGACCTTGGCCGGTCCTGTCCCGTCTCCCCGCCGGCTGTAAAAGACTGCCCCGACTCATAGAGGGCCTGGTCCCCGCAGCTTTGAAGCTAATCCGCAGCACATTGTGCAGTCCGGCACCCTACCTGGCCTGCCAGCCAGAGGCTGCTGCGCTGCTATTGAGAGCAGGTGATGAATGGGGATGCAGCGAGGAGCCAGGATTTCCCCCAGTGAGATGGAAAGAGGACCACAAAGAGAAGCTTGAAGGAGACCATTGGCACCAGCTTTTCAACATTGAGCTGATTTTTTTCATTTTTTTTTTGAGTCTAACGTACAGGACAGCCGAGAGGTTTTGCCTCGGCCAGTTTCCTCGGTTTTCAGAGAACAACACTCTACGACGAAGACTGACGGAAACAAAACACTTCATGCAGACTTGGTACTGGGGTAAGACTGACCAGCCACCAGAAGGAACCTGGAGTGATGGTTCAGAAAGATCGTAAAGGACATATTCTTGCCTTCTTCTCATCTGAAAATAACATTGTGGGAGACAGTACAATGCAGTGGGATTTGTTTGGTACAATGTCATCATCCTCTAACCATATAAGCATGCATGTCTCTGTATCTCAGTGGCTAGCATGTTAGAAGCCTCCAGTGCATAGTTCGTTGTTGCGCGCTCCGGGCATCTGACATATTCCAAGCCAAGCAACGAAACATATTCTTACTCCTAACAATTCCGATCAAAATCGCTTTGACGCGGGAGTGGAGATCCATGGTGAAGTATATTAACAAAAGGACGGAGAGGAGACCAACAAGGGGAAAGAAGAGGATCGGGAAGAACACAGCCGCCTCATTGTGGACGTCACAGCACGAAGGGGAGAAAAGGCTGCTGGGTGCCAGGCTCTTAAAGTGGCAGTGCTGAATGGCTGCTGTCAGCGGGCTTGGATGTGATTAGCGCCACCCCCCTCCAGGAACCAAGGTGCTGAGGTAATGGGGGAAAGCGGCCCTGGGGAAGATCATGGATGGGGTGAGGAGAGAGGCCTGGAAGCACTCAGCAGGGGTGTGGTGTGCAGAAAAAGAAAAGAGAGAGATAAAAAAAGGGTTGGGGGGATCGATTCTGTTTTATAGAATACAGAGAATAAAGCGCGTGTGCCTGGTGTGTGTGCATGGAAAAGTAAGAATGTGTGGTGAATTTCTGGACACCCTCAGACTGAGCGTGTTTGTGTGCGCTGCCGAAAAAGATCTAAAACGCAGATTGGATTAGTCACCCAGTTATGACAGAATGGAAGGCCAGTCTCACGGCCCCCGCACCCCCACGGCCCCCAGTCCACGGCCTCGGATGTCAGTTCAATGTCAAGGAGCTGCGCTCACAAGGGCTTGGCTGTGACGTTGCAGCGGGGTGGAGGTCACGGAGAAGAAGCGCTTCTATAGAGCTGCTCTCTTTTAAAGTCCCATTGAGGCATGCCCTGGGGAAGTTGGGGAATGTCCTATTGTGGCCTCATCAATGACTGAACGTGACCTTAGTGCTCAGCTTACTCATAACAGACTGTTCGAGATGGTTCAGCTTGTCTCTAACTAACTTTCAGGAGAGAAATGATCACCTCTGATAATGGATTTATAATTATTACAGTCAGACATATATTAATTAATTAATAACCAAACAAACCCAGACCCTGATCAAAAGGGCATGTTTGGAGCCTTTCTGGAATCAACGGGCACAAGGCAGGAAGGCTAGGAACCCTCACCTGGTCACTCAGATAAACACCTACAGGCACTTGAATAGCCAATCCACCATTCACCAACCCTGGAGCACCTGGAGGAAACCCACACCGACACTGGGAGAACTCCTCACAGACAGTCGCATGAGGTGGGGTTTGATCCCACAACCCCAGGACCGTGGAGCTTTAATAACATTGGCCTAAAGTCTATTAATGTATTAGAAATAAAGGTTTAATATGAAATGCTCTAATGTCAGCTAATGTGAAAATATTGTTTTAACAATTTTAGAACCATAACTTCCAATTGAATTATACAAATTAATTGCAAAACAATGTAACATTATCCTATACCTCAAAGGGAATAATATTGTAATAATTGTTAATATTAGAGGAATAAAAATCAGAAGGTAGATAATGTACAGTATAAATGAGTTTTCTTACTTCATATTCAAAATACGTAATAAAAAAACCTCAAAAATAGCTTCTGATGGAGTTTGTAGTCCTGTAGTGCCCTGACACGCTATTTCACATTCACATGAAATCAGCTGAAAGAGTTGTGATTCAGTGACAGGAATCCAGCTCAGACTCAAATGTTTCAAAGAGTTGGCGCACACTTCAAAAACAGCGGCTGAAAAGAACCAAAGGTGAGAGATTTCCATTAATTCTGTCATATTTGTCTGACACTGGGGAACACTGATATTCTTCTTTGGAAACCTAATTTGGCATGAATAGGGGAGAGAGGGAGAAAGAACGAAAAAAGTATAATACTAATCATTTTTAAAGGAATCACAAAGTCTGTTTTGCTCTCTACTGACATCATGGACACTAACCATCTCCATTTAAAACAATGTAAACCAATTGTCACGGCCTGAAGTCAATTACTCTAGAGGAAATGACCAGGGGATGGTGTGTTAGGGAAGGGGAGGAGAAGCACAGTTGTTTTGTTTTGAAGGTTTTAGGACATGTATCAGCTATTCGCTATAGACCTACTCTGATACGGCACCTGTTACTGTTCTCCACACTGTGGCTTCAGTGTGCAGCACGCTTTTAAAGACATCAGACAAACTGGTTATAGTATCATCTACACCAGAGGCGATTGCTCTAAGACTGCAAGGGAAGCTCAGCTTCCCCTAAAATGTAAAAAAATAAGTGATCAAATATATACTGTTGTGTGTACATGTCATTGAATAAATATGCACTACAACGCACTCAACTTTTGTTCAGAATCAGCTTCTTATCACTGGTAAAGACGCGACTTTCCTCTCAATCATTCCCGCAGCTTCACAGTGCTTTAAACAGTGTCCACAGAGTTCAATAGCGAAGCAGCGAAACGAGACGAGCCATTGGATAAATGCTGGGCTTTGTCCCGCCCATCGGACGCTCAGCGTCTCTGGGGGTCTATGGGGCAGTGGGCTGGCCTCGGCTGGCCCGGACGCTCAGCTTCTGCATGATGATTGGATGATCTGTCTGAGGCTGAATCCCTTTTTGATTGACAGCGAAGTGAGCGAATCAGCGATCCTTTGGTGTAAAGATCCGTGGGAGCACAGGCGGACACACTTCACATGGGCCAAGGCCGTTTAAGCAGTCTAGCTCTGCTGGCCATTGAGAGGACACTAGTCAAGTCCCTGGAAAAGACGCCTTGTTGGTACGACAGGGTCACAGAGCATTTTCTTAAAAAGGAACGGAGGGTAGAATTTACGTATAAATAAACCGACACATTTTATGATGTAGGCCGAAATTCAGCTTCCCCTCCTTGAAAGACCAGCATCCGCCACTGATCTACACACTGACCCAAAACCACAGCAGCTACAAAACAGTGCTACTGATACTGCGACGTTTGAGAAATAACTATTTAAAAACACGGTACGGTCCTAAAACCAACGTAAAGATTATTTCTTAAATTTTATATCATTAATAATCACTTGCTTTAATTTCAATAGAATACAGTGTCCCAAAAAGCAAAACACTTCCTGACTACACTAATGATTTAAGGCATTTGGCGAAGGCACAAGTGGAATAGCGGAAGTGATATTCTGTTTGATGGTAAATTAAACTGCATTTGTCAAACTAATACAGTTGAGGCATTTAAGCACAAACCTGATCCAACAGTGTGTAATTTTCCTTCATATAAAAGTTCACTTTACAGCAGCAGAATTCATTTCAACTCAGTGCCGTCTTTGTGCAACTTCTGGGTACAATCTCTGTGTAGCTGTTTCAGATGTGAGGATAAATTTGTAATGAAAAACTGAATGAATTATCCATCAGTGAATCTCCTTCTGTTCCACTATTGTTTCATGGTGTGACATATTCAATTGCGACGTGATTAAACTACAAAAAGAAGGGCGCTCGCCTTCCACACCCTACAAAATAGATAGTATTATAGATAACAGGCAGATTTCCGAGCATTAATTGGAATTGTTTTATTTTAAATGAAGTCAGCTGATGGGATTTCGATCAGAAAGTAAGTAATTAAGTGAGAATCTGATGGAAAGACATGATAATCAGATATGAAACATAATATAGAAATTAGATCTGATTTTACGACTGTGGTTCCACCAGGAATAAGAGCACAACCTTTTTCAAACTTGTTCTAAAACTGAATAAGCTTTGGATCAGAATGACCTCTTCTTTTTTTCTTCAGACTGTAATTCTTATTAGATCTGCTATGACTCCAGACTCAACAAAATCTTATGGCATTTACTGATATTAAACATGAATGTATGCTTGTTAATTATAATAATATTATATATTATAAACGTGTCCACACATTAAACAGCTGTTTCCACAGAACACACAAAATCATAACTCTTAAATGAACTGGCGTTTATATTTTAGAAATTACATGAAGGTATGTGTTGGAGCTTATTTTAGCTTATTATTCTTAAATCTATGTGGCTTTAGATTAGATTAGATTAGATTCAACTTGATTGTCATTGTGCAGAGTACAAGTACAGGGCCAATGAAATGTAGTTAGCATCTAACCAGAAGTGCAGTTGTGATATAACATTGTGATTATGGAAGTTGTAATCATATATACATATTGAAATATAAAACATGTAAACCAAGTAACATTGTGTAGATGTTGTGTTTAAGTAGTGAATCTCTGGCTTGTTTTTTTATATCCTTCTAATAACTGTGTGTTTATTTAGTGATAGACCTGAGGAATGTTTTTTGTACTGGTTGAGAATTCCCCCCTGACATTCAACAAAAATTGGTGAGCAACAACCCACCTTTGTTTACAAAGACCCAGCATTTGGTGGATGCTCCTTTTATACGTTTTGTTTTAACTTGGATACTATGTAATTTTTGAAAAATGATTTTATATGAATATATACCACTTTATAATAAGACTGCACTTATAAATGTGTATTAAATCTGTTTTTTTTTTTTTTACATGATTATTAATTAGGTCGTAAACACTTTAAAATTCATTAATAATCATTTGTAACACACAGACGAAAAGGGAAACAATGACCTCTCTTTCCTCTAATAGTGAAAGTGTCAGAAAACTTACTGAAAATGTCGAGGTAAAGAATAAACCGACTTTAAATTGTGAATTAAGTCATTTCACGTTAAGGTGCACCACAGTGTCATTAATGTCATTAAAGGGTTTTCGTTTGAGGTTAATTGGTTAAACTTGGTTTTTAAAGGGTTAAACTTGAACAAACTTGTCGCAGTCACACAGCTCCAGGGGCCTGGAGGTTGTGGGTTCGATTCCCACTCCTGGTGACTGTCTGTGAGGAGTGTGGTGTGTTCTCCCCGTGTCTGCGTGGGTTTCCTCCGGGTGCTCCGGTTTCCTCCCACAGTCCAAAAACACACGTTGGTAGGTGGATTGGTGACTCATAAATTGTCCGTAGGTGTGAGTGTGTGAGTGAATGTGTGTGTGTGGCTGTGTTGCCCTGTGAAGGACTGGCGCCCCCTCCAGGGTGTATTCCCGCCTTGCGCCCAATGATTCCAGGTAGGCTCTGGACCCACCACGACCCTGAACTGGATAAGCGCTTACAGATAATGAATGAATGAATGAATGAATTATATACTGAAGCTGAAGGAGTTAACGTCGACTGATGGGAAAGACAGAGTAAGGTCAGTATGTGGCGAGATCTGAAGTTTAACTGGAGCTGGATGTGGGTTCACTATTTGGCAAACAATACGTTCCACTTTCTATCTGTGTGTTATAACTGATTATTAATGAATTTAATGCATTCATAACCTACTTAATAACTAAATTGTAATCAATTTAAGAAACTTTATAAGTGCAGACTTATTCTAAAGTGGTACTGAATATTCTATAAACTTTTCACTTATTTTCCCACTGTGCAAAATTGTCAAACTGGTCGGCGTTGGAAACTGTATCTTTGTTCTAATGTCAGTTAAATAACGTCAGGTAAATATTACTGATTCTTGTATTTATTGCCCAAAAACGTTTCATCATGTTGGCCTCATGCTGTAAATCCTCGGTACCTTGGTGAGGCTGCTGTCTGAATGTAAAAAGTGTGATGTTTACTTCACTAACCTGCTGATCATATCTTTGTCTCAGCTCCTCTAGTTGACAGCTGAAATCCTTGGCTTGTTTCTCCCTCAGTGACTTGGATCGGGAAAGATCAGCTTCCACTTTCTCTATCTAAGGGCCATGAAATGAAGCAAATGAAAACAGTGGTGAGTCAGCAATATTTCATCAGTGTGCTAAGTTTGAGGAGAACGCTAACTGCCAGTTCGTTTATTTCGGCTAACAGACGCTAACACTTCAGAGGGAAACGAGAGAAGACGGCTGATATTATATTGTATTTTAGCATTAACTTCACTTATTCATCCAGTGTGACTGGACAAAGAGTTATCAATGTCTTCATTTTGAGAGGATCAGAATAATGCACAGAATGTAAACTGTTTATAAAAGCCGCCTGTCGACTTAAGAACCGACGGGATGTTAACGTAAATAGCTACCGCTGCAGTTAGATGTGACACACAAAAAAGTACAGGAAAATTAATGGCTGCATAAGTGCTGGGGAAAATGTGAAAAGTGCACCATAGTAGCGTTATAGAAAAAGGGGAAAAAACCTTCTAAACTTTCAATTAAATTAATTCCAAAATTATTCCAAGTAACATAGGAACATTGGAGTGTTTCTATTGGTCCATTTATTAATTGATCATGACATTTTCACACAATGTAAAGGGCAACTGCTGTGTTCAAATGATGTAAACAAAATCAAATATCTATATACATATATAAACTGAGGCGGCATGGTGGCGCAGCAGGTAGGTGTCGCAGTCACACAGCTCCAGGGACCTGGAGGTTGTGGGTTCGATTCCCGCTCCGGGTGACTGTCTGTGAGGAGTGCGGTGTGTTCTCCCTGTGTCTGTGTGGGTTTCCTCCGGGTGCTCCGGTTTCCTCCCATGGGCCAAAAACACACGTTGGTAGGTGGATTGGTGACTCCAAAGTGTCCGTAGGTGTGAGTGAATGTGTGTGTGTCTGTGTTGCCCTGTGAAGGACTGGCGCCCCCTCCAGGTAGGCTCTGGACCCACCGCGACCCTGAACTGGATAAGGGTTACAGATAATGAATGAATATATAAACTGCATAAGAGATGTATTAAGAACAAATCAGACAAGAGCCATAAGGAACAAAATGAAAGTGAAAACGACAGTGACCTACTGGTGAAATAAAAAAAAAATTAACTAAAAAAAAATAAACAAGGGAAGACATGGGCGGTGGCCCTTTATTCTAAGGGAGGAAAAGGATCTTTGTTGTAAGCCCCTGAAGATAAGGAATAAGGACGGCCTCTCCACATTATCCCACAGACATCTTCATGACCATCACTAATCTCTCTTTCTTTCTTTCCTTTCACCCACTCTGTTACGCAGTAAACAATACTTTAACAAGGATTCTTCTGACATTTGCTGAACCCACATGTTTTTTTGAATCCTTGTGTCTTTTCTCAACCTTAAATGAATACAAACTAGATATAAATCTCTCTCTTGATCATTACCAGGGTTCAGTGGTTACTATCAACAGGACAATATACATGTACACGGCTACATGTGGCAACTGGGCCTATAGTCTCACTGCTTTACACAGACAAAGGCCTGGGATGAGGGGGGAAAAAAAGACAGGGCGAGCTGTTTAAATGATGATATGTAAACACAGCATTATCCTGTTAAGGGTGTTTCTGCAGATAGTGGGAATTTAGCAGAGCTTTGCTCACTCTTGGCTTTGGCTACTAATACACAGCATGTGGAAAAGGAAATTAAGCTCACTACACAGCAAATTCACCAGTGTTAAATCAACACTATTAGTGTTAACTGAGAGTGTTAAATAATGGCACTAACAGTGGTAATTTAACACTAATAGTGCTGATTTAACACTGGTGAGTTTTCTGTGTATAAAGCTTCATAGTTTGGAGAAATGCAGGTCATTAGCCAACGCTGAACAGTTGTTAAAGTAACTAAATATCCATTCATCCATTATCTGTAACGGCTTATCCAGTTCAGGGTCACGGTGGGTCCAGAGCCTACCTGGAATCATTGGGCACAAGGTAGGAATACACCCTGGAGGGGGCACCAGTCCTTCACAGGGCAGCACACACACTCACACACTCACACCTACGGTCACTTTTGAGTCGCCAATCAACCTACCAACGTGTGTTTTTGGAAACTGGAGCACACGGAGGAAACCCACGCAGACACAGACAGAACACACCACACTCCTCACAGACAGTCACCCGGAGGAAACCCACGCAGACACAGACAGAACACACCACACTCCTCACAGACAGTCACCCAGAGGAAACCCACGCAAACACAGGGAGAACACACCACACTCCTCACAGACAGTCACCCAGAGGAAACCCACGCAGACACAGGGAGAACACACCACACTCCTCACAGACAGTAACCCGGAGGAAACCCGCGCAGACACAGGGAGAACACACCACACTCCTCACAGACAGTCACCCGGAGGAAACCCACGCAGACACAGGGAGAACGGAGAACACACCACACTCCTCACAGACAGTCACCCGGAGGAAACCCATGCAGACACAGGGAGAACACACCACACTCCTCACAGACAGTCACCCGGAGGAAACCCATGCAGACACAGGGAGAACACACCACACTCCTCACAGACAGTCACCCGGAGGAAACCCCCGCAGACACAGGGAGAACACACCACACTCCTCACAGACAGTCACCCGGAGGAAACCCCCGCAGACACAGGGAGAACACACCGCACTCCTCACAGACAGTCACCCGGAGGAAACCCATGCAGACACAGGGAGAACACACCACACTCCTCACAGACAGTCACCCGGAGGAAACCTACGCAGACACAGGGAGAACACACCGCACTCCTCACAGACAGTCACCCGGAGGAAACCTACGCAGACACAGGGAGAACACACCACACTCCTCACAGACAGTCACCCGGAGCGGGATTTGAACCCACAAACTTCAGGTCCCTGGAGCTGTGTGACTGCAACACTACCTGCTGCACCACCGTGTAGGTGGCCCGCCAAGTAGCTAAATATGTAATCAGTAATCATATCTTCTGATTCTAATGTTGTCAGCCTCATTATAGCTATGTCTCTAAGACTTAGTTTAACTGTCTCCCACCAACATGCATCCTGAGTTTTCTAAAATACCACTAAAGCAGTTTAATGTCATGCTCAGTGCTCTTAAATTATGATGTAGGTCTCTGTCATCAAGCCCTGGTCAAAAATGAAGCTGGCAAAGCAATGTGTAAATTTAAAATCAGTGTGATATTAATGTTCACAGTAAACTATATCTGGAGGTGTATTTATATGATCACATTCCAATATATCATTTACACTAAAGAATTAAATACCCTCTACCACTGGTCCTTTCTGAATTGCTGACACTGATCACATCACTGTCGACTCACTCAGGCTCCTGAAGACCTGCCTTACGAGTGTGCAGCTCCTGTTATTATCAACAAAGGGCAAGAATATTTGAAATGCATCGAGAGTAGCAGACTTGTAGCTGCTAGAGAAAGGAATACTGATGATGAAAAACCCTGAAGGACACTGGGAGGGGTGTGGTTTAAAAAAACAGATGGAATTTTGGGCTTTAAACAGGTACATGGGCAGTCACTTGAAAGCAAATATTCTGCTCCATCTTACAGTGAGATTCATTGTGTAATGAAACAACTTTCAGTAAGTCTTCTGGGTCTCATGAGTAAATACGAGTCTTTAAACTCTCTCACGAAGCAAAGCAGATGGATCTGAGCTCTGTCTCACACCGACAGCCAATAAACATTACACTATTCACCTGCATGCTCATCTATTCAGTCATTCCTGAGCAAACATGTGTTAGAAGAAACCACGTGGAAAAGTCAAACTAAGCAACTTTAAGCTTCACTCTGTGGACAGTTTTGAAAACACATCTTGTATAATCTCCACAAATAATCACACACCACAATTCAGAACGCTCTGGTGTGTTGGTAAACGGGTGTGGGGTCACTACGGTCGCTACCAGCTGTGGGTTAGAGGTGGGGCTGTCACAATAATTATATTATTGTCTTATTATAAAAATCCTTTTTTTTTTTACCTCAATATGAAACACAGCTTTTCCTGGGGTTTGTTAAGATACGAATGAGCATCACCTTGTCACAGGTATTCCTTCCTGCTCCTGTTTTATTCCTATCCTTTAATTTCTATATCTTTTTTCCATAGTGGTTTGCGTATGTTTACCTAGACGTGTGTTTGTTTCGTCATCCTCTCGTTAACCTTCTCAGGTGTTCCCTATTATTGTCTTTAGCTCATATATTTAGCTGTGTGTCTCTAAGACGTGTTTAGTCTTACTAGGTGAAGTGTCCAGTGTGTTTCCTTGTAGTTATTGTATGTAAATTTCTGATAAAATAAACCTCCCTGCACCAGTATACGTCCACTCGTTTATGATCATGGCACTTACCTTGACACACCTGTGTATAAGTGGCTCACTCTGTTCTGTTCTCTCTGTTCTGAAGATGTTATGTTGCTTTATTTATGAACTACGGCTTTATATTATTAATGTTTTTGCTAAAAAGCTAAAAACTCATTTCTCTTTAAAAGGGTTTAACTTCATTATCATGCTATTATATATATATATATATATATATATATATATATACATAAAGGGGTTAGACAGTGAAAGTGAAACACCTGTCATTGTAGTGTGGGAGGTTTCATGGCTAAATTGGAGCAGCCTGGTGGCCAGTCTTCATTAACTGCACATTGCACCAGTAAGACCATGTGCATCCAATGGTTCAAACATTGTGTCCTGAAGGCGGTGCCGTGTATCAGGACGACAACGCACCAATACACACAGCAAGACTGGTGAAAGATTGGTTTGATGAACATGAAAGTGAAGATGAACATCTCCCATGGCCTGCACAGTCACCAGATCTAAATATTATTGAGCCACTTTGGGGTGTTGTGGAGGAGCGAGTCAGGAAACGTTTTCCTCCACCAGCATCACGTAGAGACCTGGCCACTATCCTGCAAGAAGAATGGCTTCAAATCCCTCTGACCACTGTGCAGGACTTGTGTATGTCATTCCCAAGACCAACTGACGCTGTATCGGCCACGAAAGGAGGCCCTACACCACACTAATAAATTACTGTGGTCTAAAACCAGGTGTTTCACTTTCATTGTCCAACCCCTGTATAAATATATCACAGTTATTTTTGGGAAATATATCTCGACCTATCACTATCACTACACTATAGCCATTTTCTGTGATTACTATATTGTTATGATATTATTGTCATTTTAAGACACTGAAAGAATGATAATAATGAGTATAGCAATGCATTTACATCCCTTTTATCAAAAACTTAAAAGAATAAAAATTTGAATAAAACAAATGTTTAAGTGTATTCAGCAAACAAACCATCAATAAAATAAAACCACTTTATACTTGAAACAACGACGTAACAGCTCTACAACAGAGAGAGACCAGAAAAAAACTGAGAACAGAACAGAGCGAGCGGCTAAAATACTGGTGATTTTAAAGGCCAGTAAAAACAATGGACGATACTGAAGTCAAGTAAAGTTTATGTCTATAGCACATTTAAAAGCAACCAACTTTGCACCAAAGTGCTTTACACAGCCAAGAATACAATTAAGAACAAAGACTCACATGAAAGGCATTCAGAAAGCATTGCTTGAAACACCATAACCAGCCGTTGTCAAAGTCAAACGATATAGATGCGTTTTTAGTTTCGACTTAACGCCTGTAGAGAGGGAGTACGACGGATGTCATTGGGGAGTTTGTTCCAGAGCCTTGAAGCAGGGACTGGGAACGCTCAGTCACTCTTTAGCTTTTTCTTTGCCTGGGGAACCTTCAAGAAAAACTGGTCAGAAGATCTCAAGGTCCTTGACTTTGGGGTATAAAGCTGAAATAGTTCACTGTAGTTAATAGAGTTAATTGTACGATAAGTAGATAATGTAATTATTGTGATGGACCTTTAAACAGACCACAAAACTGGTTATTGAGACCAGCTCTAAAGCCCTTAGACACTGGGCTTGAAGGAAAGGAAAAGCATTCTCTGGAGTGATGAAACACCTTTCAATACCATTGGGATGAACTGGAGTAATGTTTGTAATGCAACATCAGAACCTGACCTCCCTGATGGATTGTGACTAGACACCCAACATTTAGTCTTAAACTTTCCTAGAAATGTAGAAACTGAATTTAATATTACATATTGATGATTAAAGGCTAAGCAGTAGCGATATGAGTGTCAAACAAATAAATACAGTGGAATTTGAGTTCCTAACTTGTGTTTATTGATCGTCAGAAAACATGTTATTTCTTACTAATTCAAGGAATAAGGTTTAAAAGACCGTTGCTCAGATTATACTCGGCTACGTAGCTGCATTACGGAGGTTTATAGTGTCGGATGAATTCGAGTTCGACTTCGATCACATTTACAAGAATAACGGTACCTCTACATTTGAGTTTAGCTTATTGCTAGGCTATTGTCATGAATAATGTTGGTTATTTAGCTAGATACTGTCATAACAGTCAGTCATAACGGTGTTTTACCGCGGCGTTGTTCAGCTGTTGTTCACCAGTGACGTCACGGTTGCGTTCGAGAATTTCCGTAGCGAGCTCGGGTTTTTCCATCAATTTAATAAAATTGTCAGTTTTAAAGCAAATTAAGCTGCTATTTTCATTTTAATTCATACTTATATCTGTCAGTAACTACAATAATGTGGAATATTCATGGAGGTCCATTAAGTGGTGCTTAGCATTTAAGTTTAATCATTAATCACGACAGCCCTAACACGTGTTTTATAAACAGAATCACACGCAGGACACAAAGGTCTTTTACTGACTTCGTATTATAAAATATAGAGTATTACTAAACTTTGATCCTCTAAACTGCAGTTTCACAGCGTTGCATTATAGAGTCAATTCTTTCCAAACCTCACAGAGAGCTGTTTTGCACTTAGAAAAAAATAAAATAGCTGATACAAAACACAAGCTGTTGTGACAGTTAAGGGGGACTCAGTGTGCTGTGGTAAACGGGACGGGGCACATGTTGTAGGCAGCTGTGGCAGGAGGTGGAGGAAGAGGAGGAGGAAGAAGCAGAAATCCCCGCTCTTTGGCCTCGGTGGCGCCTGCTGAAGCATCTGGGAGCAGGATGTGTGGAGTAAAGCCTTCATACTGAGGCCTGCAGACTTCCACACTGACGCCAACTGATCAAACAATACTGGTGCCCTACCGTGTGCAGAGTGAGACGGCTCAACGCATGAAGGATGAGGCAGTTGTTTACAAAGGAAACAATGAGTTAAACTATGGTCACAAAGCACACTAAGGGTGTGCCTCATGTCTCAATACGTAGTGTTCTGCTTTGTTGCCTATTGCCAACACAGGCTTTGTGAAGGAGACAAGAGGCAGCAGTGTTGTTTATGAAGCAAATAATGAATTGAACATCTGCCATGAAAAAAAAAAAATCCTGTGATTGTGTCTCAGTTCTTATTTACTTTGACTTAGTAAACGGAAGAAACTATTTTTCCAAAAGCCTTAGAAAACTGTTTATTGAATGACTAATTAAATATTGACCAAATAATCCCTTATTCCTGCTACTATCACTTACAAAGCAATCGGTACAAAGCAAATAGAAAACAGATATTTTAATGACACCTAGAAGTCTGGACGTACAGACCCCAACAATATCAGATAACACTGAAATACCCCTTGATGTTCTCAAGGGTGCTCAGTAGGTAGCTTTGATTCCATATAGTTTTATTTAAATGAGGATGAGGCTGAGCAATAAAGGAATTATTTACATTAACTACCTTCCAGGCCTAGCCCCTCATTTCCTGGTGTTTTCGAGACCTGGCACCACTTATTAATTCATTGATAAATACACTTCCTTTTGAAAGGTCTGTGAAATAGTACATTATTTTAAGATGCATCCATTACTGACCTGGAGTTTCAGCTGCTTTAACAACAACAAGAAGCAACAGGGCCCTGTGGAGAAACTGACCATGTGCAGGCTACAAGTTTATAAGGCCCTCAAGCATTAAACTGTAAAGCGGTGGAGAGATGGAGCCTCATTCAAGACGTCCGGGATGATCTGGAGTGGTATCTGTGATCCGGAAGTAAAGATCCTGACCTGATTAATCTGGGGCTGAACCCAATCAAATCCTCACAACCATGTTCCAAAATCTATGGCTTGCTGCTGCCCTTGATTAACCCCCTGCCAATCATGCAAATACTAAAACGAATTGATTTACAGCTGATTACAAATTAAATCTAAATTGCGACTGATTTATGTATAAAATACAATGATCTGTTCATTCATTTTGAGCCGTTAAATATGGAAAAGTTGTATAAATGTTACACTACGTTATCACGGGCAATATGTTTTATTAAACTAATGAATTACATCACAACCACAGCACAGAAACAGCCCATTAACGGCTTTAAGTTATAACAGATATCCCTGTTCTTTTGGTTTAAAGCAGGTAGGGTCTAATATTTAGTCATTTTATAGTCTTCATTAATTACAACAAAGCGTACACGACTGGAAACGCTTTCAAAAAGATTTCTAAAGGCTTAAGCCTCCATTAGTCCACAGTCAAGCAAATTTAAAAAGGAAAACAAAGGAAAAATAATATCCACGATATGCAGCATCCAAAGTTCATCATAAGGACAAACAAAATCCAAAAGACCTAAGGTAACAACTGAGCATCTCTAGGTATCTCTTGCACTTGATTACTTCTAAGATCATGTGTCTGATAAGAAACAAAATGTGAAAATATGAAACAAAAGTGATGTCCCTAAGATTTTCTAATGACATCTCATTTCAAGTTTCTCAGGTAAAGGAAATAAAACCAAAAATCTTTTGGTAATTGTACACAGCATGACGCTTGAATAAGAACGAAATGATGTCAATATCTAAACCTCTTCTCAAAGGGAAGCATGAAGGGAATGCAGTGGAACAGGGCTCCTTTTCTGCCTCGGGGCCTAAACAGCTTGCAGTGAAGGATCAAAGTACAGTTGAACCTCTACTTACGAACTTGATCCGTTCCGTGACCCGGTTCGTAAGTAGAAAAGTTCGTTTCTCGAGTCAATTTTCCCCATTTAAAATAATGAAAAAAAGCGATTAATGGGTTCCAGCCCCCACCCAAGAGTCACCCTTTTTGCACTGATATATGTTTACAACACTCTCAAATTAGTAAAAAAATACATGTAGCGTTACTAAAAATAAAAGAGAAATACAGTGGTAACAGTAATAAACGACTGGCTGGAGGAGTAACACAGGCACTGGCTGTATGACGGGAGGTGGGGGGTGGGTGGAATAACGGAGAGTAGACGGTGAATGTGGGGAGACGAAGCGTAGATACGGTTTAACTTAGCACCAATTTCGATGTCTGCTATTTACACTAATGCTAAATTGCTAAAGCTACAATGTGCTAATCTTAAAAGCTCACTCAAGTCTGGGCGCTGGGAGACTCGCCTATTGGGGTCAGTGGCCATTTCCAGCCGCCGGCTCGGAGGAGGCTCGGGTTCGTTTCTAGAGTCGTGGTTCGTTGGTGGAGGCAAAAAATATTCAAATGCCCGGTTCGTATCTGGGAAAGTTCGTTAGTAGAGGATCCACTGTATTCCAAAATGCATTAAGAAACTCTACAGCAGGTTTATCTCTGTTTTTATGATTCTGCTACAAGTAATTTGGTGCAATGTCATTTGTTTAAATTGTGTTAAAATCTCTAGAGTTTGAGAAGTGTTACCAGGGCTGCACCGTATCGTATCGTCTGCAATAATGTGGTCATAATTTTTAAACCGGTAAAAAAAAATTAATATTATGGTGATTATAGCGGATATAACCCATTATGCCGTAACACTATTTTGTTCGGTGGAAATATTGTGAACAGTCTTTTTATTGTTAGTAAATTACTGTCATTAAAAAGTACAATTAAAAAGTGAAATACTGAATGTTAATGTATTGTATTAGATTACGTTTTACCCGTTTTTAAAAAAGCAATACACCATTCAAGGCCGAGTTCCCCTTATTTTAAAACCGTAAAAGGAGTTTACTAATTCCAGTGGGTTAAACCTTTCTCAACTCTTTTCTCTTTTGACGTCTCAACCCACATTCCAGGGCCTTCCTCAGAAAATAAACAACTGATCTCAAAGCGTTATGTTCATAACAGGCACATGTGTGAGATACTGAATGCCATATGCAGCGAGTCAGACTCCCTGCTTGTGCGGTGATATCCGGCGAGACAGTCTGGACAAGCTGAGTTGATTTACAACCAGCCATTCCTGCTGATTAGTTCAGTGCTGCCTGTCTGGACTATAGGGCAGTTCATACAACCAAAACACAAGCCAGAGCCAACACTCAACTGTTTCTGTAGCCTTCCCCACTAGCGACTGCCGGCAGACGACTGGAGACGGGCTTGTTAGGATTATCGGTGTGTGGGTGAGAGCGAGCTGTTGGGAGGAGAGTGTTGGTTGAGGCTCACCTGCTGCTTCATGTCGGTGTAGACCTTCTCTGAGCTCAGCTCCACCTGCTTCTTAAAACTCTCCAGTGCCAGCTCCGCCTGCTGGGCCTGCTGCCTCTGTGCCTCCCTCACACGACTCAACTGCTCTTCTTTCTCCCTGTGAGAAAGAGTCAACCATGTCTCATATTGTATGCATAACTTAATATTCCTGGAAAGTACTTTTTCTTGAAATGAAAAGAGGTGAACACAAGTTAAATATGGGTTTTTCTCTTTTTTTATTTATCATTTTGTAAAATATTAAGTTGGGCAGCACGATGGCGCAGCAGGTAGTGTCACAGTCACACAGCTCCAGGGACCTGGAGGTTGTGGGTTCGATTCCCGCTCCGGGTGACTGTCTGTAAGGAGTGTGATGTGTTCTCCCTGTGTCTGCGTGGGTTTCCTCCGGGTGACTGTCTGTGAGGAGTGTGGTGTGTTCTCCCTGTGTCTGCGTGGGTTTCCTCTGGGGACCCATAAATTGGATAAGGGTTACAGATAATGAATGAAAATATTAAGTTCAGGAAATACTCAATAACCCGCATTAACATGTGCGCATGTGTTTTCTCTGTAGAGCATGTGCGCAACAAACATATCATTTGAAAAGCTGCACATGACGTTATTTTCAGAAACAAAAATTACAATGTTTTGTCTACATTTTATTTATCTCTGTTAACTCTGGTTCTCCCATCCTCCCTGAAACTTAACGGACGCAAAAAACGCTTCCACAAACTGCTCAATAACTGATCTCCAATTCAGCCAGAAAAGAAAAAGCTGTAAATAAAGTGGGTGTGAAAGCATAAGCCTAAAGTATCTATAGAATTCAACCCAAGAGAATTGGGAGCCGGCCCAGCTCTCCTCACAGAACCCAGTCCAAGCCCATAATGTCCCCAGGCATGCGCTGTGGAAAAACACACAAAGACAAAGACATAAATGGTTATTATTGTACTGCAGCCTGCATTCAGTGGGGGGGGAGGTGGGGGGAAATGGAGTGAAAAAGAAAAGGAGGAAAAGATTTCTACTTTTCATCACCTGATTTGTGCTGCTTTTCAGAGGCAACACAGGTTCAGTGCCCATTACAGCACTTCAAACCATAGCGGTGAGGAAAAAAGAGAGGGGGAGGAGGGGGGATTGAATACGGAGTGCTGCAGCTAGCAAAACAAACAAAGCTTCAGCGCCATGTCGAACAACAATACAGAGAGACAGCAGCCAAAAGAGCTGTCAGAGTTAAGACAGTCTTCAGCCTGGGATGAGACTGACTGCTACAGAGAGCCTGTCAAGCTCCTCTAAGGTTTTGTGTGTGTGTGTGTGTGTGTGTGTGTGTGTGTAAGCAGCATCGGCAGCACAGCAAAAGCCAGCTCGCTCTCTTTCCTGCGAGTGAGTGTAATTACTGTGGTAATTACTTTTAATTGACAGGAAGATTCGCTCGAGCCCGGGAGACAAAACATTAGCATGCAATCAAACGCACTAACTGCCACATCCACAAGAGCCATGAGACTCCAGCGAAGCACTGAGGCAACACGGATTACGACACCAAGTGTAATGAAATCAGTCTGTTTGATGTCAAGCAGGAAGGTGAAGCATTTAAGGAAAAAAAAACATAAATGAATAAATAAAGTTCTCTAAAACGCCTCACCTTCCTGAGTGACTTATGTTTTATTTTTTAAAGGAAAAAAAGGGAGGAAGAGAGGAGTCTCTACTATACGCCACTGTAAGACCTTATCGTTCACTCAATTAAATCCCACTTTTTACTTTTCAGTTTCAGGGAAGAAAACCTTACTTTATCAGAACACTTCACAAAGCAGAAGTGAACAAATAAATCTAACCTTTTTCTGTGTCAAAACATTGGTCTGTCGCTAATGCAGTTAGCCGTCTCCCGAGTTTAGAGTCAGTTCCACCTTAAGTGATCAGAAACAGCAGGAATATGTCAGTGTTACCCCCCTATGGAGCAGGAATAGAGCAACATCCTCATCTCGGTTGGTGCTTTTCAGCGTTTGGAGTCTCTCCGTTGTCTAAAAACCTCCAGATGGCGCTTCTCTGCCGTGAGCAGAGAGAGAGAAAGCCTAGCAAACCGTAATCACTGGGGCGTTGCGATTTCGACTGGTTTTGAACATGAAAACAGACTGAAGAACTGTGCGGTACACGTATGAAAGGACCACTCTGCAAACTCTCTGGACCTGATAATCCAGAGTTTCTCTGGAGCTCCTTCACAGTTCATGTGTGAAAGGGGCTTCATCAGCTCCAAGGACTCTCAAACACTTTAAAAAAAAAAATGCTGAAGACTGCTCTGGGGTCAGTCTAACATTCTGAGAACATCAGCAGTTTCTGTGTTTATAAATCAAAAAAATCATTATTTATTAGTAATAGCTTCCTGAGAGCTCCAGATCCTTTCAGATCCACACCGCTGAGTCTATTCGCTGTGGAAGAATGGACAGAAAAAACCGTGGACCTCTTCAGATCTGATCCAAGAGCAGAGTCTGATTACCTCCTGTGTCTCCGAGATGAAAGCTTTATCTGATGGTGACACTTTTGATTGTCTACCAGTTCTTACTTGGTTTAGATCTTTAATCATCTTTTGAACTCCGTAGTACTTCTCCACAGCATTGTGCAGCTCATTCCATAGTCACAATTCATAAAAAAAAGCCTGTGGTTACACAGTCAAAAAAAGTGCTCTAACAAGCAGTCAGACATGAAGACTTTTTCCAAAGTGTTTCATATGATTCAATGACAAACAACCACCTACAGCACATCTCTGATGTGGGATTCGTTTCTGCTTTAGTCACTGTCTTTTTTAATGCACACACAAATGCCAGACATAATAATAACAGGAAATAATGTCAACAAAGAGTGAGAAAATGTACTAAAAAAAAAAAAAAGTTAGGGACCTTTCCCCCCCCTTCTTTCTTTTTTTTCCCAGTGTAATTTTGGTCTCTCTCATGTTTGACATCAAAAGATCCAGAAATTGTCTTTTTTTTTTCCACCCCTCCAATGTTGTGTACTCTGTAAGTCTGTAATTATTAATCTGCCTTGCAACATGAATGCCTACAGGGCAGAGGCAGACACAAAAGGACCTTCTCCGGATCTCTGATGTGGAGCAACCCGCTTTGGAGGGAGAGAAAAGAGGGAGTGGGAAAAAAAAAAGTGACTGAAAAAAGAAAGGAAAGATGGGAAAGAGACGAAGCCACAAAAATAGCCCTCTGAACTCTGAGTCTTTCAAGGAGAAGAAAGACAAAGTGGCTGATTGAGAAAAAGAGGACAAGTCTGCAACCGCAGAAAAGGCCATATACATCACTCTAGCTGACTTTAGAGTAAAGAGTTTGGGCCTATATTCAATCATGTCCATGATGTTATATCCTTAATGACTCATGTGGCAATAACTAATGACACGGACACAGCTGACCCTCGGTATCCACTGTGGACTGGTTCCAGATACAGAGTCCCTTTTATAAAATGGTGCAATATTTGCAGATATCATGGGGCGGCACGGTGGCGCAGCAGGTAGGTGTCGCAGTCACACAGGTGACTGTCTGTGAGGAGTGTGGTGTGTTCTCCCTGTGTCTGCGTGGGTTTCCTCCGGGTGACTGTCTGTAAAGAGTGTGGTGTGTTCTCTCTGTGTCCGTGTGGGTTTCCTCCGGTGTGACTGTCTGTGAGGAGTGTGGTGTGTTCTCCCCGTGTCCGCGTGGGTTTCCTCCGGATGCTCCGGTTTCCTCCCATAGTCCAAAAACACACGTTGGTAGGTGGATTGGTGACTCAAAAGTGTCCGTAGGTGTGAGTCTGTGTTGCCCTGTGAAGGACTGGCGCCCCCTCCAGGGTGTATTCCCGCCTTGCGCCCAATGATTCCAGGTAGGCTCTGGACCCACCGCGACCCTGAACTGGATAAGGGTTACAGATAATGAATGAATGAATGAATGTAGATAACATATAATACCCAATACAACACTGATGTCACGTAAATAGTCATTATTTTTGTTTATAGTAGTTGCTTAGTGAATAATAACAATAATAAAAAAGTCTGTACACTTTCAGTACGGACACAACCATTAAAAACCTAACAACATTATTACAAACCCAACGAAGGAATGAGGTCTCAAAATAGACACGAAGTGAACAATACTTAGGCGACAACTGCTGGAGAAAGACTGAAGATCTGAGAAATGGCTGGAAGCTACAGAAGACTATGCCTTTCCCATAACTCCATTTGTGTGGATTCAGTGTAGTGCTGGATGTGCAGCAAATACAAAAACGAACGACGCACATACGGAGGGTCCACTGCAGTAACAAGTGATGTACATCCACTTAATATACTAAAACAGCACATTCCCTTTTCTAACATACACATAGGGCTATATCAAACACACACAGCACTGTGCAGAAGTGTTAGACACCAGAGGTTATGAGATTTAACGATTTTAAATAATGCTGTGGATGATGTGGAAATCACTCTCACCTACTACTTCATAGAAAAACATTATCTTATGTTATTTGTTTTATATCATTATTTGTTTGTGTTTACTGTGATTATATATAACTTTATACCAGCCCCACGCTCACTGAGAGGGCATTAGTTTAAATATATATCATTACCTTAGGGGCCTAAGACTTCTGCACAGTGCTGTATGTATTAGTCTAGTCTTGGTGCTAAGTTACAGTAGCTTCAGTACATAACCAAAGGCTCTTTTCTGCATAATACCCATTCTATTCAACTTGGTACAACTCTGGATTTTGCTTTTTCATTAGGCAAATGGCACCTGGACACAGGTAAGGACTAAACTGTGAAGTGTAAACTTGCCAAATCCTGACAAAATACAGGCATACAGTACAAACCAGCTATCTGTAAAATCTCTAAGCTACAGTAGAGATCGCCTTTGTTTTTGTCTGAGGCACAATGGCAGTTTATACAATTATGATGTAGTCTTTTGAAGAGGTTATTATTATTTCTATTTAACCTTTATTTCACCAGGGTGGTCAAACTGAGACCAATATATAAGTGAGCCCTGGCCAAGACACAGCACATAAATGTGCACAAATACTACACCCTAAAAAACAACAAACAAAAATAAAATACAATGCATGAAGATATACATTAACAAGATACTTTAAAATCATTGAAAGTAATAAACTGCTCAAATTTAACCTTAAAGGTGTGCTTTAACTAAAATTGAGTCCGAACTGTTGGAATGTCCAGTGTTATATATTTATACAGAGACCTGTTTAACAGATAAAACGTCAGACGAGACGGAAGCTGATCAATAATTGCTTTGTACACAACAATAACCCAAAATATATAACGATGTACTGAAAGTGGAACCCGACCAGTTGCTTCATAAAGTTTACAGTGATGTGTTAAATGACACAATCCAATTAATGTTTACATAAATACCCCCATAATCTAAGATTGGGAAAAAAAGTAGACAAATTTTTTCTTAGCCTGTTGAGTAAAGTATGTTCAGATGGAAGAATCCAGTGAGAGCTGGACAGTGCAACAAGAAACGGAAATACTTCTGAACTCATTCGCTGCTGAGCCATGTAGAGTCCCCCCAAAAAAAAGTCGTTTTTGTGGTAGTGAAAAAAAAAAACAGGTCCCAAAAAGCGAGTAGAGCCGAGTCGAGTAGAGTAGGTACCATTAAGTCATTTGTGGTTAGCTGAACACTGCATAAACCTTGATTAGCTTTGTTAGAGATCAGGATCTTCAGGGGAGGGGTCTGATCGGATGGACCACTGATCCATGAAGAAGGATCTCTAGAGAAGTTAGTTAACAACATTCTTTACATAATTAATACAAGTATGTGCTTCCTAATGCTGGACACCGTGGCTACGATCAGGCTACAGTCAGGTAAAGCCCTTCTCTGACATTGCTTTGAGAACCATCTCTCAGCCACACGCTAATGCCCTGAACATGCTTTGGCCTTTGGTATGAACTACTGTGGGTGAGCCTGCAGTGTGTGATGTGAAGTGAGGAGCAGACATTCTGTCACCATCCATCACAGTGAGCCGCTGGAGATGAGAGGGCAGAGCGAGGGATGGTGATGGCGGCGGACGAATAAAGAAACGCAGGGCGGTGAAAGGGGAATGCCAGCTCTAGCTTTTTCGGAATGGGGTTTTCTGGTCAGAGAAGTGGAAGGAGAGGAGGCTCAAATTAAAGACATGCCGTCAAACCAGAGGAAATCCTTCTCATCCCGTGCTCTTAAAGGGCTTCTGGCAGGGGGCAGGAGGAGAAAGAGAAGAAGGGGGAGGACTTAAGGAAAGGGTGACGGAGCTTCCGCCCAGCCACAGGCCAGACAGGAGGGTCCGTTTTTCCAAGACTCGCAAACCACCAGACGCCTCCGATGTGGAGAACTCGCCGCGGCACAAAAATGACTAGAGAGGCCAGCTGCGGCCAGGCTTCAAATACAGCGGTGGATTTCAGCTTCCCATTCATTTTCCTGCTGCTGGCTTTCCATTTCCGACAGGGAGCGTCAGTCATGGTGGAACTAGGGTTTGGGGGGGGGGGGGGGGGGGGGTGCAAGAGTAATGTGTGTGGCAAAGCAAAGCAAAACCTGGTGGCCTAGTCACCCCAAATATTACAAAACCTAAGAATACATACAGAACAAAAGTGGAATTTCTAATTTCTAGCTTTTAATCTTAATACATATACTTATTTAATTATAATTTCAATCAATTATTATTTACTCTGTTCATTCCTTTAGCACACATTACTCATGATACATGCTGTTAAATAAAATCATGCAGAAGTGGCTTTAAAGTTAAAGCAAATTTTCAGAAGATGCCAATATCCTGCTGTTTATAACTGGATCTGATTCAGAAATAGTGTGTTATGCTGCATTCTGATACATATGGCAACCTGCAGCGCAAACAGCAATGCTCTACAATTCCATTTTTCAGTGTTCTTATTAAAATAATAGAGTATTTAATAAAATATTCAGTTCTCTCTCCATCCAAAGAGGTAGGACTCAGGTAGGACCCTTGTATTGTACGTCTGTAAATAATTGCCCAGTAGAACTGTACAGTATCACATTTTCTCAAACCATCTTACCTTATCAAAGCATTACGGATAAATAAGGTATTAACACTAGGAGCGTGTACATGTGTGGGTAACAGGTTTGGGTACTGAGCAGGGTTTGATCACACCAGAGTGACTCGAGGAGTGGGCAAAGTGAGGTTATTCACCCTGCAGTAGCTCACAGTGCAGGAACGGTGGGATTTAATCGCCTTGATGTAGCTTATAGAGCTGAGTCAACAAGGTTCAATCGCTACTTGATAGCGTTTAGCTCTTATATTAGATGTCCGGTTTCCTCCCACGCTCCAAAAACACACGTTGGTAGGTGGATTGGAGATTCAAAAGTGTCCTAGGTGTGTGTCGTGAGTGTGTGTCGCCCTGTGAAGGACTGGTGCCCCCTCCAGGGTGTATTCCCGCCTTGCGCCCAATGATTCCAGGTAGGCTCTGGATGTACCACGACCCTGAACTGAATAAGGGTTTCAGACAATGAATGAATGAATGAATGAATGAATATCAGGAAGGCCAGGCCCATGTATCTAAGACAATGTTTGCTTTGCATTCGAAACACCGCCACATTTCATAGGAGATGTCAAGCTTAGAGCCAAATATAAATAGGTTACACTCTGACATACAACACACTCAGTTATTTTATGGAGTTATTTTATGACCTACACTACGCACAACGCGGTGTGTAGGAAGACAGTCGAGATTCAACCTCTGACAATCATTACTCTCCAAGAATCTGTTACAGAGCGCAGGGACAGTGTGATCAGATTATGTACCCTATAAGAAGAGTGAAAAGTATTAAACAAGGACATATGTGGCTAATGTGATATGACCAGAGAAATGCAATGGAGGCTAATGTGCTAACTACGGCTGACCCTGAATATTCGGCTATTCCAACATTAGTTTCTGAATAAATGTAGGCAAAGCTCCACTCTACCCATATTTAGGCTCATCAACATAAAAGTCCTTGTATGAATCCTAAATCAGCCAGCCAACGAAGGTGGCTACACCACAGTTTATTTTGTCAGCTTCATACCTCGCTCTGGTTAACCCGTGCATACTCTGTGCCCTTAGTGGTGGTGTATTCACACGTTAGTGAACCTCAGGATTTTAAAGCCCCACCCCCCCACAGAGGGGGCTCTGGTCTTAAAGGAACACCCTTCATTGCACTTCAACTCTATTTTTATTAGCCATTTTACAAAATAATCACGGCTGAGGAGTTTGTCATGTTATCATTGGCAAAAACCAGCAATGTCTTCCAATACTGAAGGAAAACGTATTAAAATAACGATCCTTAATAGTCCAAAAGGACACCACAGACACGTTGTTGTTTTATTACATTATTAACAGCCAACAGCATACATTTTTAGTTTCTATAGTTAACCCACTGCTGTCACCAAATTGTGAGTAATATACAATGGAAGTACTGTATTTGAGACACTGAAAAACCAACACCTCACCACTTTTGACTACTTCTACACATTTCATCCCTAAACTATTGCATCAATCTACATTTATTTCGACTCAAGAATGGAATACTTATTACAATCAAAGCCAGCATGCATTTGCATATTGACACGTATGAGTCTGCCTGAGGGAATATGCTCAAAACATCATGCTGAGACGGCAAAGGTCAGTTTAAATTAGAAACACAGCAGAACTGGGCGATGCTGTAAAGAGATGTTTCACTTGAACGTCTTGTAAACAGAGGGGGATGCACCGAGAGGCTTGAATCTGGCCCTTGGCCTACCCCCTTACATTTCTAAGAGCCGTGTGGTTGGACGCGATGGACGTATAAAGTCAGAACACCTACATGGATGCACAGGTCCCCACGTGGGCCGCTCCAGTCCACACCAGTCTGTAAAGCTGAGACCAGCCACTTCGCCAGTTTGCATAAGCAGAATGCTAACGAATCCAGAAAGAGATCAAAGCTGGAAGAAAAGAGGCAGCGCATGAAATGAGGGGAAAATGAAAAAAACTGAAATATTCAGTGCCCTAAAAAGGGGAGCGGCATTTCTTCTCTTCTCTCGCTCATCCAATACCCCCATCCACCATTGCCATCTCCCCAGAGAGCCAGAAAAACTGCAGTTAGAGCTAGGGCTCACAGGCTCCTCGACTGGCATGCAAATACGCAAATGTTCAAAAATAACAGCAGCCGCAGAGTTGTGAAGAGTGAAGATTTAACACTACACAAGTGTGGTCAAATATTCTGTAAGAGGGCAGACAGTGAAAGTGAGAGTCGAAAAAAAAAACAGAGGAGACAGTAATGAACTTAAAGATAGCAAATGGAGGCTGTCTATAATGATCAGAAGGGCATTTGTTGGAGATTTAATGCGGCTAGATCTGAGAGGCAAAATCAGGCCAGTGCTGGAGAGAAGGCCCTGCAGTATGACATTAGCAGCCGAGGCACCATTGTGCCAGTAATGTCACCGCCTGAAAAGAGAGGACTAAATCCCCCTTTTTTGCTGCAGCATTGAGACGTAAGAGCCGAGGGATTAGTCCTTACCAAATCAACATACTGTTAAAATGTACTGCTGGCTTATTTTTATTCCCTTTCCCTGCACTGCCTGCATAGTATAGCAAATATTTGTTCTGAGAACGCTTCAATGGTGAATAAATAGCTGGCAACAATTTGCTGACTGCTTCATGGTTCGCTTTTTGCAAGCGCTGGTCTTGTTGGACCTAAACAAGTCACATCAAGAGCCGAATTCTTGTCTTGCTAATCAGCAGCAATTCAAAGCAAGCCAATATGGAAAAAGCCACAGGCCAAAAGCTATGTTAATGACTTTGCTGTACTGATTGCGTAGTATGTTTCAGGCTGTAACAGATATGACAGCAGGGACCACCAGTGTGAGCAGAGCAGAGTTCAGAAGGTCTGCTTTTCCCTTTAATGCCTGCTCCTTCTGGGTGGTATTGGGTTCACCAGAAAATCTGAGCACCCCACTTAAATCAGTGTCATTACCCTGACGCTGCAAAAGGACTGTCATACAACATGTATCGTAAACCTCCCCGTCAGCCCTTTCAGGTTTATTTGGGGGGATACATTGAAGGATGCGGTTTGCATATGACAAAAGGGCCCACTGGGGTACAACAATATGTTAGGTTTCAGACTTTGAGAGAATACAATCAACATTAACACAGTAGAAACCAACAAGTATTTGTTTTCTATGTGAGCTTACTCATCTAACCCAACGCTCGTGTATATTTTCCAGAAATGCATACTCCTATCTTCTCTCAAGCTGCACCCAGGACTTGGTTTAGGTCCCACAGACCTAACTATAGGTCTTTCACTGCCCACTGTTGGCACATGCAGCTATAACGATGGGAGATTATTGTCTCATTTCGTTTCATAACTGGATCATTCCCAACATTAAAACCACTAAGATCTTACATAAATAGCTTGATTAACTTACAGTGGGAACAATGAAGGTCTGAGACATGTTAGGTCACAAGTAAACAGTCCAATCGTGAAGCTGATGTGTTGGAAGCTGTGTGACAAGCGCTAATTTGTGACTTGATCAGAGCATCTCCAAAACAGCCAGTCGTGTGGGGTGTTACTGGTACGCAGTGTGTGCTACCTACCAAAGATGCTTCAAAAAATAACACATGAACCAGTGATAGGGTCATGGGTGCCCAGGGGAAACCGAGGTGTGCAGGTGTGCAGTAATTTGTCAGAAAAGCAATTATAGCACACATTGTTGAGAAGCTAAACGTTGGCTGTGACAGTAATGTGTCAGAACACACAGTGCATCGTAGCTTGAGTCCACAGGCTGACCTTGTGCACCGCAGTTCATATCAGAACTGGACCAAGAAGCGATGCAGGAAGGTGGCCTTGTCTGATGAGTAATGTTTTCGCTCACACCATATAGATGTAACCAAAAGAAATATCCAACTTTCCCAGAAAAAAAAACTATGTTTATGGTTTACATATCATCATGCTTTGGTGATGTGTGTGCTTCTGGATGTCAACACAACATCGCTGCAGCACTGACCTAGGGTTTAATAGTTCACACTAGTCCTGAAACCATCCATGAAAGGCTCTACTGAGAGGTGTTGGGGTTATGATAAAGATTTAGAGGTCTATAGACATCTAGTGTTTGGTAGAAATGATATCCTCATAGCACTAATGCTACAGTAAAAATGTTGAATATAGACACAAGCTATTTGTGCTTTTTTTTTAAGCAGATGCATGCTCAATATCCAAATAAACAGCTTATAATATAACGCTCTCTCATGGGCAAGGTATCACCTATAGGAAGAGCATTAGACTGTGAGCTAAAGGGACTGACAGGATACGTAAAACGCAGGGTGGAAACTGTGACTGTGTTTGATTTAAATGCTTTCAGATGCTCTTTAGAGGCGCGCATAGCAAGAAACAGCTGGCTAGGTTTTCCACTGATATGCAGCAGGGCACGTCTCTCTGCTCTTTCCTAGCAACAGCTTGGACAATCCATAAAGTTGGATTGTTCCCTTCCCCAGCAGTGAGGGGCTCTGCTGCTCTGTCAGCCATGCCTTTAGCACACTTTGGTTTCATTAGCCATTTATGGGGATGGTATGGAACATCAGGCATGTATTAGCCACACATGTACACAGGTCGTAATTCATAAACAATGAGTCAAAATGAAGAAAAGGCCCGAAGTGAAGGGAAAACAGATGAGGGAGGAGTAAACGTACGTTAATGACATGACGTTCGTCCAACAGTCGTGTTCAACATGGAGGGATGGTGTTTATAACATGGACGTGTCAGCTTTTACCTGCGTAAAATGACATTTATGTCTATCGTGGCTAAGAGCAAACATTTGAACCGCAGCCAAATCAGACTGGATTCTGCTATCACTTCACTGAGCGTGAGTTGGGTGTGAAAAGAAATCAGATAAAGTACTGTTTACTGACTGCCTACAAGAGAAAGGGAGCAGGGTTTGAATTCTACCTGCTTCACTGAAGGATAAGACGAAGCCTACATTCTTGGTAAGTAATGTGTTTATAGGTATCTCCTGTAAGTCATTAAAAGCACGTAGACAGACGTAGGAGGACCTTTAAATGACATCAACATATAAGACAACCCTGAGGATCTTTCATGGCTCTGTTACCAGCTTCTGATCATTGAACGGACTGCGCTATCCACATCCACGTAGGCAGACAGTGCTCAGACAGCCTCCATCTCCCCCTTCACCCATTCGAGCCCCACCTGTACGTGCCAACGCCGGGGAGGAATGTGGGCTAAGATAAGGTGGCTTCAAATGCACATGGGCTTATTGATTTCCATGCTCCGACCATCTCTCCACATCAAAAAAGGTCACAGTTGGTAGAAATGGAGAAAAAAAAAATAAAGGATGATGGGGTTGGGAGGGGGGGCTTTGTTCTGCTGCTGCTGCAGTGCCGGACGGCTGGGCCGGGTTAGAGAGGGAGCCTCGGGTTCTAAGCCTGCGCCTTTCAACTCAGGCCTAGCCTGCTTTTAATAGAAACATAGCACATTTGAAGCCAGAAAACTCGCCTGTATCTGGCTATGGATCACAACACGAGCCTGGTTCTGAGAAACTTCAGAGACAAGGACCAAATGAACCTGGGCAGGTCCAAAGGCAAAGCTATTGATCCGAATTAATGCAAGTTTTTATGAAGTTAAAGATTTGTGTTGCTTTTAAGTGCTCTGGTCAGGGAAGGGACTTTGTTAAATTCATCCAGGGAATGCAACAATATCTGGTTTTACAAGAAAAAAAAAAGGAAAGGAACAGCATTTTAGGGCCAGCCAGTTTGTTATCCAGCCTATTCTTATCCCCCAGACCGATCCAGCGGGATTGGAGTGATTAGGCCGTTTGATGTTGGCCCCTGAATCCCTGAGAGCATGACCCCTTAACCCTCCCCCCGCAGCCAGAGCTCCGCTGGCTCATTCTGTGCACAGCTTGAGCCGAGAGGCTGCTTGCAGAGAGAGAGCTCCACAGCTGTGAACGTGGAACAACACAAACGGGCCAGGAATGCGGCCCTGGTGCACTCCCCTCACGTGAGGGGGTTTACACTGGCATCCCCGCCACAGATTAAGACGGCACTCTTGCTTTACTAGCGCTGACGGCCAATTTAAACCGGCCTTAAGAAGAGCGTCCACTGATCTCGCATTCTTCTCATTATGTTATAGGTCTTTGAAAAGCGATGAAAGCCAAAGCAGGAGCGTGCAAATGAGCCTCAATCCAGAAGAATCAAGGTGAAAGAGGGAAGCTTTGAATAGCCTCCATCTCATTGGCGCACGGGCGAAATGCGACGATGAACCCGAGGACCTGAAATGGTTATGATTAAAGAAACGAGGTTACAAGATGGAAGAGGGAGCTTGGAGGGGAGAGAGTCACGAGTCATAACTGCAACCACGCACTCCTGAGAGTGCGTGAGAGAGAAAGAGAGAGGTTGAAGAAGTTCATTGTCATTTTCTCTTCTTTTTTTGTATTGTATAAATATCATACACAGCCGGTTCTAGTTTAAGAATTCAGAACCAGTTTCCAAACGCACAACTGCTCTGCACACCACATCTCTGCCGACATGCTAATTCCCTCTGATGATCAGAGAGACACAAGGATGAAAGATGGAAACGTTCGCTTTTTTATATTCAAGTATTGTACTTTTGTGTGGCGTTGCTATGGAAACACAAGTCAAATCGACATACACAACTACTCATTTGCATGGAAAGGTGGAGTGGAGGGGGAATTTAGGGAGGATATTTTATTCTTTCGAAGTGGAAATAAAGGCAGGGGGTTGGAGTGTGTTATACTCAGTAAACTTTATAAAAGATTATAATAAATACGCTGACTGACGTCTCTGCCCTAAAACAACGTTGGGCCAAAAGCAAAGAAACATGGAACAAAGCTAAAAAGAGATATTAACAAATACACTGATTCAATTGCGAGCTTTTTTTGTTTTTCCTTGAGTATTTTTAAAATGCAATAGAAGGCTGTGGACTGAAAGGTCGTTGGTTCGATTCCCACGAGCAGCAGGAAAACTGGGTGCTGTGGGAGTGAAGGAACAGCACTGTCCTCCTCCTCCTCCTTAGTCCACTAGTGTGTGTGTGTTTACAGCCCTTAGTGCATTAGTGTGTGTGTTCACAGCCCTTAGTGCACTAGTGTGTGTGTGTTCACAGCCCCTAGTGCACTAGTGTGTGTGTTCACAGTCCTTAGTCCACTAGTGTGTGTGTGTTCACAGCCATTACGGCACTAGTGTGTGCGTTCACAGCCCTTAGTCCACTAGTGTGTGTGTGTTCACAGCCCTTAGTCCACTAGTGTGTGTGTGTTCACAGCCCTTAGTCCACTAGTGTGTGTGTGTTTACAGCCCTTAGTGCATTAGTGTGTGTGTTCACAGCCCTTAGTGCACTAGTGTGTGTGTGTTCACAGCCCCTAGTGCACTAGTGTGTGTGTACACAGTCCTTAGTCCACTAGTGTGTGTGTGTTCACAGCCATTACGGCACTAGTGTGTGCGTTCACAGCCCTTAGTCCACTAGTGTGTGTGTGTGTTCACAGCCCTTAGTGCATTAGTGTGTGTGTTCACAGCCCTTAGTGCACTAGTGTGTGTGTTCACAGCCCTTAGTGCACTAGTGTGTGTGTTTACAGCCCTTAGAGCACTAGTGTGTGTGTGTGTGTGTGTGTGTTCACAGCCCTTAGTGCAATAGTGTGTGTGTTTTCACAGCCCCTAGTGCAATAGTGTGTGAGTGTTCACAGCCCCTAGTGCACTAGTGTAATATTTGCCAACAGTGACATTAACTTTACCCCTAACCTTAGCCTGCTGCAATGCTATTAACCTATAGCTCAAGTGACAAGAGTAGTGCATTCCACATTTATAAAGAAGGGTACGATCTTGGGTTGAGCATGTCATTAGTTTCCACAACATGCAGACGTCACCAGATTCACTCTTAAGAAGATAAGAAGGCAAATGTCACCAAGTTCATTATAAACTCTTCCAATAAAACAATTATAAATGTGAAAACAGTGGCCAGAAGGATACATCCACAACATTCACTGGCCGCTGTAACGTCAAATACGTTCATTCTTGCCCTGTGATATAAAACACCGGGGAAAAAAAAAAGTAATGGCCTCTCTGTGTAGTATTCTGTCGATGTGCAAAGTATATATAAGCACACACTTCTCCAACAAGCAAGCCCCTCCGCTAATACAGCAAGCAAACTGTGCTTTTAAGCAGCTCCATCTCGTTGAAATTTCTCCAGTCATCCTCACATCTCTGCTATCAGGCGCTGCACATTTGATGTGTGCTCTCGGCCGGAGCTTTGAAGTCCTGGGCTGACTTTAAAGCTGGTCAGACGCGGGCAGGTAGCAGAGAGTGGGTGGGGGGAGGAGAGCCCAGGCACTTGTTAGCCTAATGACTGCTTAAATAGAGTCCACACTAAACCAACACCTGCGCTACACGTTACTCGCATGAGCTAATTTATGTGTCCTAATCTGTTTGTGATTGCAGATGTGTCCCCTGCTCTGGGCTTTGGGTGTCAGAGAATGTGATGCCTTTGATCCTTTCAAAAACCTGCTTTTAAGTCATTGTCGTTTATATTTTCATGGAACAAATTAGAATGTGAATACAAATTCATAACTAAGATACGTGTTCATGCCTTACTTCCAGGGCTGGTTAGTAACTAGTTACTTGTACTGTGTAATTGTGTAGAAATATATTTTTTCTTGAGTATTTTTAAAATGCTCAGTGGACGTTGGTTCTTTTTCCACGAGCAGCAGGAAAACTTGGTGCTGTGGGAGTGAAGGAACAGCACTGTCCTCCTCCTCAATCCACGACTGAGAGGCCCTTGAGCAAGGCACTGAACGCACAACCACCGGGAACGTCTGCCCACTGCTCAGGGTGTGTGTTCACAGCCCTTAGTGCACTAGTGTGTGTGTTCACATCCCTTAGTGCAGTAGTGTGTGTGTTCACAGTCCTTAGTGCAATAGTGTGTGTGTTCACAGTCCTTAGTCCACTAGTGTGTGTGTTCACAGTCCTTAGTCCACTAGTGTGTGTGTGTTCACAGCCATTAAGGCACTAGTGTGTGTGTTCACAGCCCTTAGTCCACTAGTGTGTGTGTTCACAGCCCTCAGTGCACTAGTGTGTGTGTTCACAGCCTGTAGTGCACTAGTGTGTGTGTTCACAGCCCCTAGTGCACTCGTGTGTGTTCACAGCCCTTAGTACACTACTGTGTGTGTGTTCACAGCCCTTAGGGCACTAGTGTGTGTGTTCACAGCCCCTAGTGCATTAGTGTGTGTGTGTGTTCACAGCCCCTAGTGCACTAGTGTGTGTGTGTGTGTGTGTTCGCAGCCCTTAGTGCACTAGTGTGTGTGTTCACAGCCCTTAGTGCAATAGTGTGTGTGTGTTCACAGCCCCTAGTGCACTAGTGTGTGTGTGTGTGTGTGTGTGTTCACGACTGAGAGGCCCTTGAGCAAGGCACTGAACGCACAACCACCGGGAACGTCTGCCCACTGCTCAGGGTGTGTGTGTTTTCACAGCCCTTAGTGCACTAGTGTGTGTGTGTTCACATCCCTTAGTGCAGTAGTGTGTGTGTTCACAGCCCTTAGTGCACTAGTGTGTGTGTGTTCACAGCCCTTAGTGCAATAATGTGTGTGTTCACAGCCCTTAGTGCAATAGTGTGTGTGTTCACAGTCCTTAGTCCACTAGTGTGTGTGTGTTCACAGTCCTTAGTCCACTAGTGTGTGTGTGTTCACAGTCCTTAGTCCACTAGTGTGTGTGTGTTCACAGCCATTAAGGCACTAGTGTGTGTGTTCACAGCCCTTAGTCCACTAGTGTGTGTGTTCACAGCGCTTAGTGCATTAGTGTGTGTGTGTTCACAGCCCCTAGTGCACTAGTGTGTGTGTGTGTGTTCACAGCCCTTAGTGCAATAGTGTGTGTGTTTTCACAGCCCCTAGTGCAATAGTGTGTGTGTGTTCACAGCCCCTAGTGCACTAGTGTAATATTTGCCAACAGTGACATTAACTTTAGGGCACTAGTGTGTGTGTTCACAGCCCCTAGTGCACTACTGTGTGTGTGTTCACAGCCCCTAGTGCATTAGTGTGTGTGTTCACAGCCCTTAGTGCACTAGTGTGTGTGTGTGTGTTCACAGCCCTTAGTGCACTAGTGTGTGTGTTCACAGCCCTTAGTGCAATAGTGTGTGTGTGTGTTCACAGCCCTTAGTGCAATAGTGTGTGTTCACAGCCCCTAGTGCACTAGTGTGTGTTCACAACCCCTAGTGCACTAGTGTGTGTGTGTTCACAGCCCTTAGTGCACTACTGTGTGTGTGTGTTCACAGCCCTTAGGGCACTAGTGTGTGTGTTCACAGCCCTTAGGGCACTAGTGTGTGTGTTCACAGCCCCTACTGCATTAGTGTGTGTGTTCACAACCCTTAGTGCACTAGTGTGTGTGTTCACAGCCCTTAGTGCACTAGTGTGTGTGTGTTCACAGCCCTTAGTGCAATAGTGTGTGTTCACAGCCCTTAGTGCAATAGTGTGTGTGTTCACAGCCCCTAGTGCACTAGTGTGTTCACAGCCCCTAGTGCACTACTGTGTGTGTGTTCACAGCCCTTAGTGCACTACTGTGTGTGTGTTCACAGCCTTTAGTGCACTACTGTGTGTGTTCACAGACCCTAGTGCACTAGTGTGTGTTTGTTCACAACCCCTCGTGCAGCAGTGTATGTGTGTTCACAGCCTTTAGTGCACTAGTGTGTGCGTGTTCACAGCCTTTGGTTTTCTAATTGATTATTTCAGTGGTTTATCATTTGAAACCAAATAGAAAAATATAAATCCATACACACTTCTGTTTTGGTACTGGTAGTACTGTATTTGTACTATGGTTTTGCGATCATATATGCACCTGAATTCCTATCTGAATTCCTAACTCCCTCAAACAGAAGTTGAAAACAAACACTTAGAGGATCGTTTGCTTTTGCCAGGTAAATAAAATAGTAAGGGAAAAAAAAGGTACTGAAACAGTTACTTTACATTACATACAAGCATTTTACAGCAGAACTATATATAGATACAGTAAACAGTTAACTGACTAATCAATCATTGACTAAGAATACATTCTGACAGAAGGTGTATGCTAAAGTGATCTACTAAATACACAACAGAAAATAGTTTAAGTGCTTGGTCACCCCTTGTGCCCTGGGCTACAGCTGTATTTTAAAAGGCTTATGAACCTTGCAGAGGCTTGTTGTGGTTGAGACCATGTTAATGGTGCAGAACCCACTCATTTCATTAGCAGTCGCCTAATCTGTATACAGCCTGGTAATGTGGCAATGAATGTCAGTTATTACAGCAAAAGTGCAAGTCCAGTTCAACGCTGACACATGCATTAAAAGTGTATGGACGTACGAAAGAATGAAAGGATTTTTAAAGTTTCAAAAACATTTGACATTTATAAGGGCTTCAGCTGAAAATATCAAAAGTATCTCTATGACCCTTAGGACTTATATTACCAACGATTAACAACAGTTCAAACTCTACCCACTTTTATCACCATTTTAATTCTTTTTGCTCTGGAAGAAGAGCTGTTTGACTAAAACGCTGCCTTAAAATTCAGTCAAATTACAGTATCTCAGTAGGCAGCATATTTAAGGTGTCTAAGCATTGGGACAGCCTAAGATTCGGGACTGTGTACACTGTGACTAACTATAAAATGCTCTCTATGTAGACAGCTCACTAGGATTTGGGACAGTCCCAATATTATCCCCAAAAACAGAATGAATCAATGCACTTGCTGTGCTTTTTCTTTGATGAAACTCATAACAAATAAGTTCTTCTGACAAAAGAGCGGGAATATGAATATGGAATTACAGGTGTACACAAAAGAATGTGTTAAAACATATTTGTATATCTAATCTTGATCAACAGCGGCAAAGCCACTATAACAACAGTCGCAAATTTGGGATTTTTCTTTTAAACTTTTATTTTAGCTTTTATTGAAGCCTCCACTCTTCTTTAACGTCTTTCAATATTGTGGGAATCTGCGCTCGGTCGAGTGGGAGGGGCTAAAGTAACGGTAGCAACTGTTAGCCGATAGCCTAGTGCCTAGTTGTCGCTCATATTTGACGAACCTGTTGGTTAATTCTAGCAATGTGAGCATGTGTTGGCCAAGTTACAACTTTAATACTAAAAGCAGACTTTCAAGAAAGAAAATATATTAAATACATCAAAGTCCAAAAAAATCTCAATTTTACAGTTAAAGTTAACTTTAACAAATAAGGCAACAAGAAATCTACGATGAGTCTTCTGACTGTTCCTTCAATTACCCATATTTAGTTACTTAATTAATTAAGACACATTTGGTTCATCAAGTCTTCAGTTAGCATTGGACCATGCAGTCTTCCGTAAAACAGCTCATATTCACAAGGAGACTTTTTAAGAATCAACCACTTCTGGTCTACGTTAGATTGGTATGCTTCTTTATCTCTTAAAAATAATTAAAACCTTTGTTTTAAAAAATTGCCAGAAAAATCAGGTCATAATCTTGTTTGTTGTAGAAAAGCATCAACTGCTTTAACCTTAGAATAAAGAGCAGGCCAAAGAGGGTGATTAAAGGTGCTTAATATGCAGTCGACGTTAATGATGGGAGCCTAATTAAGGCTGGTCAAGTTACTACCAGCTACGTGTGATATACCACACCCAGGGGCCAAACAAACACAAAAACAGTAAACAGTGAGCTCATAGGTTGAAACAAAGCCAGCCTTACATCATTCTTTCAGCCAGGATGTGAGATTCTGGATCAGTGGGAAGGTTCTGCTCATACACAAGTGTGTGTGCTGAGCTTGTCAAGCTGAATCTCAAGCTGGGAATGAGGCTTCTTCTCTCCTTTGTGCTAACAGCTATGAGAATGAACACAAGTACATGCCAAGGGCCAGGTGGACAGCAGGAGAGCTCGACATCAGTCTGGCAAAATAACATGGTCTGCGCATTCAAACGCTGCCTGGCCACTACCACGTCTCCTGCCGCATTCCTGTGGCAGGGAGTAGGCTCAGTGAGCGCGGGCGGTAACCCTGCACTAACGCCACATCTGAGGGCCACACTGAGGGCCAAGAGATGGACTTTCCCATAACAGGGCGTTGAGCTGAGCCACTTCCACCGACGGCGACCACGAAGCACAGTCCAGGCCGCAGCATTGTTTGCATTCTAGCTCAGATGGGTTAGCGAAGAACAATGCAACTTCAGCAGTAACAAACGTACTGGACATTTTGGTTAGTGGATTCTGGTGAATAGAAGAGGGGATATACATGGATTAAGGCGCCATATGATGTTGCAGTATAGACTTTCCAGTGATATCACCCTAACAATGTGGCCAATAGCATTATGAGGGGAAACTGAGACTATGATTTAACTAGACCCCTGCCATGAAAGGGTTATTATGTTCATGGTTAGGGGCATGAAGCCACCAAAGGCCTTAAAGGGAATACTGACCTTAAAGGCCTATTCACACCGGGTACAAGTTTTTCACACGAAAATATGGATGCGATTTTTAACGTAGTGTAACCTTCACACAGAGTCCGACGTGTCTTTTGTCTCAGCTCTGAAATCAGGGGGAGACACAGGAAGAGGAAGAAGTAATTGGTTCATTGAGTCGGAGCACCGCAACTCAACGCCACACTGAACCCTCACAGTGTCCAGAACAACCCAGGCCTTCAGCAGTGTTTCTGAGGCTCACTGGGGGAAGTGTTTCTCCTCTCAACTTTCTTTAACCGCCGCAGTTTTACAGTCAGCGTGTTGTTGTTCTTTAAGCTTTGTGTCCCACTATGAACATGATGAGCTGTTCAGTCGTCATCTTCCTACTTGTTTGTTTTAGGCTGTAACCATGACAACGGCGCCCTGATTGGTCGGTCCGATTTTAATGAATCCGTAAAATACAGAAAACAGAACAGGGTCTAATTCAAAATCTGACGCAGCGTTGCAGTCCGTCAGTTTCAGACTCGTCATGAAGGACACCGTTAATAAACCTGTGCTTGTTTTCAAAACCTGTTTTTTCTCGATGTGAATAGGCCTTTACGGTTACTTAGTGTAACCTAGTGCAAGCTATTTTGGGATTGTAGCACAGATAATTTAATAGAATAATCAGAATTTTAAAACAAATATCTAATAATTTGTGAAAGGCTGACTGATGCATGACTGATCCATGTGGCACAGACTTGCTTGCTGGAAAATTTGACAGATAAATCTAGGCCCTGAAAACGTAGAGCAATTGGTTGAATATTTAATAAGCAGAGATCTAGTCAGGCTAGAAACTGGAAACATAGGGCACTGGGAACATAAGTGTCACTGTGTTTTTTCACTGAATGTATTATTCATTGATAGTACATAGTGCTAACCTGTCTTTGGATGGATGGATGGATGGATAGGTGGCTGGATGGATGGATGGATGGATGGATGGATAGGTAGATAGGTGGGTGGATAGATAGATAGATAGATAGATAGATAGATAGATAGATAGATAGATGGATGGATGATGGATGGATAGGTGGATGGATAGATAGAGATAGGTGGATGGATAGGTGGGTGGATGGATGGATGGATAGATAGATGGATGGATAGATAGATAGTTTATTGATTCTGAAGGAAATGAAGCAGCCAGTAGTAACAAACACAACACACTAGACTTCACAGTAGAGCGGACGTTACCATTTACAGGACACAGTAAACTGTCAACTTGTCAGCTTTTTCAGCTAGCGTTTATCAACCGTTAGCTGTTTCGTCTCACCTGAGAGCGTCTTCCAACTTGCTGGCCTTCCTTATGGCCTCGGTCCGCTCCTTCTCAAGTTCGACCTGTAGAGCCTGCACCTGCAAGGGGCGGCAGAGGCATCCATCACTCAGTTCGTCCCCCCAGATCCCACCCACACACCGACATTCTGCAGCTGGGCCTCTGTACAGCCAGCAGTCTGCTTCCTCTATCTCCTGTGGGTCAAGGGTTATCCCTGCCCAGCCCCTGTCTGACTGCATGCTGTTGTATATGACTCTGGCTGTGCAGATGTGCCCCTTACACTATCCACCTTTATGGCCCTGACGGAGGCTTTGAAGGTGGGGTTGAGCGGCTGTGGTCCAGGTGTTGTTGCCCTGATCTTAAAACACAATCTCCGCCTGATTGGGCCGGCCCAATTCATTAGGACAGCTTCCTTTCTTTTTTTTTTTTTTTTTCACTTTTGTTTTTATGACAGCGCAATTGCTTTGAAGAGCCTTGAAAGGCACTGCCCGCAGCAGGCCCCGTTAAAAATGTTCACAAGTGGCCATGCGGATCAAGTGGGCCCTGGACATGAGGAATGGATGTCCAAGTTGTGCTCCCCTTTCATTTCAGGTAACCCCTGGCACTGCGACAGGTGGCCTCTCTCGAACACATGCAGTACCCAGTAATCAGCACTAGATTTTACAATCTCAGAGTTCAGGGTAAATAGAAGGAACAGAGTAAATGCTTTTCTCTTTAATTTGACACTGTGTATCACATGTCCCCCAAATTTCCAGCGTTCCAGAGCAGCGATGTGCGTCTGAGCCGCCCCCTGACTCCACGAGGAAGCGTGTTAAACTTGTTTGGACCTTTTGGCCCGGTCTGACTTTTCCTACGACATGTTCCTGACGATGACCAATAGGAGGATGGAGCGCTGTCTGGTGCACATCTGTAAACACGGAGAAGAGAGAGAGAGGGAGGCTCTGCTGCAGCTGTCAGTGGAACAACCAAACTGAGGAAATGACCTCAGGTTCTCTTTCAGGAGACAGTCCACACTCTCCTCTCCGTAACCACCCAGGAACGGTCCACAATCGCTTTTTATCTTCCTCTTCTGTTCAGAACAAAACCACCAACATCACACAGTGCTTCTGTCAGCGTGATTCAGTTTCTAAACCCGCGTCCCGATGACATCTGAACTCACGCAATGATGTCCCCAGTCTCCTGACCACGACACGGCACGAGTTTACAGCGCTAATCTGACCCAGCGAACTTCGGGAAAGACAAAAATAACGTGTAGTCTGATCCTGGCACAAATACTTAACACAAATGGCTGTCTAGATATAAACAGAAAAAAAACTCACCTTCGACTCACTGCTGAGTTGAAGTTCTTTTGTTTGTTGATGCATCTTACTTTCCAGCTCCTGGGGGAATAAAATGATAAATTCATATTAAATCCCACACAGGGTTTAAAGCTTTAATTCGCACTACATACGGTCCATGCAAAACCTTATTGATCTGCACATGGATTCAAAATGTGAAAAGGCAGGAGTTAAGAAAAATCTTTTATTTGTTCATAATAAATTTTAAATCAATATGCAGCAGGTGCTCACCCTGATCTGTTTCTGCCTCCTGTGCTCGCTGTCCTGCAGCTGCTGTCTGAGCTGAGCCACCATGTGCTCCAGATCCTCAATCACCTCAGAAGCCTAACAATAAAACCCCAGGAGGAAACGTCATTTACGTAATTACTGTTTCTGATTTAGAAGGGCATTATTTATCATTATTCGGTGATGGAAATGTAATCTGCGCCATTTTGAGAACACACCAACACTCTTGACTGAGTGTTTGAGTACTTAGGGCAAGTTGGAAATATCTGTGAGAATATGATGGCATTCAGTTATGAAATCATCAGTGAGGTCACATATTTGATTTTAGATGATTAATGTGGATCACGTTATTCACCCCATGCTCTACGGCCTAATGCTGCGGTATTAATACCCATCTGACCAAGGCTTGGCACTGGGCATGGAGATCTCAGGCTGAGCTCATCCAGTGTCCATTCAAGTTCAGGCTTTTCCGTGGAGCAATACACTGGGAAATCTCTGTCTACAATGAGTGCACCTTAAAGGGAATGTTTACAATTATGGGGAAAGCATGTCTTTTAAGGTGGAACAAAGTGTTTAAAGAGAATAACAACTGTTGCTAATTGTTTTTATTCACTCTGTCTGTATTCATTTTTATTTACTCTGTCTGTAAAGCAGTTAGCATTGCGTCTCCTATGGAGCAGGAATAGAGCAACATCCTCATCTCGGTTTGTGCTTTTCAACGTTTAGAGTCTCTCTCTAAAACCAGCATACCAGACCGAGACGGTTTGACCTTTCCTTCATTTACAGACACTGGGGCTTTGTAAACACATTAGACCAGTGTTGAACACCTGGAGAGGTAGCAAATGGTGAGGAAACTGCTTCTGAATTTTATGAAAAGGGTTTTTGGTTACAGTCATGAACACTGCCTTTAAAATAGCTGTATTCTATAACTGTAAGAACTGTCTATAAACAGTAGCAATAGAAATATTGAAATGTACAGGATGGTGAGATAATAAAGCATAATAATACATTCATTTATATAAAGCAAAATGTCTAGACAAAGTGTGTTTGTGTTTGAGCGACACCTTTGCTGCGGAGAGAGCGTGCTCCTTTTGGAAGTGGCTGATGTCTGTGTCGTGTTTGGCATGAAGTTTCTGCAGCGTCTCCTCGTGCTGCTCACTCTGCAGCTCCTTCTCTCTCAGCAGAGAAACATTCCTGAAGTCACATGCAAAAGTTTGGGCACGCGGTTGCTTTTAGGTGAAAGAATGACAACACACTTCTGTGGATTTCAACATACAATTATGTTCCTGCAGCATGCAACATATTGAGAAAAGTACGTTTTGCACTAAGGAAAGTAAAAGACAACACAGACGACCTCAGCACTTGAGTGAATTGTTCTAAAACTAAACCATTTAGCCTCAGTGTGTATTTTTAATCTTTGTTTGACTACATTTTCTAGGCCACTGTACTGTTTGTATGAAGTTCACTTCCCACATGTGCAGATATCACAGGCTGGGTTTAAAATCACTGTGGATGCAAAGGGCTTTCTGTGGGATCCAGGGGCTTGTAACCACAGGGACGAAATGGTAAAATATGCAGTAGTTTAAATTGTTGGTCTAACACAGTTTTGGAGAAAGCTGCTCTATCATAATTCATAGTGAGTTCAGATGGAGGAGAACACAACCAAAATAAAGAGAGATCCACTGGTTAAGAACCTATAACTTACTGCCGGTAATAGACATAAAGTGATAATACTTTGGAAAAGTCATTTTGGGCTAAACGTCCAGTTGTTGACAATAACCGATCATGAAACCATGTCATCAGCACAACTGTAGTCGCACTATGTAAATGCAGCATTTTGGTGTCTGTGGATGGACAATAAAAGTGGCAAGATGTTCATTTCTGACAGATACTCAAACCTCTGTGGGACCAGAACAAGCAGAGAACCTTTTGTTTAAAAAAACAGCAACTCAAACACAAAAGATGACTTTGTATTTTGGAAAAGTCTTGGTGAGGGTAACGGTCCCATCTGTTCATACAGCTGAGAAACTGTGACATTTCGCGGGTCAAACCTTGGTCTAAAAGGTTACTGGAGAGAACCTAGGACCAAAAAGGTCGTCAGTTTGAGACCCCTCAACCTGCAGGAAAATTGGGGGCAGGGGGATGAGTCCAAGGCTGAGGTGCCCTTCAGCAAAGGGCCTAACCCCCAAGTGCTACCCAGGAGCAAGAGGTGGCTGCCCGCTGCTCTGTGTGTGCATCCACTCCCTCCAATGAGTTGTGTGTGTGTTCACTGCCATGGATGGGTTAAATTCAGAGGTCAAATTTCAATGCAAATTTAACCTGGATTTTTCAATATTCATTTTCAATTTCCATGACCTTATTATGACAAATTTCATGCCAGGACTCTGTGCTTTTTACAGCTACCCAATGGCCCTCGTAACTGTAGCCTCTATCTGTTTGTAGCTAAACGGCAGTGGTGTTAGTACCTGCGGTTGGCCTCCTGTAACTCGGCACTGATAGCAGCAATATGGATCTCTAACTCGGCCTTCTCCTGGGTGACTTTCTGCCTGAGCAGGTTTCCATTCTCCACCTCCACTGAAAGCTGCTTTACCTTCGCCTCCAGCTCCAGCACGGTCCGCTCCTGCAAATAAAGAATGGAGAGAATAGAAGGCCATCGTCTACCTGACCTAACAAACTGTACAAAGCAACCACAGCAACATTCAGAATACACACAGGTGCAAGACAGGCATGTGTCTATCAAAACAGGCTTTGTATTTAGAATGGCTAAGAGCTGAGGTAAAAGTTATACCCTTTAGGACTATCTGTTCATTCAAACTTTGTTTTGGATCAGACCCTTAGAACCACAACTTTATGGATGGTAACACCACAGACATGGTTCTTTGGTGCAGTCCACAGAAGCCTCAACCACCTCATGAAAGGGAATTCTTGCGTAGATGTGATAGTGTGAGTAGAATGTTTCAGCAAAAGTAAGTTTGAACTGAAGCCAAGGAGGGTTATGGTGCTCCCCAGCCTTTTCACAGCTCCTCCAGCCAAGTAGGCCCAGCTCTAGTTCACCCTCCCCCTCTCATGCGGCCTTCAAAGTGCTCTGCCGAGGTGAGAGCTGATCTGAGAGCAGCTTTTAAGCTTCCGTCCAATGGATCAGTGCCGCCTTTGTTGTGCAGCACATCTTAACATGGTGCAACCTCCTGAGAAACCTTGGGAGGGGAAAAGTAAGTCGAAATAATAATAATAATAAAAAAAAGTTATCTTAAGCATGTGTGCCTCTTTACATGACGCTGGTCTTGTGGTCAATTTCTGAGATTATGTTCAGTTTTATGATGCAAGAAATCCTTGTCAGTTCCAGTTCAGTGTCGTAGTGGGTCCTGAGCCTACCTGCAATCACTGGGCGCATGGTGGGAGCAGTCCTTCACAAGGCGACACACACTCACAACTACAGACACTTTTGAGTCTCCAATCCACCTACCAACGTGTGTTTTCGGAGCGTGGGAGGAAACCAGAGCACCCGGAGGAAACCCACGCAGACACAGGGAGAACACACCACACTCCTCACAGACAGTCACCCGGAGGAAACCCACGCAGACACAGGGAGAACACACCACACTCCTCACAGACAGTCACCCGGAGGAAACCCACGCAGACACAGGGAGAACACACCACACTCCTCACAGACAGTCGCCTGGAGGAAACCCACGCAGACACAGGGAGAACACACCACACTCCTCACAGACAGTCAACCAGAAGAAACCCACACAGACACAGGGAGAACACACCACACTCCTCACAGACAGTCACCCGGAGCGGGACTGGGCAGGGTTGTCAGCATGGTCTCTACACACTGCAGCAGGAAATGAAGATAAGTAGAACAGCACATACTTGAGGCTACACTCCACCTTAAATGGTTCAGAACTATCAGATGTGCAGCAGTAGCGGACTCCACAATGTAGTTGCTGCATCATTTAAGATGGAAAGCAAAATTGGAGGCTTGTTCTGTGGCCCACTGTGTGGTTTCTGTTACAGGTATTTATTTGGGGTCTTTGGGGTTGTGCATCTAGCACTGTGTGATGTCTTTTACTCTTTTATGATTTGACACATAGACACATTGCTAGATACTTTCTGTCCTCTGTTTAAATTGTAGGACTAGGACCAGTTCAGACTTGAGACGGTGATGAGTTTACTTCAGGTCAAAACCAAAAAAAAATATCAAACGTGTGATTTGTTTCGTGGCAAAAAAACGCAGTCAGAGGCCCTGGCTCACTAGACACACATTTGGCCCAACTGAATATCGGGGATAAAATCAGGCTAAAGGTCATATAGTGTATCTTCAGCTTTAGATATTTGCCCAGTTACTGCTTTAATCTTCAATAGTCCTTAGTAAAAACAATGGCTAGAAAACATGCGTGGAGGCCAGACCAAAAAGCTATCAAAGAATTAATTTTCACACTCTCTCTCTCTCTCTCTCTCGTTCTTAATGGAAGCCACTGTCCCCCTTGCATGGCAGCTGGAATGCAGGTTGATATACGTGATGACAGCCTATTGATTTAAGATACACAGCTCAGCTGATGAAAGTGGCCTGTGCTGAAAGGAGATGATTCATGGACAGTGCAAAATGAGCCTTTTGTTGGCGCCCAGCGTGAAACGTGGCACGAGCTAAAAATGACAAGTTTAGACCGTGATGCGTGCTGGCAATTAATGTAGAGTCCTTGCCCTTGATAACACAGACGAGACAATAACACCGCTGGCTGGTGGGCAGCCTTGCCTTTACAGCTCTAAGTTAATGCCTTACAGTGAATGGTGCAGTTATGCTCCACTCTTTCCAAATATTAGCTACTAAACATTTATTTTGTCACAGTTCAACAAAAAAATAAATCACACTGTGCATCTTTCTTCTGATTATTCTCTGAGTTTAAAAGGGGAAAAACTCAGCCGCCCTAATGCCCAACCTCTACCCGTTACATGAGCAGGATTCACACAATTAAACCCCCTCCAATCACACAATTTTCAGGATATTCAGGAAATGTTCTATCTTCATGTCATGCAGCAAATCATTGTACCAAAGTATAGTTAAAAGGAATACATTTATAGCTGGTGCAATTCATTCTGTAGAAAACAGCAAGTGTCAGCTACTTTTTGAAAATAACCAACTGAAAATATAAAAATCCAATTCCCTCCCTGTAGCCCTTCTACCAAAGCCACTCCCCTGAAATTTCACTCATTAGCTCATTAGCTCATCACACAAATTAGCTCATTTCACTGGCGCTTTTCCAACAATATGGGCATGTAAGGACACCAACGAAAGGTGTTCAAGAGCCTCTGTAACATGGAGGTAAACAGGGTGAGGACACTCACTTCGCCTGTTTTAGTTGGTGTTAGTTAACGTTAGCTTGACTCGCTAAATTCGGTGGCTCAGATTATACTCGGCTACGTAGCTGCATTACGGAGGTTTATAGTGTCGGAGGAATTCGAGTTCGACTTCGATCACATTTACAAGAATAACGGTACCTCTACATTTGAGTTTAGCTTATTGCTAGACTATTGTCATGAATAATGTTGGTTATTTAGCTAGATACTGTCATAACAGTCAGTCGTAACGGTGTTTTACCGCGGCGTTGTTCAGCTGTTGTCCACCAGTGACGTCACGGTTGCGTTCGAGAATTTCCGTAGCGAGCTCGGGTTTTTCCGTCAATTTAATAAAATTGTCAGTTTTAAAGCAAATTAAGCTGCTATTTTCATTTTAATTCATACTTATATCTGTCAGTAACTACAATAATGTGAAATATTCATGGAGGTCCATTAAACGGTGCTTAGCCTTTAACATACCAAGTTTTTATTAAGCATCAGAGACTTTCTCTGCCATTCTTGAGTAACTAACTCACTAGTTATGAGTCATGTGAAGGATTCCACACAAATGCAAATAAGTACATGTACAGACTGCAGAGTGTAGGAATGTGGGCAAGTACTTAGACAGGTAGGTAAACAGGTAAGCAAAAGACGATTTTATGTTTCTGTGATGATGTCTGCACAGAGCCTATACCGTTGTGAGCATTTATACTTCTGCGTTGGTGTCTGCGTCACTCTGCAGTTACACCACCACACCACTAGGACTGGATCTCAAACATCTTCCTCTATTTAGAGGGAGGAAGACGCTGTTTGGGAAAGAGCATAGTTTACATGAGGCGCCAGGAAAGAAACAAATACAAAGTGTCACATTTTTCCCGCGTGGTCCTGCTTCTCATTGAGTTATTTTTTATTTCCCAGTTTCCTTTGTCATTTTTATTCGTCCCTGATGTTCACACCGTGTCTGAGGAAATCTCTGGCTGTGAATGTGCTGCTGTCTGTGTCTCTGTGTGAAGGAGAGGAGTTCATGTTCCTGTACTTCTTCCGTTAAATTTAAACAACGTCTGTTCGACTACTGACCAATCACAGTCTGTGGTCTGCTTCCACGCGACGTGTAGTTACATTTCTGGAGAGGTTCGCGTCGGGCTACACGTACGTTTGACGCAGGAGTATAAGTTGGGCTTAAGTCATCAAATAATTTCATTAGGGTGGGTGTTTTACAGTCCAGCTGTTGCCACAGATAACATTTTTCTTTTTTCATTATCAGTGCATGTGAGTTACTGATTGTATTCTTGAGGTAATGAGTATTTCAAACACGGCCCTAGAATAAATCACCTGTGTAATGTTTTGGAATGACCTTTTTCAAAGTCCTGATCTTCAACCAATCAAAATATTTTGGAAGGACCTGAAGCAAGCAGCTGTGTGTGAGGAAACCCAGTAACGTAACAGAACCGATGCTAAAGTTCTTCCAAGCCGATGTGCGGGACTGATCCAGACTCACTGGAAACGTTTATTTACGAGCTGGTGATATTTGTTCAGTTGTTTTCTCTTCGTGTACATTTAGCACTTGGAAATCTGATGATGCAGAACCATAAAACATTAACACAATTTGGAAGAAAACATGTATCACTGTTATTAAGGGCTGCATTTGTTTTCTATGAATTGCTCCACATACACATTTATACAGTGGAACCTGTACTTACGAACTTGATCCGTTCCGTGACCCGGTTCGTAAGTGGAGAAGTTCGTTTCTCAAGTCAATTTTCCCCATTTAAAATAATGGAAAAGCAATTAATGTGTTCCAGCCCCCGCCCTGAAAGTCACCCTTTTTACACTGATATATGTTTACAACACTCTCAAATTAGTAAAAAAATACATGTAGCATTACTAAAAATAAAAGAGAAATACAGTGGTAACAGTAATAAACGACTGGCTGGAGGAGTAGCACAGGCACTGGCTGTATGACGGGAGGTGGGGGGTGGGTGGAATAACGGAGAGTAGGCGGTGAATGTGGGGAGACGAAGCGTAGATACGGCTTAACTTTCGATGTCTGCTATTTACACTAATGCTAAATTGCTAAAGCTAATGGGCGCGCTGGGAGACTCGCCTATTGGGGTCAGTGGCCATTTCCAGCCGCCGGCTCAGCGGAGGCTCGGGTTCGTTTCTAGAGTCATGGTTCGTTGGTGGAGGCAAAAAAATATTCAAATGCCCAGTTTGTATCTTGGAAAGTTCGTTAGTAGAGGATCCACTGTATTTACATTTTACATTTATGGCATTTTGGCAGATGCTCTTATCCTAAGTGATAAGTTACTGGACTTACAGATAGGCCAGTGCCGAGTTAGGAGTCTTGCCCAAGGAATCTTATTGGTGTAGCACAGACTTGTTGCCCAGACCTGGAATCAAACCCAGTTCTCTCACATGTGTTTTACCAGAGGATCACGTTTGCTAATAGGTTTAAATGGGTAAAGAACTTTAAGGCAGAGTGATGGAGTATTAAACCTTTAAAATGGTTCTTCACACACACATTTCTTAAACAAACACGGTTCTTTATGGAACCAAAATAGGTTCTTCTATGGCATTGTTCATACAACCCTTTGTAGCACCTTTATTTTTAAGAGTGCAGCTATTACTGTTCAGTTCATTTTTCTTGCTTTGTGTTTTTACAAAAAGTGGTGCATGTGAAAACTAGAATTTATTGTGAAACTCAGATACAAATATAATTATAAATAAGTACATAAATACCCTAATTATAAACAAGTTCCACATTTTTGCCCTGACCAACACTATTTGGCATAAATAATAATCAAAAGTAATACTAACTTCCTGATTGTAAATTGTTTAAATGTGTAATTTGGAGAGAATGAACACCCTGGCCCTCTGCCGTTGCACGTCAAGAGCAGGAAGTATATTTGCTCTATTTTGGAAAAGCATGTAGCAATTTAAAATGCCTTTTCTCAGCATACCAATGACAGACACATAGAGGGGGGGACAGTTTGAGGAATTCTCCTTGAGGGGAATCTGCACCTGACCTGATAAGCAGCTTTAATAAATGACTACGTGGTTTGATGACTTTTATGAGTAAAGTGTGATGACAGAAACGTTTATTAGTGCCCCGTTCAGTTCTCACCTTTCTTCCCTCGTCAACACAGACACCGCTCTGTGGTATGACTTCAACTCTTTTGAACTCATTAACCTCAATTTAGTTGCGAGTGTGAGGCAACTATATTTAGGCTTTCTTTCTGTGGCTGTGTCCAAACTCAGAATATGTCGGTAAATGCATATCAACGTCTGGCCCTGTGAATATTCACAGTTCCAGGAAAATAGCAGGCTGAACTCAATGGAGCCTCTGCCATTGCTAGTCTGGGCTCAGCACTGCGGAAACTGCACTATGTACCTTATGGAGGAGGGCAAGAAAACACCCCCCCCCCCCATTTTCTGGACAGTGCTGTAAAAGTTAACTACACACTTCATAAGTGTGGCTCAGACAGAACTCTAGTAACGTGATCACAATTCCTGTTAAATTCGGCCTAATTCAAGAAGAAAGTTTTCTGCTACCTGTTTGAAAAGACCCACAGAGATATCCTCAGCAGTAAATCTTTGGGAAAACAAAGGAAACTGTTTTATTAATGGCCTGTGTATGTTGCTATGTGAGGAGACCGTTCCAAGACTACTACAAAAAGCGCTTACAAGCGTTCCAAGAAGCGCTACCAAAAACATGAAAAAAGTGGAAAATAATGGTCCTGAGTTATCGAAACAAAGAGGTAGTTTCTAAAGAAGCTCATTTACTCCACTCATGTCTACAGCAAAATGCATGCATTTTAAATCTACCTCAAAAATCAAATCTATACTTCAGTGTCAGATATGAGTAAATAAATCAACTGTGATTAATTGTGATTAATAACACAAAGCATGAAATGAATTAACACTGAACGGTTTGAATCTTTCCACAACCACAGATTCCAAATGTTACACATGTATTGCCTTTGCAAGCTCTCGGTGCAGGCCCATATCCTTTAAAAAGTGGCTTATGTTTCGCTTGTTAGGACACCGTATGAAATATGGCTAATGCGACATTGCGTCCGGCACGTAGCTTTGATGATCTGCCTTTCCTTGTGTGTGAAAAATGGGGACAGTACCAGAACATGGCACACAAAGGAATGATGAAAGAAGGCAAGGCAAACAAAGGCTTTCAAAGGCTGTAGGATTGAGACATCAAACAGAACCAGGGCACAGCACACACCCGCTCACCTCACTAACATACTGACAACGGCCGAGCATGAGGACTACAAGACAAAGAGGTGTGTGTGCATGGGCTGTGAGTATGTTTGTATGTGTGTGCGTGTGTGTGTGAATGGAGGTGTGTGTGTGGGGGGGGTTGTGAAGGTCAGCCTAAACCAACAGAATGGAAGAACCTAATTTCCAACGACAGAAGGCCCTTTCATCCGAGTCTCTGCCTAAAAACGCACGGTGTTTAATTATTAAAGAAGGGCCTTTGCTCTGCTGTGCTCCTAGAGCTTTTGAAGCTTCTTAAAATTCGGCCTCGCTGACAGACAGCGGCTGGCCCACCTGAACCTTTACCTGGGTAACAACAGTCGCATGCTAATTTGTAAATGCACAACACCTCATTAAGTGCCACTCTTCTCTTTCTTCTCCATAGCGCGTGACCAACATGAACATAGCTAAGTGTTGTGTCTGGGACGTGCCAAGCCTGTGTGGAGGAACTAACAGCAGCCACAACCAACTGTGAATCGTGGCCATTCCAATTGATAAAATATGGCCAATCTGAACTGAGCGTGATCTCTCTGTAGAGCACTGGTTGTTCCATATCAGTTCTGTCCCTAGCTGTAGACTGCTGATAGCAATACAACACAATATCATCACAAAGCAATCGGCCAAAACAGTGCCAAGGACAGCATACTAGAGCCAAAAGAGCCATACACCTCACACAAACTACAGATAACTGCTACTCACGGATGTAAACAAAGAGTCTGAGAGGTCTACCTTCACCAAGGCTGGTAATATCCAAAAACATACACGTGCTATGAGCAAATTTCATGCAACTTCAGACATCAAGAAGTAGTGGTGTTAGTGTATTTCATGGGCTCATTTAACCTCCCACGTATCACGCCTTTCCACCAACGTAGAACACGCTCTGTTCTGGTTCACAAACCTAACTTGGAACCGTTTACATAGGTTCCGGAACCCGAAATGCTCATATGCAGCAGGAACCAAAGAACGGACCGTGAGGACATCTGTGGGCGTGTCTACTTACAGGAGCAAGGAGCGATGGCGACCCACCAAGAGCGTAGCTGATGACGTATTTTCGGTTCTCTGGAATGCACCAAGGTTCTTATAAACCCAAACGGAACCAGTTAAAGAACCAGAGTTCTTTTGGTCAAAAAGCTCTTATTGTGTGTTTTAAGTGTTAATTTGTAGTATTTGTGTGTAGCTAATTTGACTGTAAAATAATTATAATAGATTCCGTAAAAATGACACCTTGTGCTCCATCAGTTGACTGCTGTTGTGGATGTTTTGGGCTAGGGCTAAACATTCATGTAAATTACATTGATCAAATGAATGCTGCTTCTCACTGATGAGCTTTTAATGTACTGCGAAGAATCTCAGGAGTCCAACATGCTGCAATATAATCACTGTAGTGATATTTTACCCCGAATGAGGCAGAACAACAGAAGGCTGTGTTCCAGCCACTTTAAGACACCTGTGAGCACCTCAGGGACATTCACGAGGTTAGAAGAGAGGACGAGAGGCACCACGAAGCATAGTGTGATGCAAAATCGTCTTGACATTCAACAGCGATGGAAAAACAAACTTTCTACAGAGAACCTTCTGTACTGAGATGCTTCTGTGCGGTGCTTTGAGCAACATCAGCTTTCACTCACAGTGGCCTGGGCCTGGCTGCCGTACTCTGCCTCCATCTTGGTGAGCCTCTGCTTGGTGTCCTCCAGCAGCTCCTGGATGTTGTCTGTGTGCTTTTTCTGCAGCGCAAACTTCTCTTGCTCCATTTGGGTCACGGCTGCGTGTAACTGCCCAAAGAGACAATCATACCAGTCACTGGGGTGTTTTCTTCATCCAAAAATATCAAACATAAACTTAAAAGCTATATGTTTAAGAGTATATAGAGTATATTTAAATACTACATCCTCTGTATCCTCCCATTTTGTCATAGGCCTTGCCTGTACGATTTGTATGAAACCCACAAACCGCATTGAAAATCTACCGTCGTAAAAGAACCCTGCCACTCTCTCTCTACCTGCACACAAATTCCCACCCACTCCCTGCCCAATACAAATGTATTCCTTCAACTTTCCTCCTCAGACTGTTTTGAACTGCTGGCTTAAGGCCGCCAGGAGTCCAGAACCTACAGCAGGGGGCCTATAGTTTGCCTGTAAGGGAATAAGTGATCTTGATATGTGGAAATAACACAGAGAATGCTTTAAGAAGCCTGGAGCAAGAAAGACTTCAATTGCAAACTTGTGCACAAAGGCAAAGGCAACTGAGGAGAAGCTGGAGAATGTATGTGATGCTTTTTTTTTTTCTTCTCCCTTCACAATAAACACACAGCTACTAAGAACTCGGAAAGGACTGCTTTTCTTCTCCCTCAAACTCAAAGGGAGTGCTAGGGCTGTGTAAAGTCTCTGGGCGCACTGTGTTCAAAAGCTCTCCTCCACAGGCTTTGGCTGGCCGCTGGAAATCGAAGGCGTTCAGGCCTTCAGTACCTTCTTCTCCCATTCGTTTTTGAGGGAGTCGGCACTTTGATCCGACATTTTCTTTAGCTCGGCGATCTGCTTCTCTTTGCTCTGGCGGATGACCTGGGACTCACGCAGCAGACTTTGAACTGCAGGGGAGAGATGGAGAAAGAGAGTGAGGGTGTGTGTGTGTGTGAGAGAGAGAGACAGAGAGAAAGCTAGAGACACACAGTGAGAGAAAGAAACACTGAGACAGTGAGAGAGACAGGGTGAGAGAGAGAGAGAGAGACAATGAGAGAAAGAAACACTGAGACAGTGAGAGAGACACGGTGAGAGAGAGAGAGAGAGAGAGAGAGAGAGAGAGAGAGAAAGCTAGAGAGACACAATGAGAGAAAGAAACACTGAGACAGTGGGAGAGACAGGGGGAGAGATAGAGAGAGAGAAAGCTAGAGAGACACAGTGAGAGAAAGAAACACTGAGACAGTGGGAGAGACAGGGTGAGAGAGAGAGAGAGAGAGAAAGCTAGAGAGACACAGTGAGAGAAAGAAACACTGAGACAGTGAGAGAGAGAGAGACGGTGAGAGAGAGAGAGAGAGAGAGAGAGAAAGAAGGTGAGATTGAGAGAGTGAGAGAGAGAAAGCTAGAGACACACAGTGAGAGAAAGAAACACTAAGACAGTGAGAGAGACAGGGTGAGAGAGAGAGAGAGAAAGCTAGAGAGACACAGTGAGAGAAAAAAACACTGAGACAGTGAGAGAGACGGTGAGAGAGAGAGAGAGAGAGAGAGAGAGAAAGAAGGTGAGATTGAGAGAGTGAGAGTGAGTGAGAGAGAGAGACAGAGAGAAAGCTAGAGACACACAGTGAGAGAAAGAAACACTGAGACAGTGAGAGAGAGAGAGAGACAGACAGTGAGAGCGACATGGTGAGAAAGAGAGAGAGAGAGAGTGAGTGAGAGAGAGAGACATTAGATTATAACTTGATTCATTTCACTATAATTTACATAAACAACATTTGGCAGATGTTCTTATCTACAGTGACCTACAGACATACCCACCACGAAAAGCAATAACACACAGTGTAATTTGTGGACCTGGATCACCTACCAGCCCACAAACTGTGAAACAACATTCTGAGCAGTCAGGCAAAATGGGTTAAAAAGAGTCATTCTGATTTTGCTCTGCTTCTGAAGTTGTTTTAGAGATTTAGAGATTAGAGAAATAAGAGAATCAAGCAAAAACAGCTAAAAAGACTTCATACTGTGGAGCTTGATCCTTGTGGTATTTTGACCACATATCACAGACATTTCAGTACATCCCAGGGGTCCGCATTAACTTGTGAAAACGAAGTATTATATATATATATATATATATATATATATCTTCTTCATCGCTTCAACATCTAAGCGATGTTAAGATCAATGCATCCCTGGTTCCCTTCACTTTTGCTACATTCAAGCTAAGTTCCCCTTTAAAGAACATGGACAGTGGTCAATGTTCAGAGAGTTTCATTTCTTAAACTACTGGGTCATTGTTTCCCATCATTCAGAGCTATAAACAGTACAGCGTCCAAGAGACTTACTACTGATAATGACATCGTTCTGCTAAACTGGGGTTAAATTAGCTACTTAAGTAATAAAAACAATAAGCAACTCATAGTAAATGGGTCTTCGTGTAATTGACATCTTAAAAACTTTACAGAACAGTAATGCAACCTACATCTCTGCCAACTTTTCCCTGCACGACATCTCCGCAGATTAGGATACAGATCTCAGATCAGCCAAATGGAACTCGAGTGAAAGAGGCTTGCCACAGAGTAAAACCTGCGACCCCTACGTGTTCACGTCGACCCCTACTTTCATGTGGTCAGCTATTATTAGTTGCATTACCAACCGTTCATAGGTGATTGATCACATATGAATGAAACAATCATGACTGGGCAAGGACTGCTTGAATCTACTGCAATCTGCGTTGAAGCATTGGTTCACTACGTAGTCATAGCAACAAATGTGTGAGCAATGCTAGTTCTTGTTTCAGCATGGATATAGCCAAGAGAGTTTAGTCAACATCTTTTTATGAAGTCAATATTCTTCTTTCCCACCAGTAGATTTACAGTATAAAGACGGTAGTGATTTACCGAATGTTTACCGATATATCAGCCGAGTCCTAAGACAAGAAGAAAAATATACATTCAATTTTCTCCAAATTACAGCTAATTTTCAGCTAGGTGAAGCTATTCTGTGTGGAGTTTCAGAGTCACAGATATCACTGTGTATTGAGAGAAAGGCTTTAAGATTTTGTTTCAAAGGGACCCTGATCTAGCACCTCACCTTTTTTCTCCAGTGTCCTCACTGCTTCTTCAGCCTCCTTCTGCTTGGCCCGATACATGCGCTTCAGTTCTTCGATCTCTCCGTTCTTTCGGCCTAAAATCTGCAAGACACGGTTTCGAAAGCCTGGTCATAGCCTTTGAAATCTGCTCTGTATTTAGTGATTTTGTGCATCGCTCATTTGCTTCCTTGTTGTTCTTACTGGGGTCACGGTAGGCCAGCTGGAAGAGAACTTTAAACCCCAAACCCAAGGCCTTCTTGCCATTTGAGTGCATGTCTATGACAGAATATTCCAGGCCTCGTAGCCTAATCTAGTCTCTCAGACAGTTCTGTGGGAAGCAGGGGTTGAGTCGCTACAACCCGCTGGCTGTAGATTACAAACGCTAACGTTCTTATTCGGGACGATAACCAAAAAGGGGCTTGACTTTTTTCTCCAGCGAGCAGTGGAATTTGTAGCTTTGAAGCAGCTGATCAAAAGACTGGTGTGTGTCTGCGCTTGTGCAATGGGGACAGGGGGAGAGAACGATCCCACTTTTTGGCCCCTTCACCCTACCACGGGCTTTCTGTAAGTGCCTTAACTGTAACAACGGGGAAAGCTGGAAGCAGAGGATGACGAACTCTTCTGATTCCCACATTTATTCTCTGTGGGGCAGATCAGCAAAGGGCCACTCCACTATCCAAATCCACACCCCTCTCCTGACATGAGATAGATATAGTGAAGAAAAATGAGAAAACGGACAGGGAGTATTGTAAAATAGATACACAAATACTGTATTTCATAATTTACTTTCCACTGAATTGTCTAATACAGTTGTTCTGAAATGTAAATGAGAGAATGAGAAAATGAGAAAAAAAGAGCCTCTGTCATCGCTCCTCCAGTCTCAACACTGCAGAAAATGTACTATGTAACTTGTGGAGGAAGGTAGAAAACCACACACTCCACTCGACTGTTAATTTCAGGACAGTGAAGTAAAAATGAATTGCACTCTGCTACTAAATTTTTTAACATTTTATTTTCATTTTTTTTGCTAATGTAAGCCTCTTGTATTATTACTGTAGCACAGTATCAGTACTGTATCAGATGAAGCCATCTCACTCGGCCAGTTGCAAAACTACATTTCACTCAAATTATCACTGTCCACCATCAGAACTTCAGACGCCTTTCTGATTCTGCAGGGTTTGGGGGGTGGGGGGTAGTATGGGGGCTATGAACAAAGTCAAAACGAACTGCAACAGGTGTCTCTGACTTTTGGCCTTTTCCCTCAACTCCTGGAGACCTCTAGTGCCGACTGCTTTTTATGCTTCTCAAGTCCCCATAGGACAGGTTCTGCAAGTCTTCAACAATCTGCCCATTGTGTGACACGCTGCAGAGCTGCTGTTATTGTTTCACAGATGGAGAGCGGCCCTTTGATGAGACGCAGGAATCTGAAGCTCCTTTGCGGAGGAGGGAGTGCAGCATAGCCCTTATTTAACTCGCTCCAAACAAACAGCAGATCAGCCTGGGGCCTTGCTCCATGCTGGCGGGCCTGGCTGCTTACGTGCTTGGTCAGTGTGACTTGGGATGTGTGAGATAAGATGCTTGTGCTGGCTGGAGTGCAGAGGAGGGGGACAAGAGTTAGCATCACATTATAAAAAAAAAAAAAGTGGTTTATCTGAGGCGGCAGAAACGGGGGCGGTCTTTGATGGGCTGAATCCCTGCAGGTTGCACATGGGGACCTGAGTGGGAGTTCAAAGGCAGGCGGCCAGTGTCCCAGCTGTACTGGCTGTTGGTGCCGTGACCCTAATTCCATGTCTCACCAAGAAGGAGCCGGCAGAGATCAACGCCCGGCGGGACACTGGGGTGAACGGGGCGTGCGGACAGGGGACACCCACTGGCTGAGTCTCACCAGGGCTGGACGGAGCTTTCAGATGGACAGCATCTGCATGTTTTCTGTGCTGTTTTGTAGTGTTTAGAAATTCCTTGCACCAAAGCAAAGATGCACCTGAGCAAATATTGACATCCTCCCTAAGCAGGCTTTGATAAAGGGGACGCACATGTGGATCTAAAGAATCTTCGAGCCTCTCGCATGCACACTGACACAAACACCGCGCACAAGAAAGGACGACGTCTTTAACGGTTATGATCCTAATACAAGCAACACTGAGATTAATTACTGCTCAGTATCCATCAAGAGCTATTGAGGTTCCTATACAAAGCCCATAGTGGGGAGGGGGGAAAACTGACCAAAATAGTCTTCAAAGGGCTTTGCCAGTAATAAGAGGAAGCTGCAATGGAGCTCCTAATATGAGATGTGCTTTGTTGGGTCCAGGCTTCATACCCTTTTCTCTCTCATGTATCCTAATAAAAGAGGGTGTTAGCTGAAGAGAGAGTGGACAAGAGCGCAGGGGAGGGGAGTACATTTCAGAGAGCCACTTTGTCCTTGAAACACTGGTGACTTCTGATATATATATAAAAAAAAAAAAAAAAAAAAAAAAAAAAAAAAAAAAAACACACACAAAAAAAGGCCTCCCCTAAAAGTTATTATTATTTTGTCCCTCTGGGGAAAAAAGTCATGGCGCCCATCAGAGGATTATTTGTCCTGCTTTTTGTCCATCAGAAGTGCACTCTGTTGCTAAGCTCGTCATCCTGCCAGCCGACCCCGCTGCCAGAGATGAAAGCCGCCGGACGAGAGGGGAGGAGGGGGATGGGAGGGGGGGTAGGAGGGTAAAGAGAAGTTCATGGAACATTTAGGGACACATACAATTTTCCCATCGCCTTCTTAAAGAATGCATTTCAGTCACACACAGGAAAGTCATAACAGAGGAAAAGGGGACGGGAGCCCAGAGAGCAGGGTCGGATAAGCGAGGCCCGGCTGGGAGAAGTGCTGCTTTTAGGGACTGCCATTTCAAGCTTTTAGGGCATCTCTGACATGAAGAGATGCCAAGCTGCCACTGTCTCTCTGTTTACAAGGGGAAGCAGACTTTGAAACAAATATTTACTGGCACACGGTCAGCGTAATTATAGATACTGACACGATATCTAAGTGGATCATATTTATTGACGGCCAAGAGACGGCATATGGTAAAGGCAGTTATTGGGTCAACATCAGCAAAAAATGCTGGATTGAGTGTGAGAGAAAGGAGTTAATCTGATTCAATTCTGTAAGTAGCCTTTCCTGAAATAGCATTCCCTGATATATTGTGATTACTGCTGTTAGCTGTGTGTTTCTTCCAACGGAAAAGTAGAATGTCTGAGTAATTAGAGCATAATCGCCTAGTCTTATATCTCAAATTAAGTGCTTCATTGTGAAGCTTAATTTTAACACACTGGATCCGCACTGACGATAGACAACTTTTCAAGTAAAATCTGATTTACGCAACAAGCATTCATTCATTTTACAGCTTTATTGTTCATTAAGTATATCTTATGACTCAGAACGCATTAATACCAGAACTAGCCTCAGCAGATAAAGGGTTAAAGAAAAATATTATCAATGGAGAGATGATTGGACAGCCGTGCAAACCAATAAGTTCAACTGAAACGTAATGTAACTAAAGGAATACAATGTAAGAATGGGCTTTTTGTTTTTGCTCCTTAGCTCCCCCTACCTGCCGCTAAGTGTAAGCACTGTCGTAAAATTTCACGTGAAAAAGCGACCAGAGGAAAGCACTTATCACCAGAAGCAATGTCTGGGGAAAGTTAGCAGCTGTAAACCCTGGCTCACTGTACAGTAACTTGAAAAAACCTGATTATACTTATATTTACAGAGCCAGTGCCGTTGTGAGCATTTATACTTCTACGTTGGTGTCTGTGACGCTCAGCAATTACACAACCACACCACTAGGAGCTGAATCTGAAACGCCTTCCTTTACACTCTGGAGTACACTATGTAGTGGTGTAGTAGGTTGTTGTTTGGGACAGAGCAGAGTTTACACAAGGTGTCAGGAAAGTAACTAATACAAAGCGGCAGGTTTTTCTCATGTGGTCCTGCTTCTCGTCAAGTTATTTTTTTTCCGGAAGACTTCCGGACCTCCGCATTTTTCCTTTGTTCTACATTTTTATTCGTCCCTGAAGCCCACACCGTGTCTGAGGATATCTCTGGCTGTGAAAGCTCTCTGTGAGTGGAGGAGAGGAGTTCAAGTTCCTGTACTTCTTCAGGTCTGCATAAACAATGTCTATCCGACTTCTATCCAATCACAGCGTGCGGTCTAGGCAGGCGTGACGCGTGGTTACATTTCTGGAGAGGTACACATAAGACTGCGGTGTAGGGTCGACACAGACGTATAAATTGGACTTAACACTGTCGTCAAAAACAATTAACACTAACACCGCAACACATTAAGGAAGTTACAAGTTTCTTACTTATGTCCTCAGGTCTGTTTCAGCTCACTCTACTGTGTAAATTCAGTCCAGTATTAACCCTTGTATGGCTGTCTCTCACTTGCTGGCTCTTTTATTTCCTCCTTGTTCTCTGTACTGGAAATACCAAGCTAGGTCCTTCTTGTAGCGAGGCAAATACCCATGAGATTTGTGCAGTAAATCATTACACATTTCTCGCAAGAGCCCTCCGCCATGTGATTCAGAAGTTGCTTAGTCCAGTAACCAGCAGAGGACCCGGTGTAGCAGCCACAGAGGCTCTATTCTCCCCTGTTACAGCTCTGTGGAACAGCACAATCATTTAGAAGCTGTGATTTTTAAGGTAGAAATACCACATGGTGTTCCTTTAAATATAAACATTATTAAGTTTTTTTGTTCTATCATTAATTATACACAAAATCTCTAATAATCACGGTTCCCGGAAAAAAAAATGTTTTTCCTTTTTCAGAAGTTTCAGAAATATTCACAGGTCATCTTGAGTTCACACAATGTTTGATATTTACCCACAGCACACACTATGTCTAATGAGGTTTTGATGAAGATAGATACTGATATCCACTAACGCAAGCATCTCTTTGTAGTGCATGCCACACTCTGCTGTATCAGGTATTTTCAAATTAGTTACTAGCAGTTTGCATAAACGAGCATCTCCCACGGAAAATGACTCAAATGGTGTCATAATGAATCACAACAAAATGTGCAAAATGCCTGCAGCACTTAGAGCACAATCGCAGTGGAAAACATGTTATTTATGCGGTATATTGATCCGCGGCATGTATCACACACGTGTGCCTGTCTCCAGTGACAGACAATGACCACTAAACTCATGTATTATTCAGGAGCCAGCTAATTAAAATTCACTTGGTCCCACCTTCAGATGAAAAAAAAGAAAAAAGAAAAAGAAAATCTCATGCATTTGAAGTCATTAGGAGAGCTTGGGCATGTTATGCATATTGGATTGGACATGGACGGGTTGCGATGAGCATATAATTAAGGCACATTTCCACAGTAATGACACACTCACCGAAAGGATAGGGAATGCTGAGAACTGTCACATTCTCCTGTCACACAATCTGGGGTCTACAAACAGCTCCGGCAAGCGGTAGAAGGAAGGGGAGAATATTTTTATTTTACCTTCTGGACATCAGCATCATGTTTCTGCTGGAGCTTCAGCTTCTCCTCTTGGTGTTTGGCCTCTAGGACTTTGGTCTTCATTTCTATCTGAGAAAAAAATAAATAAAATCTATGTGCCACATCTGGATATCTTGTTACACTGCTGCTTTAAACATTTAAACTGTTAAACATATCCTAACAGAAGTGGGAATCGTGACTCTTCTACGGCAGACACTGTGATGCAAGAGATGCTATATGCTAGAGATTAATGCAAAATATTATTGAGTGTTAAAATAAAGTACAGCGACTAACACAAAACCTGCTGCGTGTTGAAAAGTGTTGAACCTTACTTTCACTGTTCATCTGAAACATAAACATAATCTACAGCATTTGAGACATTTCAAATATTTGATGCTGATTATTTTTTGTCTGAAAAATTATCATTAAAAAGAAAAAGGCAACATACTTTTTAATTTAATTCACTGCAATCAGAATAGAGTCCCTACTTCAAGTGCACTCTTAAAAATAAAGGTGCTACAAAAGGTTCTGTTAGCGATGCCAGAGAAGAACCACTTTAGGTTCCTTAATGTCACCCCTCGTCCTGTCATGCCTGTTTTCCCTGCCATGTGCTCTCTCTGCACATGGCTCTGTCTGTTGTTGTCCTTGTCTCCGCCCTAGTCCCACCTTTGTTTCGCCTCCTCGTCTGTGTCTCATTTGTTACCCTGCCCTTCCATTATCTGTCTCAGGTGTGTCTTGTCTGTGTTTAGTATTTAAGTCCCCTTTCGTCACTTCCTGTGATCGGTCATTTGTTTTGTATTGTTTTGCTATGTTCCAAGTCAAAGTCGTGTCGTTTTGTGTCTTACTCTTTCCTAGTCATGTCGTTTCGTTTTATTTTGCTCTTTCCCAGTCATGTCGTGTTGTTTCTTTCTTATCCAAAGTCATGTCGTGTTGTTTCTTTCCTACTCCAAGTCATGTCGTTTTGTTTAAATTCCTAGTCTTGTTGTTTCCTCACTTCGTGTTTGCCCTCGAGTCCGTTTGTGTTTTTGTTATTTCTTTGTTTTGTTGTATTAAAGTATCGGTGTTCTAGCAAGTGCATCCACCTCCGTCAGTCCGCCCCGTTAATCCTGGCACTTAAGAACCAATTTTGCTGATATGTTTAAATTGGTAAAGAACCTTAAGACCGTGTGATGTTTTTTTTAATTTCTTAAAAACAAATTTAAATAAAATGCTTCTTTATGGAACTAAAATGGTTCTTCTATGGCATCACTCAAATAACCTTTTATAGAACCTTTATTTTTTCAGAGTATATAAGTCATTTTTAACTTTTAAGCTAACAATTAACTGTCACATAAATAACAATCGGATTGTCCTCTGTTGTATTGGTTCTATTAGAGTTCAGGCCCAAAATGCCCAGACTGCCTCATTAGCTACAGCTGGACACCCCTTGGTCCTTCCACTTACCACTTACCCTTACATTCTTTAACACAGATTCTGAATATCAGATTATAATTCACTATATAATATAAACCAGTAGTAATTTTATTCCAGAGGAGGGCTTGTTTAGTGCAAACCTTAGTGTCTACCACCTCTAACAACACAATCAGTAGACATGTTGAATCAGGAGTGTCGTATTTTAAAGCTCGATGAACTGAGCAAAACAATGAAATACTTTTTACTGCAAACAATAAATGCTCATATATTAACTACTCTAGTGCTTCACTGTCAAAACTACAAAGAATAAAGGGACATTTTTGTACACAGAGTGTAAACGTACTGCTCTGCTGGTGAACCATCAATTTTCAATATGTGCCAAAGAGCCTTTTTTTCTTTTACATAAATAAACATTTTAAAATATACAATTATAATAAAAACCTGGCGTTAAACACAAGGTGCAATGAGTCATTGTAATAAATAAATAAATAAAACGTGAAATTTTTTCCACTAATGAAGTATATCTTGGTCGATACGATATAATTCCGATATCGATATAAACAACAAAAAAGCCACAGAATAACTGTCAAGAACAAACATGAAACATGACGTCACCATCAAACATAAACCTCCTGGCTTTGTCAATATTGATAACTTCAATGCTGAACCGATGACAGCGCCCTCTAATGACCGTCAGTCAGTGACAGATGCTGTAAATAATGTGTACTGAGATATTGATAATGTGTTTAAAAATTATATCATTGTTATTTGATATTTTATATTGCGATACATATTGATATTTCATTATTGTCCAGCCCTAAGTATAACTAAGAATATTAAAGATGTAAAGGATACCATCACAGTCACTGTGTCACTATAATCACTATGTCTAAGAAACTAATAAAGGCCCTATATTGGTAAGTTTTATTACCAGTCACTAGCTTCAAGCGTCGGTGAGTGATAAAATGACACTTTCTAAGCATTCAATCCACTCTGAGCCTTCACATTTTGTTACCAGGAAACATATAGTATCTACTGACGTTACATCATTTACCTTTCTTATTTCCTCAAGTTTTAATAGAATATTCCACTTTGAGTTCAGCAAGTAAAAGTCGAACTGCAGCTCGACATGAAATATGCCAGAAACTTGTGTTTGTGTAGAAAAGCTACTGTGAGAACAAACGGACGAAAGGAGACCATCTGCTCACGGTGCCTGAGACGGTTCAGCTCAGACGGGGAAAAGGTAGACAAAGATACAAACCACCTATACAGGAACGCTACAAAGTGATGAATCGATGTTCATTAGCATTTCAATGCACTCCTTTGTTTAAAGCCAAAACTCAGTACTTCAGAGTGGAAGCTAGGTGCCCAGCTGTAGTCGTGTTTGTGAATGTTCTGCTCACGTCAATAACGGCGCTGGAGAGGAGGAGAGCATGAGAGAGAGCGGTAATTAGATTCCCCCTCACTGCTGTTCAGCTGGGCCTTTCAATGCAGCTCAATATTTCTGGGATCAAAAGTTCAACAATTTTCTGAGGCAAGTTAGAGCACGGTTCCTCCTGGGCCTTTAAGTCTGTCAAAGCGGCACATATGTGGGATTCTCTCGTGTTCACGTTTGAATTCAGGTGCTGGAAGAACCAGCACTGGGTGGGGATATTTCTGGATTCCACATGGACACAGATACACACATGTCCTTGTACTGTATCTCACAACAATACGACCGCCAGGCGTTCCTCACCTATTTTTTTTTTCTCTTGATGTACTTCAGGGGGAAGCGTACATATGTTTGATCTGGCAAGCGCAGCACTTTTGAAGAGTGCCTCCCTCGCCTCAGGCTGACCCAGGACCCTGATCTTTCAACGGACCGCCACTACTGGGTGCCTTATCAGATCTCCCCCAGGGCACAAAATGGAATCACAAGAAAGAAAGAAAGAAAGAAAGAACAAATGAAATAAAAATAAAATAAAGTGTGTGTATGTGTTGGGGAAGACACACAGATCTAGATGAAAGCTCATGCCGTCCTTTGATGATTATCTCTTTGCATTCTACACCAACCATAACGAGCACTGTTCAGTGCCAAACAAACATCGTGTTAAAGATATGAAAATACTTATAAATACTAGATGAAAACTGAGTATCAAATATATCAAAATACTCTACGAAAAACAGTTGAGAACACAGAATAAAGTCGAAAATGAAATATGGAGCTAAGAGCTGAACTCAAGCTAAAAGAAAACTCTAAAACTGTGTGAAGTCACTTTTCTTAATTTAAACAAGACACTGGTTTACAGACTGCACTAAAGCTGTTTTTGTTCATTTATCACATGTACATTTACATTAAACATAAGCTAATCCAATAATCCTAAAAGAACCTTGCACACTAGACTTTAGCTTAGTTTGTGTTTATTTTTTCAGAGACCATATGCATAAGTCACATTAATCTCAAATAAGAGCACACTTGGCTTATTTCTATCTGCAGTCCCTTGGCAAGTAATCACAGAAATAATACAGTACCAAAACAAACACAAAACATACAATACATAACACAAGATACAGTGTAATAACACAGGGCTTTTTTGAGGCCAAATACATACACCCTGTCTTAATTCTTGCTCTAATCCCTAAGAACATCCTTGACGTCTACCTTTTTATGACATTGTTAAAAGGTCAGCAAAAGAGGCAAGTGTTCTAGGCATCTGAAAGTTGAGAAGAGAACTGGGACACACTTTATTGCACAACTTCCACTGTGTGCACTGCTTAAACGTGTCGGACCATGCTGGGTTTAACATTAAAATCTTTTACTAGACGCTTGAACTTAAATGTGTAGAGAGTTGTTGATTGCCTGTCAATTCCTGTAATGCCAGCATGATCACACAAGCTGCCTGAATGTTATTTCAATGGGATGGTTGTCTGGCTTTCCATAATCCAAACCGCAATAAAGACACGCATACAAGAAGATCCCACTTTTACAATCAAGAGGTTCTTTTTCTCCATTTTTGATGCATCTTGTCGATGGTATATTTGAGGTACGTCAGGATCGCACTTCCTTTATGAAAGTGTGGTCTGATACTCAGTTCTCAAAAAGTATGCAACATTTAACTTCCAAAGGAAAATGAAAGGAACAAGACGTCTTACAGCCTCGCACACCTAAGAAGGTACATGCAAACGAAGGGTGTGATTAATGGGAGAAGACATAACACATATGTAAACTTCCTTAATTTGAAAATTATACTTGTCTTAAATCCACAATACAGTGGATCCTCTACTAACGAATTTTCCAAGATACGAACCGGGCATTTGAATATTTTTCGCCTCCACCAACGAACCATGACTCTAGAAACGAACCCGAGCCTCCTCCGAGCCGGCGGCTGGAAATCGCCACTGACCCCAATCGGCGAGTCTCCCAGCGCCCAGACTTGAGTGAGCTTTTAAGATTAGCACATTTTAGCTTTAGCAATTTAGCATTAGTGTAAATAGCAGACATCGAAATTCGTGCTAAGTTAAGCCGTATCTACGCTTCGTCTCCCCACATTCACCGCCTACTCTCCGTTATTCCACCCACCCCCCACCTCCCGTCATACAGCCAGTGCCTGTGTTACTCCTCCAGCCAGTCGTTTATTACTGTTACCACTGTATTTCTTTTTTATTTTTAGTAACGCTACATGTATTTTTTACTAATTTGAGAATGTTGTAAACATATATCAGTGCAAAAAGGGTAACTTTCGGGTGGGGGCTGGAACCCATTAATTGCTTTTCCATTATTTTAAATGGCGAAAATTGACTCGAGAAACTAACTTTTCTACTTACGAACCGGGTCACGGAACGGATCAAGTTCGTAAGTAGAGGTTCCACTGTATCTTGTATTTAAAGTTGCTTCCTTCTTCTGTAGAGTTTTAAGATCATTTACAAAGATATTATAAGATTACTTGAGTCTCTAGCACTTTTTTTGTTTGTGTCAAAGGAAATGTTCACTAAAATAGCAGATAATATTCACTGCTATGAAGAAATGTCAGAAAATGAACACAATGATATGGTAATACACTGAAATTATTTTACTTAATATATTTAAAGAAATAAAAAAAGTCATCAAGAAAAAGTGAAGTGATCTAACATATTCTTACAACAACATAAAAGTACAAATATTTGACTAGATATTGACTAGAATTAAAATGCTGTCAATTGACAAGACTTTTCTACAAAACTGATGAAAACAGCAAGAGCCCGGTGGAGATCTTAGCTCTCACTCAGGGATAAACATGTGGCACCATGATAGTGGCTCTTCACTGATTACAGGTTTGGGGGAAAGTGTCGACTGACATGTCCTCCTGCTGAGGACTTGGGTCACCTTACACTATAATCTGCCACTGTTCCTCCACATCAGATAAGATCAGATGGCCCAGTCCATTAATGAAGCATGCATGGAGGAGTCCCAAAAACAATATTTATCCTTATCTGTGTCCTTTGTAATTCTTTATCTTCTTACCCACCTTTTCTTCCCATTTCAACTTGTGCATTAGAATCCAAGAATTACTAAAAACAAATAAATGTGATACGTTCCTTCATGTCACTAGTCTAGTCAAGTCTAACTAGAACCTTTAATGTTTGTGATTTGTCGTCTTCTTCAAAAAAACACAGATGTTACGCCTGTGTGTCCTCCATATGCACCTTTTTATACGCTTCAAACAGAAGAAAAACCAGCAGGCTTGGCAACATATGTGACTAGTTTCTAAAACCAAATCCAAATCAATGATGTCTTTTTGCTCCAGTGCTCTCCTGAAGGCATTGAAACCCTTAGCCTTGACAAATAATAATAAAAAAAGAGGACTGCATAACTACTGATCAGTGAGATGGGAGAATGTTTTCTGCTTTTCCTACTTTTTTCTGCAACCTCAGGGTTGTTTTTAAATACAGCACTTTTTCTTGACACAAACAATGCAGCAATACGACTTTTACCGCACTTACACACTGGCCATTCACCTAATGTTTGTATTTGGGAAGTTCTACAGACATTTTTTTTTTTGTTTTTAACGCATACCCAGCCAAACCAGTCACTTTACTTTACTTAAAAGACTTTTACTTTAAGACTCAAGTAGGGTTTTGCAAACCTTTTGGACATGCATCTGCTTCAGTGCGTCTACTTTCAACCTGGACCCCCTTCAGAGAACTAGAGAATAATCAGCCAACAACCACATTTAACTCTTTCAATTGTAGGTACACACGAATATCTCAGTAAAGCACAACTAAATGCTCCAAAGAAATCTCTTGAATAGCTTCCTTAGTTTATTTGCGGTGTCACATTAGTTTTTACAATCTCATGACTATAACGCTCCCAAAGGCTCAGTTGGGACAGCTTGTAAATATTCTTCCCATAAGTAAATCATGCAAATCACTCCACTAAAGTGAGTACATATACCACACGTGACAAGCAAAATCCCACCAGTTAGCCCACTGTAGGTGTCAGACTTTTACATTTTTAAATTGCTTTAAAAGTTCATTTCACATAAACCTTTTTATTTTTATTTATTTATTTTGTTTTTGGAGCTGTACCTCTGCTCAGGTTGTTACTTTGGGCAACGTAAGTTTTACTAGTCGTTGTTTAATCCAACGGAAAGTCTGACTAAATCTTTCCAGCCACTTTTCAAATTCTTATCAATACAAATCTGTACTAAGAATGTACTTTGCCAGTTATTTGCTGCAACTTCCATGTTCCCACACTCACTGGCAATTTACAGGCCCAATTACCATATAGAATATAGAATAAGTGTGTGCACCCTTGGCCAAATTACACCTAACACCGTCTAATCATTCACACACAAACATCAACTCCTATCTCAGCCTTTTTATATAGATTTTTTTGCTGTGAATTTTCTATTTTCAAGGCATACTGCTTTATGGTTTATAATCTGGCTCTTTGGCATCTTGTCTACCCGTTTATTTTCCTTTTATAACCTTCACGTTTTGTTAACACTTTGAACAACTTCCTGGGAAGAACCCACATATTTTGCAACATATTTTGTGTTGGATTTCCTTCCTGAAGAAGTTCTAAAATCCTGTCCACTGTTTCATGTAACAACTGCTAGGGCCACGTATGTCTTTAATCAGTCAAGATCAACAGCTGTATGAGTTGCTTGGGGGGGGGGGGTTATCTAGAAATAAAAATAAGCAATTTACTAAATAATATAATTACGCATGCTGATGCTAAGCAAGTTTTTTGTGGCACAATTGTTTTGTGTCATACCTGTTGTGTGAACTGTACAGAACTGATCAGACTGTGGCCTATATGTAGACTTCTTCATGAATCAGCTCAGACTCCTAATTGTCTTATACTAGTGTAGCGAGGTGCTTGGCCTCCTCAAGCATGGCTGCACTAAAGCTTTTTTCACGTATGAACTCTGAAGAAACTCCATAGAATTAGGTCCACAGATTGTCCACAGTGGTCCCTTCATGCATGTAGCACACAGTGGTAGATATTGTGTCAGATGCATTCTTGCAGCTGGAAATGTTCTACATAATTTAGACATGGGGCAACGCCTGAGCAGATACTCTGGAACATTAACGGCTCTGTTCACACATGCTCACTCTGACTTTATCCAGTGTTTCTACTGGAGTGCTAGCGTTTGCATACACATACAGCTTAAACTCAGCGTAAACTCATGAAAATTTGTGGGTTACCCTGCAAAATGTGTGAAAAGGGCTTAAGCCTCCTTGCAATATAGAGAATGCTGTCATAAAACACAAGATTGCATTTGTATATGTGCCTGACTCACCAGTTGCTAGGTTTGCAGTCTGTTCATGTTTTGGAAACAGGTCTAATGTGTTTTACAAGCTCTGTCAGAGTAAAAAATGAAGTGGCCCCGTCAGACATGCTAGGTTTTCTCTCTCTGCTCAAGGTAGGGAAATGGCAAAGAGAAATCCAAACACTGAAAATCGTGGAAAAAGATGAGAATTTTGCTTTATTCCTGCTCAATAGGAGAGTATTATTGACAAACTTTTGCTTATTAAGTAGAAACGCACTCTAAATTCAGGAGACTGCATGAAACTCCATGAAAGTTTAAACACACAGACAGTGCTAAAAAACTAAACAACTCGAATTACGAATGAGTTTCTGTGGTAATTCAAACCGTGAATAAAAACTTCAGCCACGTACAAACAACAAACACGCAGCTTCTGACTGGAAACAAACCAGAGAGACTGCAGTTCCCACAAATGTAGATGTTGTCTGTAAACTGGTGTTGTACCTTGTCGTGAGAAAATCTCCTGAGAAAATATATTTGGCTGACAGTGATTCATGATTAATGCACAATGGGCAGATTAACCCACAGTTGCCATAATACATTCAATACATTATTTTGCCATTACATCTTATTTTTTAGAATTCGCTTACTGCTATTAAGTTAAAAAGCCAGGTGAACATCCTCCAATTGTGGTGATTCCATATTGTTTTCCAGGGGTTGTAGTTTTAAACATCTGATATCGTCATTATATTGCATTACTGGTGGTCTGAGAATTGTCCTTCATTTAAAACCCACTCTCTTTCCTTTAATAGATGTCAAATGGAGGCTGATAAACAGCACACAGCAACATGTAGCTAAAGTCAGTATATGTAAACGTACAAGGTAGACGTGTAATGATAAAATAGCCCGTAAGTAGTAGTTTTCTGATGTTAACGTAGCGAGAGTCTTCTTACTGTAACAGAAGCTGGCAAGTGTTATAGAAGCTCGAGTATAAACTCTCAAAATGTCAAGGCTCTGTTAAATGAAGATATCTTCCACAGCCACAAAACCTGCTCTGATGTGAGTATTATTAACAGCACTTCGCTCATGCCTGCAAACAGCAGAGAGGCTTCATAGGGGGAGTAGATTGAAGCGAGATGTGAGAAGATGCGGTGCTAAGAGGGACCACTCTGTTCTCATGAGAACCTGCTCAGACAAAACCCACACTTAGGCACCTTAATCTGCCCTATTTCCACCAAGCCTCGCAAAGCAGCCTCGCATCCTTTCTGATTTCTGCCTGCGTTTTTCTTCTTGTGCAATCGGAGAGACCACAGGAGACCTGTCAGAGGAGAAGATTGCGCTGATTGAAGTCATGCAGTCAAACAGTTTCTGCCAGAGCAGACGATAACGTGGGTGGTACTCAGTGCCTTTTTTGCTTGTTGTTGTTGTTGTTTGTAGCGCCTCCAAAAGCAGCCTTTTAAGCAAAGTTTGTCAAACTACATCAGTGGCAGATTGAAAAAGTCTTGTTTCGAGAAGGCACATCAGATGAGCCGGCAAGTGCACACCTCAAGGTTTAATCTTTTTTTTATTTTTTAAAACATGGTGGTGGTAGAAGATTCCGGAGAAGCCAGTGACATGTAGCTTCCTCAGAGTGTTCCTTGAAGAGACTACACTACGTCTGACGTTTTCTTTCTTGAGGACGAGAAATGAAGGAACAAGTTGAGGGATGTGGAAAGAGATGAACATATCTTGATGGAAGGAATGGAAGGAGATGGGGATGGGGAGAGAGAAAGAAAGAGACTGAAACATCTGCTCTCTCTTTTCATAAACCACCATTGGTTGCACGCATTTCCTCAGGGAGCTCGTTCGCAAATGTCTGTTGCGTTGTAGTGTTTCGTGGCTGTGTCTCTATCCACTTTGAGAGAGGATTCCTTAGTAACAGCCTCATGTTTGGATAAACTCTGAGAGGTAAAGGGAAAAAAAAAAGGTCCTCTCACTCATAGTTTATCCATTTGATAGTCATAATGTGACATCTCTGCAGGGATAGACAGTGAAAGAGAAAGCTACTGATGTGTGTCTTGGCACATCTGCAAACAGAACATGATGCAAAAACTTGAACTGCTTGTTGCACACTATAATATGAGTCTTATCAAAGGCATGCAGTGTTCCTCGTACAACATAATGGTAGCTGGATTATGCATGAAGCCCAGGACTATAAAGATACTTCATATTAATTAACAACCTGCCACGACTGCTGCGGTCTAATTTCTGAAAGCTGAAGTGTTGAAATGCAATGTAGGGCAAGTACAAACAATTTTCTCTTCAAAGCCAACACATCTGTTCTTAAGCAACACCTCCAAACAGTCTCTAAGGTCAGTCTGTGCTGGTACTTAAAGACACAACACAGTATACAAAACAGCTCCTTAAACCGTGCATGTCAGTGCTTATGGGGTTTCCAAAGCCACTTTAAAGATTAAGCTTATAATGGGCTGACTCTGTGTCAGAACCAATGCAATTTTTTAAACCACTGTAAAGGCGAGGATACAAGCACAGAGGGAGAATTATGATTATGCACCTTGCTAACACATATACATTTGCAATTCTGTCATGAAGAGACCTGCGAAATTATGACTCATTTGAGAACTTGTGTTTGTTTATTCTGTTCTATATAAGAGAACTATTTACCGTTCCTTTAGGGCAACATAATTAGGGATGGACAATAATTCAGTCTCTACATATATCACGACGATTTCAACTTTTCAGTACACATTATTTACAGCATCTGTCACTGACTGACGGTCATTAGAGTGTGCTGTCGTCAACTCAGCACTCAATTTCACAGTGAAATTGCCTTGTCTGCGTGGGTTTCCTCCGGATGACTGTCTGTGAGGAGTGTGGTGTGTTCTCTCTGTGTCTGCGTGGGTTTCCTCCGGATGACTGTCTGTGAGGAGTGTGGTGTGTTCTCCCTGTGTCTGCGTGGGTTTCCTCCGGATGACTGTCTGTGAGGAGTGTGGTGTGTTCTCCCTGTGTCTGTGTGGGTTTCCTCCGGATGACTGTCTGTGAGGAGTGTGGTGTGTTCTCCCTGTGTCTGCGTGGGTTTCCTCCGTGTGACTGTCTGTGAGGAGTGTGGTGTGTTCTCCCTGTGTCTGTGTGGGTTTCCTCCGGGTGACTGTCTGTGAGGAGTGTGGTGTGTTCTCTCTGTGTCTGCGTGGGTTTCCTCCGGGTGCTCCGGTTTCCTCCCACAGTCCAAAAACACACGTTGGTAGGTGGATTGGCGACTCAAAAAGTGTCCGTAGGTGTGAGTGTGTGCGTGAATGTGTGAGTGTGTGTTGCCCTGCCCTGAAAGACTGGCGCCCCCTCCAGGGTGTATTCCTGCCTTGCGCCCAACGATTCCAGGTAGGCTCTGGACCCACCGCGACCCTGAACTGGATAAGGGTTACAGATAATGAATGAATGAATGAATATTGACAAAGGTTTATGTTTGAGGGTGATGTGTTGCTTTCAGCTCTTGGCAGTTTATCAGTGACTTTTGTTTTATGTATCAGAATTATATCGTATCGTCCAGCTCTATCCCATTACATCACATCCTGTGTACATTTCTCCCACAGAATACCACTGGATTCTCCGAATTCAGTTTTAGCAGATGAAATATATGTATACAAATATAGAATACATGGTGCAAGCGAGCAGACACACCCATTAAATTGTATATGACAATAAGTCTAACATTAAGCTTCACCACTATCACATAACATCTATATTTATAGCTACTTAAAACACAGGCAAACAGTTTGGAAGTTCAGAAGACTTATTTGCATAGTTTCTTCATATTCTGAGAGATCTTTCCTCAAATATTTTATTATTCTCTGCTCATTTCATAAGTTACTTGCCAATACTTGGCCTTACATATGACAACATCATAAGCATCACATGATAAGGTATAGGATAAAGAGATAAGACCCTCACTGTTTAACTTTAGTAACGCAGGTACAGGAATAGAAGCTCTATGAAGCAAAAATCACATAGGTCTGCAATCAAGAAAGAATCAGAGTAAGTCAAAATTAAAACAAATCTGAAAGATTTGATCGTTTAATATTGACTCCTTCTCTCGTATCACACATTATAATAAAGGGGGCTTTCACTTTCAACTCTCCGTGTCAGCTGCAAAGCTACACAATACTTGCTTGAACTAATCCACACAACATACCCAGCTGGGTGGCCTGAATCAAAAGCTAAGCTTGAAGAATTCATCCCCAAGGATCTAAGCCAACAATTTATTTTGCAAGGATCTAAGCTGTACTCTTACAGCATTTGTATGAGGACTGATATCTGCATTAGAACAGTGCTGCTTATGCAAACACAACCAGTGCCACTAAGGTAAACAGAAGTAACAGCAAGACGTATGTTAACGACAGAAAAAGAATAGGCGAGGTCAACAGTGATCTGAGAGCTCATTTAATTTAATAGTGCCTTCTGGGATGTGTAATGGCCCTGTTACAGAACACAGAAATAATATTTAGGAGTAATTTGTATAATTATAATTAATAATAATGAACAGTCCCAGGATATTGCATACCTCTATTCAAAAAAACCTGTACAACAATGACATTTGTGCTACATTTCTATTCACTTTACTAAATACTGCTCACAACAGTCCCTACTTCACTAAGCCCACTCTCCAGACCCTGCTCTACTTTTTAGATTTTTATCCCTCTCATGTTCATCAGGACTGTAATGTTTTGGTGTTTTAAAGCAACGCTAGTTAAGTTTGTTTTGTTGTTGTTGCTGTGTTTTCTTTTGGACTCCCCCTACAGTTGAAGCAGAATGAATTACACTTTTACAGCACTGTCCTGAAATCAAGAGGGAAATTGAGTGGGGAGGAGTGGTTTACCGCTTGACTCCATAAGTTGCATAGCATAGTTTCTGCAGTGCTGAGCCTGGAGTAACAACGACAGAGACTCTGTTCTCTCTGTTACAGGGCAGTGGAGCACCACAATGATTTTAACACTTACATTTACATTTATGCATTTGGCAGACGCTTTTATCCAAAGAGGATCTAACATTGAAACTACAGCACGATTTATACAAATGACCTTACATTGAGTGCAATATTCCAGGAAGTAATAAGTGCATTAAAGAACGACTTTCAGTGCAAGAGATACTCTCGGAAGAGCTGGGACTTTAAGGAGTTCTTGAATGCGGAGAGGGTTCCTGTTGCTCAGATGGTGCTTGGAAGCTCGTTCCACCAGCGTGGTACCAGAGATGAGAATAGCCTCGACTGACCTGTACAGGGGTTGGTCGTGTTCGTTGGCGCTCCTTTGAGGAACTGAGAGGGCGGGCGCTAACGTATGGTTTTAAGAATCTATTGAGGGAGATGGGAGCAGAACCAGTGAATACTCTGAAGGCCATCGTTAGGGATTTAAATTTGATGTGAGCAGCTAAGCAAAGCCAGTGCAGCTCAACTAATAGGGGCGTCACATGTGCTCTTTTAGGTTGGTTGAAGACCAGGCGTGCTGTGGCATTCTGGATCATCTGTAGCGGTCTCACAGCACAGGCCGGAACACCTGTCAGGAGGGCGTTGCAATAGTCAAGACGGGAGATTACTAACCTCTGAACGAGGAGCTGTGTTGTATGTTCAGTTAGGTATGGCCTTATCTTCCTTATGTTGAATAGGGAGAAGCGGCACGATCGAGCTACAGCGGTCACGTGATCTGCGAAGGTCAGCTGGTCATCGACCATGACACCCAGGTTTCTTACAACCTTGGTGGGAGCCACTGATAGGGACTCTAGCTTGATGCTGATGTTGTGGAGAATAGCTTGCTTGGCTGGGAGGACCAGTAGTTCAGTTTTGGATAAATTTAATTGGAGGTGATGTTCCTTCATCCATGTAGATATGGAAATATACTACCTAGTTTACGCTTGAAAAGTTCTACACAGAGATATCACAACATAACGATGTATTGTTACATATCTGTTATTAGATAAAATACATCCATTACGTGGTTTATCCTCCACTGGTAATTTCACTCCAAGACAAATGCAGCTAATAATGAATTTATGTAACAGACCACATTTTAGTGGTCTACAAACGCTTCTATGACTGGGAGATTAAATAGCCTAAGTCTATTTATAAAGTGCATATATGATTAACTCCATTGCAGAAGACACTGGGTATTTCTCTAATACTACTGAAGCTGTGGATTGTTTGCTGCCAGTAATTCTGCTCTTTCATGTGTGCTGTGGCCTGAGGGGGTCTAAGCAAGGCTGAAGATGAGGGGTTGCCAGCTGAGTTCTGGCTAGAAGAGAGAGACGAAGGAGGCAATCCATACACTCCCAACACTCACTCACTCACATGCTGTCTCTCTCTCTCACACACACACACACACACACACACACACACACACACACCAAAGTGTCTCCCACTAGTGGACATACACATGTTTTGCACTCCACATGCATTGCACAGGGCAAACCCACTAGCCTCGCAAAGGTGCAGACATGTCTCTGAGCGAATCTGGAGCACTTCAAAAGCCAGTTCAGCCCAGATGAGAACAATTCAGCCCATAATTATCTTCGCTTTCGCTGCCTTGTCCATTAATTACAGATGCTACAGTAGGTGTGCTGTAATTAAACGGATTAAACTGGCCCAGGGAACTAAAGCCTGCTCTGGAACGCATTTTTTTTTTGAGTACGAAGGAGACGTGATGTGAGGAGGCCCCCCTGCTGAGAACACCTGAACACACCAATCGTTTCCTAACAGCATCAAAAGTTTAATCAGCCACACACTGCGAGGCTTAATCTGCCTAATTACTAAACGCTGATAATGGTCTGTGTTGTTCCAGGAACAAAAGATATAGAAAAGAGAAAAAAGGGACATTTGCAATGGGCTTTTAAAACAAGTGCTAATATCTACTCAACAGACTGTTCAGAAAATCATTTGTTTAGTTTTCTGGTTTAAAGTAGGCCCTAAAAAACATGAAACAATATTTTGTGGTCATTATTGATTTGAATAGACAATGATAATTTGATATATTTGGATACAGTTTGTGTTTTACTATAAAACATTCATAAGTGTTTTGTGCTAATTTAAATATACAAAACATACACTCTGGTGCGTTCAATCTGTGAACCCTTGACAATTTTCTATATTTCAATATAAATAAGACCTTAAACACAAGACTTATATCAGTCTTTCCCCTAACTCCGGCCGTCCCGTAATTCTGGACACTGCCGTATATGCTGCAATTCCGCTCTCTCTCTTCGCCAATCGCATTGGGTAAAACAATAAAACATAAGTTCAAGCCCTAGTAGGGCATTTAAACATCAGTCTTGCAAGAAATCATACATCTAAACAATATTTAAGTATCTCTTAACGGTGTTGTAATTATTTGTGTGCAAAACTGCATGTAGAACACAACATATTTCCATTTTGTGACAGATATTTCCCTCAGTTTAAAAGTTAGCTTAGCGGTTAGCTTCCTTTTCTCTGAGGGGAAAATCTACCGCCATTTTAATCCTCACATGTAGAGTAGGGACACTAACACAGGACAAACGTAATCTCATTGTGAGCCTCTGAAAACCACTGAATGTGGTAGCAACCGTCTCGTTTGACTGTCACAAGCAGGGAAGGTGGCCGAAGTTAGGGGGCGCTAGTAATCTTAGCAGTATTTGGCACCTACTTAAACAAAAGCGTTTTTATCTAAAAACATATTTTCTTTCAAAATCAAGCAAGTCTTGAACATTAATCTACACATATTTGACTCCTGAAAAATGTTGATTTGAGTGAGTAAAGTACTTCTATTTATTTACAGTTAGCTAAGATTTCCAATATTGTAATTAAAGTGGCTGGAACTAGGGGCACCTACGCTACATAGATAGGAGAAATCCATTGCTCTTTAAATAGAACACTGCTGTCTACAATTTGCTCAAAATCACATGAACAACCAGAATGTTACTAGGGGAAAAATATTTAATGGATGAATGTGACCAAAAACAGAGCTGTTGGGTTTAAATGAGAAGCATTATATCTGGAGCAAGTAAAGCACTGTATCCCAGCATCTTTCCAAGATCCTTATACTATCCATGGAACATCATGATGGTACTGTCAGGGTTTTGGCCTGTTGCGTATGAGGCAGCACATCTTGCAATCATTGATGGAACAATGGATTCTAAAGTATGTCTGAATATCTGCCCATAAGTATGTGGGTCGTGCAGCAGGAAAACCACTCTAACCACACAGGTTGTTCTAACAAAGAACCGTTAAAATGAATCGATTTTTTTTATTTATTTCCAATTCAAAGTGCTGACCTTAGTCCAAAAGAAACATTAAGGAAGAACCAAAAGCAAGCAGCTCTTGTCAGAAAACCCACCAACACAGAGCTAAAGCTGTTCTGTTCAGAGGAATGGGTTACAATTCCTCCAAGCCAAGGTTCAGGACAGTTCATTGAAACACATAGTTGCGGTTACTGTTACACAGAAGAATCACACTAGTTACTGAAAGTTAAGGCTCATGGGGGGCAGCCGTGGCCTGGTGGGAACTGGGCATGTAAGCAGGAGGTTGCTGGTTCGATCCTTAGACTGAATGACTGAAGTGCCCTTGAGCAAGGCACCTAACCCCCAACTGCTCCCGTGGCTAGGGCTGCTCACTGCCCCCTAGTGTTCACGAGTGTGTGTAAATGTGTGTTTCACTGCACGGATTGGGTTAAATACAGAAAACAAATTCCTCTGTGTGCAAGCACCGTGACCGATAAAGTGATTCTAATTCTAAAATTGTATTCAACATATTTAAAAAGATAAACAGGATTGCGTTATGTAAATAACTAGATTTGATTTTGTTGCGTAATACAAATATTTAGCACAGAGGCATGTGTACCACTGTGTTACATCATTTTCCCTCTTAATTACACTTTTTAATGATTTGGGAACTGCATTTCTTGATGCAGCAGCAGACGTGATAGAGGTGTTCCAAAGTCCTCCCACAACTATGTGGCTTATTTTTTTCAAGCTTGCAAGATACTCCTCATAGAAACTGTCTGAAGGTTTGAATGTCATGCACATTTAACAGTGGTGTCTGGCCTTACCCCACTCTGACTGAAATTCCTGCAGATTTCCTTTTCTAAACGTCTCTGAATATTATAAATAGCACATGGCAAAGGACCAACATTCTTTGCAACGTTGCCTTGAGAAATGTTTGTTTTGAAATGTTTGAAAATTCTCTCAAAATCTTTGGCACAAAGTGGTCAGCCACAAACCCCTCTTTGCTGACAAAGACTGAGCCTTTGCTGGATGCCCTTTTATATCCTTTAACGTTCATTTTCTTATAATAGAATGTTAGAAAATGGTGTAACATTAACATTCTGTAATTAATTAATATTCTCACTCTTACTTTGCCCTGGTCCCCCATCCCTTTACAATCATTTAGTGAAAACTTTGGAAATATGTATTTTTTAGCAAGTTCAAGTGCATCAACAAATCACAAATTCTTGTTTTTATAGCAATTTTTTATAATATATTTTTGTCCCATTTGTTTAACTGGGTTCTCTTTATGTATTTCTAAGACTTGTGACAATCTCTGAACCCGATACTCTGGAATTTCTCTAGAAATCCTCCGGAGTTCATGTGTGAAAAAGGCATTAGAAAGCTTGGGGTCCAGTATCTGATTCTCCAGTGAGAGTTCATGAATGCAAAATATGGGGAAATACCACAATGTGAATTTTCTGACAAAAACTGTACATTATCTATAGCTATGTCTTGCTGTAGTCCAATGACTTCATAGGTTTCCTTTGAAAGAATAGAGCTAATCAGTATATAACCTCAAATAGCAGATGATGCTTGTGCTCAAGCTGTCATTGCCCCTGTCAGAGAAAAAGAAGCTAGTATAAGAAAGAGTCATTTTACATTTAATGTGAGTGAGTAGGGTGGGGTGTGTGTGTGTGTGTGTGTGTGAGAGAGAGAGAGAGAGAGAGAGAGAGAGAGAGAGACTAGGCACAGGGAATAAAAGCTCAAAAGAATCAAGAGGAGAAGAATAAATCTGTCTTTAGAGGGGTCTTCTGGCAGAAGTGGGACTAGAGATGAGTACAGGAAGCGGTGTGCAGTAGTGTAACCCCACCCGCCTCCGTTACCCCCCCCACCCTGAATACGAACCTGCCATTTCAATCATAGGCAGTAAAAGCCAAGTCATGCACCATTTCCCCTCATGAAAGCCCAGTTGCTTCTGAGGAACTTTTCACTCACCTTTTTTCAGCCTCACGAAAGAGCTATTTTTGCGACTAATATAAACACAAGAGGGCCGCTGGGGCTCCTTTCGTGCAGCACACATTAGGAGTTAAAGCACAGTGTGACTTTAGAGCCTGACACATACTCTATCAGCTGTCTGGTTACACTGGCTGACACTGCAGACCCATAGTTTTATTATTTCAGCTGTGGCATTATAGGGATTCAAACCAGTGACATAAACAAGGCGACTGGTTACTGATTAAACAATGATTAGGAAAGTAATCCAACACACTGTATCAGGGAAAGCTTCGTTGTCAGGAAAAAGAGCAACAAGGGGAAAAACAATTTGTAACTGGGGTGATATGTGCCTGCTTTTTTTTCCCCCCAATTTTAAACAAACATTACGTTGTCAGATTTTACCAGTTAATTACAAGAAAGTTTGAGGAAATGGAATAGCTACCAGTTAAGAGTTTTGTAATCGTATGTAGCATAGAAATCACAGTCCATAAGATCTACTTTCCTGCAGAGTCCAGTTCTAACCACAGTCTGAGGCACCTACTCTAGATAATTCACTTCTTCAGTAGTGCTTGATAAGATGGATTAGATGCATTGGTGTTAGGTGCAGGATGGAAGTGAACTCTGCAGTAAAGGAGGAGAATGCTGGTGACCACTTAAACAAAACAAAATTCAAATACAGTATGGCACAGTTATGCCCCCGAACTTTAGATACAGAAGACATGACATGGCTCCATGCCACTGACAGTTCGGAAACTTTTTTATGGTTCTCTAAAGATTATTTCAAAAGACTATTTTTTTTATTTTTTACTCCAATGTTCCATATAACCTCTTTATTTTAGAGATATATTTGCATTAGGTTTAGTCAGTCACCTCTTCAGTAAAGCATCTATACTCTGGAGACTGTTAGTACGTTTATTTGTTTAAGACAGCGTTCACATTTTCCTGCCTTTTAGTGTTTCATCTGCGGCTCGATCCGAACAATAAAAGCGACCCAAGAAAGCGGCTCTCCAAATTCTCCTTTGAGAAGAATTAAAGAAAGCGGAGTCTTTTTTGTTGGGCAGGCTGTGGGTTATCATGAAGATGGGAGATGATAATTTCTTTTTTGGTGGGTCAATGGTTTGGCTTGTGACTCAAGCAAATCCAATGAAGAGCAGCTTTCCTTCAGAGGAAATGCGAGGGAGGGAGAAGGGAAAAAAATAAGGTGTGGGAGGGAGTGGGGGGGGGGGGGGGGTGATTAAGGCAGGTCATGGCCAGTTTTATATTTAACAGTACCAGACGAGAAAGCGAGAAGAGACATCAAAGCAAAGCCGTCTCTATGGGATTTGCAGCTTAAGCCAACATAACAGAGGGGAAAATAGAAGGAGGAGAAAGGAGGGGGAAAAAAAACCTCATCACCACAACAACAAAAAAAAAAAAGTCTAATTTTTTTTCTGTGTCTCTTTTTAAAAGGTCCCTTTGGATAGGTGTCTCAAAAACAAGCAAAAGCTGGAGAAGAGGAGACGGGTTTCACCAAGGTGCAGGCAGTTGTCAGCCAAAATTTCTTTCACTGCTTAGGCCTTTAAAGTGCGTATTAAAAGCAATCAACTATCATCTGGCATTTAACTAAACACTACAAAGTCACGCCAGATGACAAACCACAGCAAGTTCAAAGCAGCAGAGTTCAGAAACTCCATGTTTGAGAAATCAGTACTAAATGAAACGAGCTGTTCAATGAATATTCTTAGATGAACTCAAATACTGGAGCATACTGGCCCTCATTCATCTTTACCATCAAATCAGATTTTAAAGTGAATAAACACAAATTTGAATATTCAATCGTATTCAATCTGAGAAATATTTATCAAACGCTCTGAAATGAAGGCTCTGGATTGGTAGCTGTCCCCCTTTACTGCATTAAAAGCTTTACTCTACTGGGGAGTCTTCACACTAGGTGAGCAGAGAGAGAGAAAGCCTAGCATACCAAACTGAGACACTTTGTTTTTTTACCCATGTAAACACATTAGAGCGGTTTCAAGAGCAAACCAACTGCAGAGCAGCACATGGAGGGGAGACACACTCTGAGCTTTATACACAGGGTTTTTACCCAGTTCAGGGCGGTGGTGGGTCAGGAGCCTACCCGGAATCACTGGGCGCAAGGCAGGAACACACCCTGGAGGGGGCGCCAGTCCTCCACAGGGCGACACACACTCACACCTATGGACACTTTTTTGAGTAGCTAATCGACCGTGGAAGGAAACCAGAGCACCCTGTATTTGCACAATGTATTTCAATGCAAGTAGCTCACACCATTTTGGGCGATTCATAATCATTTGTGACTTTCAAAGCACTGTATGTGGACAGGGAGTTTAATTCAGTAGTGCTTACCTCCTTATCGACTTTAAAAACCACACCTCGCTCTTCAGTAGGAGCACTGTTTTTTCTTAGGCTTGATTTAGAATAAATCTGTTTGAGAGAGAAGGAGGCAAAAATGAATAAATAAATAGAGATGGGGACAGAATGATAGCAACATCTCTCTCTCCTCTCACTCGTCCAGTGGGGAGCTTTGGCACCTACCGGAGACAGGGGTGTGGGGCTCTCGTGTAAATACCTTGGGTGTTCAATCTGTGAAGATAAAACAGGGCAACAAGTCTTTAGTCCTCCTCCTCTCTTGGAAAGACACATCCTCCACAAAAATGTCCCCTCCCACTAAGGCCTCTATTTATTTATCATAAACAATCTAGGCCAACTTCAAAGGAACACCACTTAAACACATGCTCTTCCCTAAACTGAGTGTGTTTACGCTAAAGAATACCACAGGTCACTTCAAGGCATTGTGTGCGGCGAACTGCCTTCTGTTTCTTTTGTAAACTGAATTTTTTTTTCTCTTTCAACAGTACGTATTATCTACAAGGATTCCTTCCATTAAGAGGACACACACAAATCCCCTCCCATACTCCCAACACACACACACACAGCGTAGGGTTATATATCACTGTTCAAAAGGTTTATATTTATATGTTTTTATATGTAAATAAGCGAATTAAGATTATCAACTGAGGGACACAGTCCACATCCACTACAGTGGTGCTGAAAGGGGAGCTGATATAGTGTCCCTACATTATAAACTAATTTTACTAATATAAACTATTGTAAATATGTTCTCTTAGTTTAATATTTAGTTAATGATAACATCTATAACTAAAAATATGAATGTACAATGTGTAGAAATGAACAAAAGCTTGTACACCCTTGGGCTAATTACTACATACACAGTATTGGTCTTAATTATTACTTAGGAACGTTTACATTATATAGATCGAGTCCAAACGAAACTATTACTCACAAAGCAGGCAGACGTACGGTGATGCAGAATGAAACTAAACTGGCTGTTGGGTTATTAACATTAAGGGAAGAGAAGGGGACAAAAAAAAACACTTCAAAGGAGTTTGTCTTGTGATGTTTGTTCCCCAACTGTCACACACACATCCTGTGTCACACCTCCCAAACCCACCCTGTATTTCTATAGATCTTAACTCTTAACGTAATGTGTGTGTGTGCGTGCATGTGTGTGTGTGTGTGTGTGTGTAGAGACTTACTAAACTGTCAGCTCTGCATGGCTTGACAGGCATCAGGACATGCCCTGACTGTCAAACGTTTGGAGACACATGGACGATATTGGATCAGAATGGGGCTGCGGAGGGGAGTGGGGATAAATCTGATAGTTCCGGCTAAAGAGGACTTATCAGATACTGGCAAAGACGAGGCTTTAAAAGCGATAATAACAGTGTTGGAGAAAGAACTAGAGAGTATAATTTATTTTTAAAAGCTTACTAAATTCTTTTAAAAAGATTTGTCATTTTTATTACAGCCTTAATATTAAAACGGTGACTTATCACAGGAAATTACACATATGTCTACAGTACTGTACATTCCTCACAGTTTCTGCTTAGGGTTTTCCTGCGTAACCCCGTGAAACCGAATCCCAAACCCTGCTTTACTCAGAAATTCACCGAGGCACAGAAAGTAAACACATTGGGAGTTCAGGTTAACGCTGACCTAAACAAACACATCCTCAAAACCACCCTTTTGCCAACTTCTGTATCGTACCGTTCAGCTGTGATAGGTCCTGTGACTGGACAAAACCACAGTCAAGGCCTTGAACAACCTCAAGCCTTCTATTTACAACTGAAAGGGCAAGAACGTTTTTAAAAAATAATGGGGTGGGAGCTTGCTTCAGGTCTGTGCTGTAAAGCTCTGTGTTAGGACATGCTTCCATCAGTGGGATGATAAAAAAGAACGCTGTCCCTGCTTGTCTGACATGTGTGATCCCAAGCAAGTGTGCGCTCAACAGCACGTTAGATGTTTAAGGGTCAGTGCTGCGCATTAATAAGGTAATAAGGAGTTCAACAGCACAAACAAAAACATACAAAAACAAAGGCTATAGGAATGGGCAAAGGAAAGAGAAATGTGTTTCCGTACACAATGAAATTTGTGTCCGTCTGGACAATGAAAGTGAAACACCTGGTTTTAGACCACAGTAATTTATTAGTACGGTGTAGGGCCTCTTTTTGCAGCCAATACTGCGTCAGTTGGTCTTGGGAATGACATACACAAGTCCTGCACAGTGGTCAGAGGGATTTGAAGCCATTCTTCTTGCAGGATAGTGGCCAGGTCTCTACGTGATGCTGGTGGAGGAAAACGTTTCCTGACTCGCTCCTCCAAAACACCCCAAAGTGGCTCAATAATATTTAGATCTGGTGACTGTGCAGGCCATGGGAGATGTTCAACTTCACTTTCATGTTCATCAAACCAGTCTTTCACCAGTCTCGCTGTGTGTATTGGTGCGTTGTCGTCCTGACACACGGCACCGCCTTCAGGACACAATGTTTGAACCATTGGATGCACATGGTCTTACTGGTGCAGTGTGGAGTTAATGAAGATTGTCCAGCAGGCTGCTCCAATTTAACCATGAAACCTCCCACACTACAATGACAGGTGTTTCAGTTACATCAATTATTATGAATACCAGCATGATCACGATCACTGATCATGGGCAGCCATGTCCTAATGGACTGAAAGGTCATTGGTTTGATTCCCACGAGCTGCAGTAAAACTGGGGGCGGTGGGAGTGAAGGAACAGCACTCTCCTCCTCCTAAATCCACAGCTGAGTGGCCCTTGAGCAAGGCACCGAACCCACAACTAGCCCCTGCTCTGGGTGTGTGTTCACAGCCTCTAGTGTGTGTGTGTGTGTGTTCACTGCCACAGATGGGTTAAATGCAGAAGACACATTTTGAAAGAGTCCATCCCTAACTGGAACTAAGCATCGTGAACAGGATCTGAACAACCGCAGAGTAGTTTTTAAGTGATATATTCAGATTCCTTTATTCTTTTATAAGTGTCTAGTAACACTGACCAGTAAAGCCTGACATAGTCTGATCCCAAACCGACTCTGATACTCAGTCCTCCAACACTCACGGCCTGATCCCTCTCTAAACGTGGAGTGGAAGGTCACAGAGCTGTAGTCTGAGCCAGAAGGCCAGCTGTTATCACGCCGTCTCCAGGCCACTGCAGCGAGGTGCGGAACTTCACGTTCAAGTCTGATGCACCAGGAGATTACTCCAGCACGGTCCTAGCCACACGTATAAACACCGCCGTCAGCAGCATGGGGGCCGGCAGCTTATCACCTGCCTGCTCACTGCTCTGATAAGGGTGGCACTTGTGTGAGGGTCCTGAGTTTGGCCTCGCAATGGAATTGCATCAGAATCTGTCACAGTGAGAGAAAAAAATAGAAAACACAGAGAAAGTGCAAAGGCTACTAAAAGAAGCCTGAGCCTGAAAGACGCCTGTAAAACTCCAAACACTTTGATCTGCTGAACTCCGAAAGCCAACGCGTCTTAAACAATTAGGCCCCAAAAAACCCCACTGCAGACTGGTTTCCTCCAACACACGATCATCACTTGTGAAAAAAACAAGAAAGCATTTCACTCCAGCAAGAATACAGCCTTACAATACTGACATTTCCACAAATGAAACAGAAGACAAAAAAAAACTAATGGCCACAAACTAAGGGGGCAGTGGTGTTCATATTAGAAAGTTCAGGTGTGTTCCAGTTCCTTGTAGAAATAACCACAGAAGACTGAGATTTAATTGTAAAGAGGATTTTTGTGGTTTGTCCTTTGTAAAAGCCCAAAAAATAAATTGCACTCATTACTTAAGAGGCACCCTTAGTCTCCAAGTGTCTGGTTGTAACACGATGAATGGACTGGATAAATGTAAATGTTCCTAAGTAACAAGTTTAAGATTCCACATGAGGTAACTGCTCTATATCCAAGATGTTCTGCTACAACAAACATGGTACAAGGTGCAAATAATGCTCCTGATTGAATGAATATATCAGTTCTGATGAGGTCACTCACGTCTATACAATTTCATTCATTCATTCATTCATTATCTGTAACCCTTATCCAATTCAGGGTCGCGGTGGGTCCAGAGCCTAGCTGGAATCATTGGGCACAAGGCAGGAATACACCCTGGAGGGGGCGCCAGTCCTTCACAGGGCAACACAGACACACACACATTCACTCACACCTACGGACACTTTTGAGTCACCAATCCACCTACCAACCTGTGTTTTTGGACTGCGGGAGGAAACCGGAGCACCCGGAGGAAACCCACGTGGACACAGGGAGAACACACCACACTCCTCTCACACCTCCACTCCACTCACCCGGAGCGGGAATCGAACCCACAACCTCTAGGTCCCTGGAGCTGTGTGACTGCGACACTACCTGCTGCACCACCGTGCCGCCCTATACAATTTCAATTATTCACAATTAACTACATCACATGATGTGATTGTGTTTATCCACCATGTAGTCCTCATAAAATGGACAGTGGGTGTAGAAACATTTAATGATGTCCTTGATCAGTGTATCAAGTGGATCCAAATGGCTCATATTACCCCAAGGTTCCAACTGTTGAGACGGGCTTCAAAGTCACTGTCGTCAGAGACGTGCTGCCTCCTGCGCTGGTCATCCTGAGAAATTTCAATCAGGGAGAAGGAGAGCAATGAATAGAGAAAAAGGAAAGACATTTTACACTTTCATTAAATGGCAATACTCAGTAATTCCCTTTTCGCTTCATGTCGGCCAGCTGCAGAATATGAGGATAATTCTGGCCAAGTTCCTCCAAACGGACTTCAAAGTTAAAGATCCGAGTTTGATTTATAAATTTTCTGCGGAATGTTCTTTAAAAGGGGACAGTTCAAAATTATGGCAGTTGCAGGCCTTTTCAGCTGAGCCAAAGTGAGAATTAATCAACACGAACAGCTGGTCAGCTACTTCTGTCCAGCTTTTGAAATGTCCAGCTTTTTAAACACAACAAGGACATAGCGAGAGAAGCAGCATGACCAACAAGCTTTTACAAGACTCTCTGGTATTAGCAAGTTATTTAGTTTATTGTTCTACCCTGTGGGTTCCGTTTATCTTTTATAACTCACAAATATTCATAATTAAATCAGAATTAGTAAGATTCAGTGATATTAATAATGAGACATATAACTCTTAGCTGGAAAAAGCTCATAAGAAAAGCAGTGTAAATCTATACAAATTCTTACTCATAGCAGAAAAACCCAGATAAGTTCACTCTTAAGATAGCTTTTAAGATAAGATAACTTTTTTCAGTTCAGTGAGTGAGTCTGATATGAATCATCCGATTTCAGTATGAGCACAGTCTGTGAGTCTCTTAGTGCAGGGAGCCCTTTAGCAGACACTTGTGTAAAGACTAGAAACATATAAGAAAAGATGCTAAAATATAAACTAGGGGTGTGGGATATGGCCCTAAAATAATATCATGATATCTCAGGGTGTTTTGCGGATAATGATATGAAAAAACACTAAAAAAATACTTTTATTAACTTCCAGAACACACTACTGCAAGAAGATAAATTATATATTAATGTTAATTAGATTAATTTAATGATATATTCATTGTCTGTAACCCTTATCCAGTTCAGGGTCGCGGTGGGTCCAGAGCCTACCTGGAATCATTGGGCACAAGGCAGGAACACACCCTGGAGGGGGCGCCAGTCCTTCACAGAGCGACACACACTCACACAATCACTCACACACTCATACCTATGGACACTTTTGAGTCTCCAATCCACCTACCAACGTGTGTTTTTGGAGCATGGGAGGAAACCGGAGCACCCGGAGGAAACCCATGCAGACACAGGGAGAACACACCACACTCCTCACAGACAGTCACCCGGAGGAAACCCACACAGACACAGGGAGAACACACCACACTCCTCACAGACAGTCACCCGGAGGAAACCCACACAGACACAGAGAGAACACATCAAGCTCCTCACAGACAGTCACCCAGAGGAAACCCAAGCAGACACAGGGAGAACACACCACACTCCTCACAGACATTCACCCGGAGGAAACCCACGCAGACACAGGGAGAACACACCACACTCCTCACAGACATTCACCCGGAGGAAACCCACGCAGACACAGGGAGAACACACCACACTCTCCACAGACATTCACCCGGAGGAAACCCACGCAGACACAGGGAGAACACACCACACTCCTCACAGACATTCACCCGGAGGAAACCCACGCAGACACAGGGAGAACACACCACACTCTCCACAGACAGTCACCCGGAGGAAACTCACGCAGACACAGGGAGAACACACCACACTCCTCACAGACAGTCACCCGGAGGAAACCCACGCAGACACAGGGAGAACACACCACACTCCTCACAGACAGTCGCCCGGAGGAAACCCACGCAGACACAGGGAGAACACACCACACTCCTCACAGACAGTCACCCGGAGGAAACCCACGCAGACACAGGGCGAACACACCACACTCCTCACAGACAGTCACCCGGAGGAAACCCATGCAGACACAGAGAGAACACACCACACTCCTCACAGACAGTCACCCGGAGGAAACCCACGCAGACACAGAGAGAACACACCACACTCCTCACAGACAGTCCCCCGGAGGAAACCCACACAGACACAGGGAGAACACACCACACTCCTCACAGACAGTCACCCGGAGGAAACCCATGCAGACACAGGGAGAACACACCACACTCCTCACAGACAGTCACCCGGAGGAAACCCACGCAGACACAGAGAGAACACACCACACTCCTCACAGACAGTCACCCGGAGGAAACCCACACAGACACAGGGAGAACACACCACACTCCTCACAGACAGTCACCCGGAGGAAACCCATGCAGACACAGGGAGAACACACCACACTCCTCACAGTCACCCGGAGCAGGACTCAAACCCACAACCTCCAGGACCCCGGAGCTGTGACAGAGACACTACCTGCTGCTCCATCGTGACGCCCTTGTATCAAACAAAATTCAAAAATATATTGCGATACAAACTATGACCATATTTTCCAGCCATAGCTAATCAACACCATTTCCCCCTTTAATCATTACACACAGGCCTCTCCTCCAAATGGGTGACACCCATCCAATTCCAGGGGCTCCACATTTGCTTCAGAAACCCTAATCAAACTCTTATTGCCATTTCCTGGCCATGCTGACCTAAGATCACATAGCAGGTTTCAGGTAGGTCTCTTCACACCACGGAGGAGAAATGAGGAAATTTCTCATAAAGCTCTCTAAAGCTGAAGCACAGAAACATTGTTTAAATTCATTAGGAGTAAAGGAAGGGGAAGGTTCTCACTACGCTAAAGCCAACAAGAGCTAGAGCCTCACATTACAGAGAAAATCAGAGACAGAAATCCAGGCTTGATTAAAAGTCTACGATCCAACAGTGCCACGTGTTAAAATCCCTATCTGTAACCCTGAGGAATGAGAGGAATGTGTTCGGAGTTCATGTGCAGTCCAGTCCGGAGAGAAGGCTCAGAAACGGCTTGTTGAAAGTAACTATAACTTTATACAGGGTCAATTTTTGTTTCATATTTAAAAAATATGTTAGTTGTGCTTTTGTAATAATCAAATAATCAAAAAGTCTGCAAGCAACAAGAGAAATCACTAAGCCTTTCATGATTTGAATTTCTGTATCAGTATTAGAGCTGGACGATACGCACAAAATCTATATCACGATATATATTCCTTAATTTTGGTCGATACAATATAATTCCGATATTGATATGAACAGTATAAAATCCACTGAAAGCTGCCCAGAACAAACAAGAAACAGGACATTGCCATATTGGAAAAGAGCTTAAAAATCCTATCATTGTTATTGAATCGTTTATATTGCGATAAATATTGATATTTAACTATTGTCCACCCCTAATCAGTAGAGTGTGCTGGCCTCCATAACAGACTGCAATGCACACAATGGAAGTTGTGCTTACTGCAAACTGCTTATTCATTGGACTGTTCATTATCTATCTATGTAATATAAGTCAGCATACCATTTCACAGAGAGGCAAAAAAATATCAACATACAGCTACAATCTTCAGAAAAATACAGTTACATTAATTTGTTTCTTAAGTCATGTTAATCTCGCACACTGTGGCTCGCTTAAATAAATAAAGAGTCAATTATAACACTACACAGACTGTTAAAATCAGTCTTTTACATCTTTTTACCTCTATAAAATGGATGAGGCCTAATAGCTGCCGAATTTCAGCTCAGTTAATCTCACCTTCTTGGAGGTGTGTTTGAGTGGACTGGAGGATACAGGTCTAGATGGAGACTTGTCACTGAAAAGATTCCTCCTCCTGAAAACAACACAAAAATAACAAGCTTTTGGTTTTTGTTAGAACAATGATAATAACAATAACAATAGTAATAATACGTTTTATTTATTAGCTTCTTTCAGAATACTCAAGGATACTTTACAGTACAACACTTACAGGTGACAAATAACAGGGTAAAACAGCAATAATAAAATAAAGCAGTGAGGGAATAAAGAAAATACAATTACAGATTAAAACATAAGTGTACAGTAAGAAAATAGACGACAACTAGAACTCAAAAAAAATAAAACAAATAATGTTTAAATAAAAATCTCAAAGGCAAAGCACCACTTAATGGACCTCCATGAATATTTCACATTATTGTAGTTACTGACAGATATAAGTATGAATTAAAATGAAAATAGCAGCTTAATTTGCTTTAAAACTGACAATTTTATTAAATTGACGGAAAAACCCGAGCTCGCTACGGAAATTCTCGAACACAACCGTGACGTCACTGGTGGACAACAGCTGAACAACGCCGCGGTAAAACACCGTTATGACTGACTGTTATGACAGTATCTAGCTAAATAACCAACATTATTCATGACAATAGCCTAGCAATAAGCTAAACTCAAATGTAGAGGTACCGTTATTCTTGTAAATGTGATCGAAGTCGAACTCGAATTCATCCGACACTATAAACCTCCGTAATGCAGCTACGTAGCCGAGTATAATCTGAGCCACCGAGTTTAGCGAGTCAAGCTAACGTTAACTAACACCAACTAAAACAGGCGAAGTGAGTGTCCTTACCCTGTTTACCTCCATGTTACAGAGGCTCTTGAACACCTTTCGTTGGTGTCCTTACATGCCCATATTGTTGGAAAAGCGCCAGTGAAATGAGCTACAGATAACGGAGTGAGTGGATGGTCCTTTCCAAAGTGCCCGTTTAAAGTGGACAAATTTAGTCCATTTTCTGGATATTTTGGGATCTTTGGGCCATTTGTGCACAGATGTCCCACTGTACATTGAATGATTGCAGCCAAAAACAACACACCTTTTCGTCATTTTGCATTAAATTAAGTGCAGCTTCTAGAGTTGTTGTCCACCATCTACGTCACAGGCAATTAGTAAGAATTAGTAAGAAATAACATGTTTTCTGACTATCATTAAACACAAGTTAGGAACTCAAATTCCACTGTATTTATTTGTTTGACACTTTCATATCGCTGGTGCTTAGCATTTAAAGGTGGGCAGAGTACTTCACAACATTTAAGTAATATATCTATATGCAAATCATAATTTTCAAACATTAGCACAGCTCATAAATGAGCAAAAGGTTGAGGAGGAATAGAGATAAACAACGGCAAGAAGAGTCCCTTCCTCATCTTTATCATAAATCATAATCACCATCATCACCGCTGCTCAGAGCAGGATCAGGGCTAATGCAAAAGGACATCTGCACCTTTAACCTGCTGCTAACAAGAAAAAGATCAGAGTCCTGTTCTGGCTTACCTTGAACTTACTTCTACTTTTTGAAGCTGGTGTAATTTATACAGAGTAACAAGCCAAGCATGTGTAGCTCACCTGGTTAGAGTCTTGGGAAATAGGTTTTTGATCAACCACACACTTGACCCATCTAGAGGTTTCACGTGCATAGGGATCATCTGTATTTGGAGGTCTCTCTCCCTTTTTTAGACAGACTGTTGTCACAACCTAACCTCTTAACACTTGAAATAGCCCCAGAAAAAGTTTGACAACTATAGAGCATCTTCATGTCCCACTGGACCACTGTCCGTACTGAAGAGACTGAACCTGCAGGGCCTCTAACCAAAACCGTTCAACTTTCAACCTTAGACACTGTCCGCCTACATGAAGGCTGAATTAATTATTTGCTTCCAAATTCCAGCCATAAGCTAGCAGCACTTTGAAAATAACAGGTAAGGAATGTGCTTAGAGGAGAACACAAACCCAGTCCTAAATCCCCATTCTGTTATGCTTAACAACAGACGCTAGCTTTGGCTAGCATTGTGTTGAGTGTTGGGAGAAGGAGGAGGGCCAACCTCACCCCATCCAGAGAATAAAGCCTTGAGACTCCTGGCCTTGGATTGCTGTGGCATCAAACAAATGAATGGGGGCATAAAGGACTTAACAAACCAATAGATGAAATGACAAAAGTAATTGGTGCCATGGGTATTTATGATTAGCTCAGCACTAACAAGTTCATTCCAGCTCCCAATCAGAGGCAACCTGAGTTTGAGACAACAGTGCTGATTTTGACAGGCGTGCTGAATTCACATCAGAGGCTAATTAAAAACGTGTTTATGAGCTAATTACAGATGCCTAATGCTAATGTAAACTAATTAAAGTAATCCGTGGTTAGCTAAATCAACAGCAGAAAGACAGAGAGATTCATGACCATATGAAACACACTTGTTCCTCTCAAACCTGGTCCATAAAACAAGGCGTACATGTGTCAACTATTTTATTCGTTTAAAATGCAGCTGACAAAAGGCTTCAACCCAGATCAGACGGTAAAAATGAATTCTGGTAAGAGAACAGCTCTTACAACAGAACAAGATGATTACAGTGATCATCATCATAGTGGCAATAAAGGACGATTTGTAAAGTAAATATTAGGACAAACGTCAGTGTTGGTCCAGGCACCAAGAGCTCCATAAACCCTTCATAATGTGGTTGTGACTGCACAGTCTGTACTCCATACAACAGGCTGGGGTTCGGTTCCCAGTTCGGGTAGTAACACTGAAGTTGCATCAATCTACCCCAGTAAACATTTAGCCGTTGATTCAACGTTGAAATAACGTAATGACTGCCGTATAATCAACGTTCTCTTAAGATTGAAAATGAAAGTTGAAAAGATGTCCAAACACAGACATTGAAAAGACGACTATTAGACGTATTTTGGACGTCCACTGACATTATCGATTGGCCACCACTTAACTAACTTATTAAGATGGATTTTGGACGTCCATTGACGTTTAAAATATGTCCTTGACGGACAGACTACTTTTAGACCTGTTTTGAACGTCCAGGGACGTTCCTTGTTTACTGGGACAATACAATACGATTACAAATAAAATCAGCCCTGGATAAGGGCATCTGAAAAATACCTGGCACAGGATCCCTCATTCTTTAGAAATCCTAGTATTTAATGTTAATATTAACTCATATTTTGTTGCAATTAATGTAACAAGACAAAATGTGTGCTGTGGTAAAGTTGCAGTAAATATTTTTTAAGATAAACAAGATGGTGAATTCCTTTGATCTAGATTTATGCCCAGTAAATAAAACTGAGACCGCTCTACAACAGCCATAAAATACAGTGGGCAATTCCATAACCGCAGTACTGTGCCAACTGCGTAATCACTGTGTATATTTCATCTTACTCGTTTATTCAGATCATCCGAGTTCGATTTGGAATCCTTGTGAAAGTAAACACAAACTGTTATGGCACCCTGAGCTGAAGCTGTCTTTAATTGACTTAGTTTTAAAAGTTGTATTTGTTTATCATCAGTGTATGGCATTTAAAAATAATAATAAATAAAGAAATAAAATCTGGTAATCTCCCAAAGCAAGAGGAAAAGACTTCATACACAAATAAAGTGTTGAAAATATCCTAAACAGAAACAGAAACATATGGCCAGCTTCCCAGACACAGATTAGGTCTAAACTTGGACTAAAATTGATTTTCAACAGTGAATCATTATTGGCCTCGCATTTTAGTCTAGACTTGGAAACCGTTAAAATAATCCAAGCCAATGTTATTTACACAGAAGCGTAAAAGCACTGTTTAGCTTTCCATGAGGAGGTTTGGAAATGTAACTATTACAAATGTTGCTCAATCCATCGCAATTTATCTTTTTAATGCACAGGTTTTGATAAGAATAAGGCACCGGCAGTGACACCTTTAATCAAACTTTACGACAAAGATTATTCACTCATTCATTTTCTGTAATCATTTCATCCTTCATCATTCAGGGTCACAGTGGAAACCCATTCAGACACAAGGTGAACGAACCAAACTCCTCACGGTGACCCACAGCAGGGGTTCAACCCACAATCCCAGGACTCTGGATCAGTGTGGATGTGTGTGGCAGTGAAATCTGTGGCTCCACCGTTAAACAATAAAGTATTATAAAGATTTTCATCCAACGTTTATTAAATCCAGTTAATCATTCATTCATTCATCGTCTGTAACCCTTATCCAGTTCAGGGCGGCAGTGAGTCCGGAGCCTACCTGGAATCACTGGGTGCAAGGCAGGAACCCTCCCTGGAGGGGGCGAAACACACTCACACATTCACTCACACCTATGGACACTTTTGAGTCTAAATTATTGAATGCAATGTGTCAAATATTAAATGAAAAAAGGCAAATTTGCAAGAATGACATAGAAATAGGCTTCCTGCCCTTTGAGCCTGAGCTCCATGCAACAGGAACCAAGCCTCCGTGCCTATGCCCCATGACCCTGTGCTGTCCTAGTGAGCTCATTTCATTTTGCTTCATATAAATTCATTCTGCTCCATATTCAATGATATTCTCCTTCTATTCTCTAACATTCAGTGCTGTATAACTCTGTATTATGAATCACATCCCCACAAAGGTCACCCACAAACCCATCGAGCCAAGCATCTTTTTGATCCTGTGTGTAATATTAATATGTAAAGGTGTCTAAAGTATTTCAAACAGACGCTTGTGCTTTGTAAAGTAATATTGCAGGCCCACACACTGTTGACTCATTAATGTGACTTCATTCAATTAAAAAAAATTTAAATCCTAGTGCAGCTTAAAACTAAAAATAACCTTAATGAAAAAACAAGAAAAATAAAACACATAAATCAAACATTTGGCTGGAGTTTGGTATTCTAGGTTCCCTCTTTATTTCTCTAGTTTTCTGAAAGTCAGGGAACGTCTGTCCTGAAAATACACAAAAACAAACACATTCACACGGCCCTCACTCTTTCCTCTGAGGCAGCAGATGAAGGCCAGTCATTGTGATTGGCGGCTGGCCGTTAACAGGTGGACAGGGATAATTGAATCAGATGCAAGAGGGGGTTGGGGGGGGGGGCAGATCAAAGAGGGGCCAAGTCTGTGCAGGAGAGGCAAGGTGCGGCCCGGCGGCTTGATTAAAGTGTCCCGACCTCCAGGTGCTGATATTGGGCCCAGACCGCGTCTCCAAGTCCTCAGAGAGGAAACATGCGCAGACCATCATCCCCAGGGCATTAAAGACACCCACCACACACCCACTCAACCCTTTCACTTCAGAAGTCTAGCACCTGGAGGCAAGGCCAGTGGACACCCCCCTGCTTAACTTGGGAAATAATAGGCACCAAAAAAATGCAATTCGAAAAATTCAAAAAAATGTTGATCGTATGAACTATACGTTAAAAATAAACACTTATCTGGACCTATTTTTGGCCAAGTTGCTTATAGCATTTTGACTTGTCAGAAGGCTCAACAAGGATCGTGATCTAAACAATGCAAAAGCACTACGTTCAGTATTTAAAGAGCGATATATAGTGAACGTCTGAAGCCTCTTGCAGCTGCTCCTGTCTCTGTTAATGCTGCTTTCCCACTTGGCAGTGGTCAGTGTCTGGTTAAAACGTTCTCATGCGCTCATTCTGCACCCAGATGTCCGACGTGCGCGGGGGTTAAAAGAGAGAGCATGAGGGAGGAAAAAAGGAAAGAGAACAAGCGGGGGATGAAAGCCAGCGGAGGGAGGTTCACACGAGAAACAGTGGAATAATGACAATTACCCAAACCGCGTTATTTAGCAGCCCACCTCCTCTTGGGGAGAGAGTGGGAGAAAATCCCCTCAGAGTTAAGAAATGAGTGCTAGTATAACCATGCTGAGTCAACAGGGCAGGCAGCTTTGGGCTTCTCTTTCTCTCTGTTCTCAGAGCTCCCAAAGGTATGCCAAACACAACAAACAGTGTGTCGGAACAGTCATGCGTGTTCCAGCCTGGTCTATAAGTAACACGACATGTAAGAGCCTGAAATGAGCATGTAGGGTTTGCCAAGGCAGTGCTGGCTGACCTACTCCTACACCTAACTATCATTTCCCATGGACAGCCTGACTGTCCTACAGCTGCAGCTAAGCACAGAGCACCACCTAGTGGCGACAGACAGACGTATCAGCACAGAAGCCAAAGTTATGTGCTGGATTGGCTGTAGATCTGAATCTGACCAGCAGTTGTTCTGAGGACTCTCTTTGTGTTACGAGGCTCTCGATGTGTGAAGTGAGTAAAGAAATGTGGACCATTTCTTCCCAGAACTTGGTTTCTCTCCCAGCATAGACATACATAATATTTTTAATTAAGATTTTAAATAAAACATTATCATTAACTAAATAGGGCACGGTGGCGCAGCAGGTAGTGTCGCAGTCACACAGCTCCAGGGACCTGGAGGTTGTGGGTTCGATTCCCACTCAAGGTGACTGTCTGTGAGGAGTGTGGTGTGTTCTCTCTGTGTCCGCATGGGTTTCCTCCGGGTGCTCCGGTTTCCTCCCACAGTCCAAAAACACACGGTGGTAGGTGAATTGGTGACTCAAAAGTGTCCATAGGTGTGAGTGTGTGAGTGAATGTGTGTGTGTGTGTGTGTGTGTGTTGCCCTGTGAAGGACTGGTGCCCCCTCCAGGGTGTATTCCTGCCTTGTGCCCAGTGATTCCAGGTAGGCTCTGGACCCACCGTGACCCTGAACTGGATAAGGGTTACAGACAATGAATGAATGAATGAACTAAATATTTATCAAAGCAACACAGAGTAACAAAAGCTAATGAGGACAAAATAAATGATCACACATCCTTTCACTTTTCTGTATCCTAAAAAAACCAACACAAACAGAAAGGGGGAGGGTAAGAAAAAGAACTCAAAGTGCTTGGTCATCACCCCTTGACCGATAGTGAGTGACAGGGATCAAACGTGGCCACATCAGAAGAGAGACGACGAGCTCGGCACTTTTCATCTAATCTAAACGAGAACGAGACATGAAAGAGCTGGCTGCAATCTTCTCCAGCAGGACCAGGGCCTCTGATCTCGACGCCTTTAATGATCACATCCAAATCAGGTCCCAGACTTCAGCGCCAGTCCAAAGTTTCCAACTCCAGCTAGAGTCACAAACACAAAACTTGTGTGCGATCTTTGATGCTGTCTGCTCTGTGAGAGGCCTCGTTTCAAACAGGATGACGGGCAATGTTGTCGAGAAAGGCCAGACTTCTAGCACTGAGAGCAAGTGTCCTTCCATATCGTCCTGCTTAGAAAGCATGGAAGCACTGAATCAGAGCATTCGCCCACATGGCTAAACGCAAGCACATGGCCTTTGCTAGGGTTCTGTCTCCTACAGTTAAATTCTGGCTGGACTGAGACTGTACAGTGGCACAACACTGAGGTATTATACGGTCTGTATAATGTTCTCCACAATCAGCATTGCACACCCTCCTTTGCTTTCGCCCTCAGATGCCTAGAGCTCTTACTGTTATTTAGATATTCTACTTAAATAGGTACAAACAGTGCACATTAGTCAACAAAAACACAAAATAAGACATTAATCAGCATAGTTTTTACTAAACCAAGTTCATTCATTCATTTATTGCCTGTAACCGCTTATCCAATTCAGGGTCGCGGTGGGTCCAGAGCCTACCTGGAATCATTGGGCGCAAGGCGGGGAATACACCCTGGAGGGGGCGCCAGTCCTTCACAGGGCAACACAGACACACACACATTCACTCACACCTACGGACACTTTGGAGTCACCAATCCACCTACCAACGTGTGTTTTTGGACCGTGGGAGGAAACCGGAGCACCCGGAGGAAACCCACGCGAACACAGGGAGAACACACCACACTCCTCACAGACAGTCACCTGGAGCGGGAATCGAACCCACAACCTGGAGGCATGTGACTGGAGATGTGTGACTGCGACACTACCTGCTGCGCCACCTTGTCGCCCACTAAACCAAGTATTATCCTTAATTTGAAAGAACATGAAACAAGAAACTATGGACTAACGTGGTTAAGAATACAAAACCAACAATAACAAAAGAAAAGAGAGAAAACAGATACCAGTGGAGAGAGAGATTCAGGTCTGTAACGGTCCTGCACATTCAGGGCGTGTCTCAAATCATTCCCAATTCCCAATCATTCCCTACACAGTGAACTAACATCACATGTAAGTCATGGGTTAGGCTTAGTAGGTTAATAGTTAGTAGTGTATTCGGCATGTTAACAATGAGCAGTGAGCTCAGAGAGCAGTGAGCTGAGGCTGATCCAGTGTGGGCAGTGAGTGCAGTGCCGCTGAGTTTGTTACTGTGATGTAGCAACGAGCTACTTGTTGAGGAACTGTAATTGGCTTGTGCCGCATCAGAGCCATGCTGGTATTTCACAATAACACGCTCCCTCTCGTGTCCCACTGCTTAAATGAAATACAGAGACAGTACAAAATAAAAACACTACTTGTAATACTCACATTTATTAGGTTCATCTACCTTTGGTTTCTCAACCACACCCTACTGCGCCCTCTGGTGGTACACAGACAAACATTGAGGGATAGGCCATTGGTTTGTTATAGACGTCTCCATCGACTAAATAATAAGAACGCACGTTCTCAAAGTTAGTCAAGTGCACAGTTGTAGTCATTGATGTGGTGGCGCCATGGTTAGGGTTTGACTAACAGGATACAACCACGCATAAATACGGTGTACACTTATTGTCCACTTTATTAGTCACACTGACGATGTTAGGACACGTTATAGGCGCACAGATGAGGATCTGCGTTAGTTTAACATGCATTATACGTGTGTATCACTACCATGTTAGTGTTTCTGCACTCAGTACAGTCCACTACCATCTGGTCTGCAGTTGTCCCACTTCACTGACGGACAGAGTAGAGGGGGGCTGATACATCATGCATCAGACTGTACAAGAGGAACATACATCAGATTGTACAGGTCAAAGTTGTAGCATATACAAACAATTTGTCTTCGGTTAACACAAGAGCCGACAGCATTCTGTATTAGGTCTAAGGCCTTTCTCTTTAATTGGACGCCAAGGAAAACACATTGAGTGGCGGTTTTCACAAAATAATCTAAGAAACAACCATTCATAACAAGTATATCTCATCTAAAATCCACTAAAACTGTAGAATCAAGGCATTTGACTGAAATTCTGTTTAGAGCTTTGAGAACTGATTACGATCAATGCCTTTTATATCGACACCTTTTAAGAACGCTTGGGCTTGGGTTTTGACAAGAATGTAGCGCGAAAACTAATGTTACAAAAGAGTAGGCCACTTAGAACAATATAATTATACGTGCTGCCTAGTGGAAAGTGGGTTCATACGGTTCAAAATCCATTTATCTCACTTACTGATAAATACTTGACTTTGGCAAGTATTCTATTGAACAGTCCGAGGAGATGGAGTGGCCAGCGCCGCACTTTGTGATTTCTGGCCCTCTGCTCAGAGATGGAGTGGTTTCAGGGAATGCTTTCATCCCAGGAGTGTGACGTATTAAAAGTCAAGGCAGCCTACCACTGAACTGTGACAGAGGAGATTCCAGATCTCAGGCGGGAAAACAAAGGAGAGCCATACGGTTTCGTAAGACCTACGCAGGAGTTGGAACGGTTTGTCAAGAGTGTTTCGTCTAGCTCTGACTAAATATTACTCATCCGTTTGAAGTGGTCTAGAGCTAACGGCTTCAGGCAAGTGGATCAGGAGGAGAAGGAAACTTCAATCGTCTCACTCCACACAGACCAGACAGTACTTTCACCTGTTTTGCTGAGTTCTCCGTGTATTCTGTTTGTTGCAGCTTAGTGGCAGCCATAACAGCTGCCTTAATAGGATTTTGTCTAAGTTCAGGGAGCATCATCCTTCTCGACTGGAGCTCGCAGGCAGCTGAAAAAGCCTTTAATTACACAGGGTTTTCCCTAGCTTTGCTTCTTGTAACAGAATCCAATTCCTTATCAGTGTCTTTGCCTAAAATATAGCAAGGACAATTCTTACTTGTATATAAATGTATATAAATGAATGAATAAACACTGCCAACAATTAAAAGATAAAAACTATAACAACAACAGATTTATTTTTAGATTACATGTTCATATTGGTACTATCTCAACTGTAAATTATTTGTCTCAAAAAAAAAAAAAGCGACACAGTAGTACAGCAGGTAGTGTCTCTGTTACAGCTCCAGGGGCCTGGAGGTTGTGGGTTTGAGTCCCGCTCCGTGAGGAGTGTGGTGTGTTCTCCCTGTGTCTGCATGGGTTTCCTCCGGGTGACTGTCTGTGAGGAGTGTGGTGTGTTCTCCCTGTGTCTGCGTGGGTTTCCTCCGGGTGACTGTCTGTGAGGAGTGTGGTGTGTTCTCCCTGTGTCTGCGTGGGTTTCCTCCGGGTGACTGTCTGTGAGGAGTGTGGTGTGTTCTCCCTGTGTCTGCGTGGGTTTCCTCCGGGTGACTGTCTGTGAGGAGTGTGGTGTGTTCTCCCTGTGTCTGCGTGGGTTTCCTCCGGGTGACTGTCTGTGAGGAGTGTGGTGTGTTCTCCCTGTGTCTGCGTGGGTTTCCTCCGGGTGACTGTCTGTGAGGAGTGTGGTGTGTTCTCCCTGTGTCTGCGTGGGTTTCCTCCGGGTGACTGTCTGTGAGGAGTGTGGTGTGTTCTCCCTGTGTCTGCGTGGGTTTCCTCTGGGTGACTGTCTGTGAGGAGTGTGGTGTGTTCTCCTTGTGTCTGCGTGGGTTTCCTCTGGGTGACTGTCTGTGAGGAGTGTGGTGTGTTCTCCCTGTGTCTGCGTGGGTTTCCTCCGGGTGACTGTCTGTGAGGAGTGTGGTGTGTTCTCCCTGTGTCTGCGTGGGTTTCCTCCGGGTGACTGTCTGTGAGGAGTGTGGTGTGTTCTCCCTGTGTCTGCGTGGGTTTCCTCCGGGTGACTGTCTGTGAGGAGTGTGGTGTGTTCTCCCTGTGTCTGCGTGGGTTTCCTCCGGGTGACTGTCTGTGAGGAGTGTGGTGTGTTCTCCCTGTGTCTGCGTGGGTTTCCTCCGGGTGACTGTCTGTGAGGAGTGTGGTGTGTTCTCCCTGTGTCTGCGTGGGTTTCCTCCGGGTGACTGTCTGTGAGGAGTGTGGTGTGTTCTCCCTGTGTCTGCGTGGGTTTCCTCTGGGTGACTGTCTGTGAGGAGTGTGGTGTGTTCTCCCTGTGTCTGCGTGGGTTTCCTCTGGGTGACTGTCTGTGAGGAGTGTGGTGTGTTCGCCCTGTGTCTGCGTGGGTTTCCACCGGGTGACTGTCTGTGAGGAGTGTGGTGTGTTCTCCCTGTGTCTGCGTGGGTTTCCTCCGGGTGACTGTCTGTGAGGGGTGTGGTGTGTTCTCCCTTTGTCTGCGTGTGTTTCCTCCAGGTGACTGTCTGTGAGGGGTGTGGTGTGTTCTCCCTGTGTCTGCGTGTGTTTCCTCCGGGCGACTGTCTGTGAGGAGTGTGGTGTGTTCTCCCTGTGTCTGCGTGGGTTTCCTCTGGGTGACTGTCTGTGAGGAGTGTGGTGTGTTCTCCTTGTGTCTGCGTGGGTTTCCTCTGGGTGACTGTCTGTGAGGAGTGTGGTGTGTTCTCCCTGTGTCTGCGTGGGTTTCCTCCGGGTGACTGTCTGTGAGGAGTGTGGTGTGTTCTCCCTGTGTCTGCGTGGGTTTCCTCCGGGTGACTGTCTGTGAGGAGTGTGGTGTGTTCTCCCTGTGTCTGCGTGGGTTTTCTCCGGGTGACTGTCTGTGAGGAGTGTGGTGTGTTCTCCCTGTGTCTGCGTGGGTTTCCTCCGGGTGACTGTCTGTGAGGAGTGTGGTGTGTTCTCCCTGTGTCTGCGTGGGTTTCCTCCGGGTGACTGTCTGTGAGGAGTGTGGTGTGTTCTCCCTGTGTCTGCGTGGGTTTCCTCCGGGTGACTGTCTGTGAGGAGTGTGGTGTGTTCTCCCTGTGTCTGCGTGGGTTTCCTCTGGGTGACTGTCTGTGAGGAGTGTGGTGTGTTCTCCCTGTGTCTGCGTGGGTTTCCTCTGGGTGACTGTCTGTGAGGAGTGTGGTGTGTTCGCCCTGTGTCTGCGTGGGTTTCCACCGGGTGACTGTCTGTGAGGAGTGTGGTGTGTTCTCCCTGTGTCTGCGTGGGTTTCCTCCGGGTGACTGTCTGTGAGGGGTGTGGTGTGTTCTCCCTTTGTCTGCGTGTGTTTCCTCCAGGTGACTGTCTGTGAGGGGTGTGGTGTGTTCTCCCTGTGTCTGCGTGTGTTTCCTCCGGGCGACTGTCTGTGAGGAGTGTGGTGTGTTCTCCCTGTGTCTGCGTGTGTTTCCTCCGGGCGACTGTCTGTGAGGAGTGTGGTGTGTTCTCCCTGTGTCTGCGTGGGTTTCCTCCTAGCGACTGTCTGTGAGGAGTGTGGTGTGTTCTCCCTGTGTCTGCGTGGGTTTCCTCCGGGCGACTGTCTGTGAGGAGTTTGGTGTGTTCTCCCTGTGTCTGCGGGGGTTTCCTCCGGGTGACTGTCTGTGAGGAGTGTGGTGTGTTCTCCCTGTGTCTGCGTGGGTTTTCTCCGGGTGACTGTCTGTGAGGAGTGTGGTGTGTTCTCCCTGTGTCTGTGTGGGTTTCCTCCCGGTGACTGTCTGTGAGGAGTGTGGTGTGTTCTCCCTGTGTCTGCGTGGGTTTCCTCCGGGTGACTGTCTGTGAGGAGTGTGGTGTGTTCTCCCTGTGTCTGCGTGGGTTTCCTCCGGGTGACTGTCTGTGAGGAGTGTGGTGTGTTCTCCCTGTGTCTGCGTGGGTTTCCTCTGGGTGACTGTCTGTGAGGAGTGTGGTGTGTTCTCCTTGTGTCTGCGTGGGTTTCCTCTGGGTAACTGTCTGTGAGGAGTGTGGTGTGTTCTCCCTGTGTCTGCGTGGGTTTCCTCCGGGTGACTGTCTGTGAGGAGTGTGGTGTGTTCTCCCTGTGTCTGCGTGGGTTTCCTCCAGATGACTGTCTGTGAGGAGTGTGGTGTGTTCTCCCTGTGTCTGCGTGGGTTTCCTCCAGATGACTGTCTGTAAGGAGTGTGGTGTGTTCTCCCTGTGTCTGCGTGGGTTTCCTCCAGATGACTGTCTGTGAGGAGTGTGGTGTGTTCTCCCTGTGTCTACGTGGGTTTCCTCCGGGTGCTCCGGTTTCCGCCCAGGCTCCAAAAACAACACATTGGTAGGTGGATTGGAGACTCAAAAGTGTCCATAGGTGTGAGTGAATGTGACCCTGAAGTGGATAAGTGGTTACAAACAATGAGTGAATATACATTATTCCCAGCAATGTCAGACTTTTTTTTGTCTGATTATAATGTGATTAATGGGTACGTCTACGATTGTGGGGAAACAAAGTTCTCTCTGGTTGTTTACATTCAGAAGCTCTTTGTTTTTTAAGGTGGAACGGTGGGTTTAAATTGTCTGCCAGTGTTTGAATTCCCACAGAAACTCATGTGTAACTCGAACTGTTTAGTTTTGTAGCACTGTCGCTAATGCAGTTTGCTGTCTCCCAGGTTTGGAGCCATTTCCACCTTAAGTGACCCGAAACAGCAGAAATAAGTCAATATCACCTCCCTATGGAGCAGAATAGAGCAACATCCTCATTTCGGTTCGTATTTCTCATCGTAGGAGTCTCTCAGATGTCTAAAAAACTCAAGATGCCTCTGCCATGAGCAGAGAGAGAGAAAGCCTAGCCTAGCAGAGAATTTTTTTTTTTTACCCATTTAAAGACACTGGGGCTTGGTAAACACAGAGCGGTTTCCAGCGGTTTGCAGAGCAGCACGTGGAGAGGTAATTTATGAATTTTATAAAAAGTGTTTTTTTATTACATTCTTGAAGGTAGCCTTTAAATAAGTGTTGCACTGTTGAAACTGATGGGGAAATAATAATTTTCCTACTAGCACCTAACACACGGCCAGTGGCCTCCAGGTACTTTGAGTTAGAGATCACTGGACTGAACATGATTTAGATTAGCATCATTCTGTAAGTTTAGAGCTACAGAAAAACATGTATGTTTATAAAACCATAACAGAGCTAAGCCTAAAGCAAAAGTCTAAGGTGTGCTTGTCATTTTCTTCTTTTGGTAGACAACTCTCTGACAAGAGGTGAAGTGGCACATTTTCATTACTTCATTTACACTTAAACATTTATATGGGGGACTGTAGTGGGGGCTAAAACACACACTTTTAAAACACACCACATAGACACACACTCATCCCAGAAACATCCCTGAAAACAAGCAAGTGCCGATCCGAAACACAGATGAAAAGGTGGATTAAATAATGCATTAAAGAGGCTGTTTCTCTCCCCTGAATGCCCCAGCGCGTGCCGAGCGATCCAATATTGCTGGCTCCTGTGTTCTCTTCCTTTCTAATGCTAATCAGGATATCCAGCCACCGACAACTGCCTCCCGCTCTTCGTTAATTGCTATGAAAAAACTCAGTCATTACATCCAGCACATCATTAAAGCTCCTAAACGGCCAGCCATCACAGACAATATCCACAACAGTACTGACAGCATGCCATGTTAAAACTGGACTCTAATAGGGACGTGTTTAATCAAGCCAAGCACAACATTCACACCACTCCAAACAATGAAAGGGGGTTAGTTAGTCCATGGGAAAACACTGGGTAAATTAATCAAATGCTGCTTGTTATGGGCCTAATGAGGCTGTTTGGAAGCGGTCAAGGTCACCCTCTTCAAATAAGAAGCTGATCTGACTCATTAATTTTATTCATAAGCCATCATCTTGTAAGAGGCCACTGCTTGCCAATTGGGTTTCATTTTCGAATAACGAAATATAAAGAAACTTCCTGGTTTGCAATCTTGCAATCTTTATCCCATTAGGAGTAGTAATCATATAATAAACACATAATACAGTCAAGTACTTCCATACCACAGCTGATGCCTTTTAAAGCTGAACAAAAACAAGAGCAGATTTGAGCTCTAAACTACTTCATTGTGACTGTAAACACAACGGATGAATCAGCTTTAGCGTGTTTTACATTAACATTCTTTTATTCAAGATAGACACATTCATTCATTCATTCATTCATTCATTGTCTGTAACCATTAACCAGTTCAGGGTCGCGGTGGGTCCAGAGCCTACCTGGAATCATTGGGCGCAAGGCGGGAATACACCCTGGAGGGGGCGCCAGTCCTTCACAGGGCAACATAGACACACATTCACACTTACGGACACTTTTGAGTCGCCAATCCACCTACCAACGTGTGTTTTTTGGACTGTGGGAGGAAACCGGAGCACCGGAGACACAGAGAGAACACACCACACTCCTCACAGACAGTCACCCGGAGAAAACCCACGCGGACACGGGGAGAACACACCACACTCCTCACAGACAGTCACCTGGAGAGGGAATCGAACCCACAACCTCCAGGCCCCTGGAGCTGTGTGACTGCGACACTACCTGCTGCGCCACCATGCCGCCCCAAGATAGACAGAGGTAAAACATCATTTTAGTAGGTATTTCAACAGTGAGCCAATGCATAATCTACAATAAAAACAAATACTTAAATAAAACTCCAGCAGCTACTGCTGTGTCTGATCCACTCGCACCAGCACAACACACACTAACACACCACCACCACCACGTCAGTGTCACTGCAGCGCTGAGAATTATTCACAATTATTCAGCTGCTCTGGGGGGGTGCTGACATCTGAAGAACAGGGTGACAAAGTATGCAGAGCAACAGATGGACTACAGTCTGTAACTGTAGAACTACAAAGTGCTCCTGTGTGATCAGTGGAGCTGAGAGAAGGGACACTTGGTGTATACAGATTTTCAGCTATTTCTTAATCATCTGCAACGTTTATTGAAAATCAGCCCTGTTAACGTATCAAACATTTTTAACAAGCTGTGCTGCTTACTATAGTACATATGTTTACGTTTGGGGTCTCAGGTGTAGGTTATAAAGAAAGACACCTGCTTACATAACTGACACTGCTTATAGACACTGATCTTAAAGTATGGGTTTGCTATACTCAGGTGAAGATTTCAGACGCCCTCTAGTGGACAGAAAAGTGTATATATTTTGCTCCCTAATTTAGCAATACAGTGAAACCTTAACTTATGAGTGAATCAGCTTATGAATTTTCTGAGATATGAGCCATTGCTCGGTTGATTCTTTGCTTTATGATGCGAGCTGAGATCTGACATACGAGCGAGCAAGCTTACGCCACCCGCCACTAGGTGGCCCAGCGAGCGTTCAGTTCACGCGTTTATCTTGCCGTGCATCTGTCGTATCGCTGTTTTTTGTAGCATTAAGTGTGTAACGAGTAAGTTACGTTAAGGGATAGAGCACGAAACGATAAACTCCCCAAGCCTCCTCCACCTCCGCCAGTGTCTTCATCTGATCTTCAAGGTAAATCCACTTACAACCAGTTTATTTCTTTACATTCTCTTTTATTACGTAGTATTATTTTTATACTTTAGTTGTTATTTATAAATTATATTTTTATTATTTAAATAAACAAAAAAATGGTGTGGGTTTTGGGGCTGGAACAGATTAATAGTATTTCAATTCATTTTAACTTAATGTGATATACGAGCAAATTGAGTTATGAGCTCGATCACGGAACGAATTCAACTCGTAAGTCAAGGTATTACTGTATAACTCTTAACAAAAATGTAATAATATATATTTTTTTACCTTAAATTTACAGCTTCAAAATCACTGTGATGCTCCACTAATTTGTGATAAGGAGCACAGAGCCTCTGCCATTGCCACTTTAGGATCAGCACTGCAGAAACTGCACTATGTAAGTTTTGGAATAGGACAGGAAACCACGCCCACTTCCTCCACCTCCCCATTGATTTCACTACAGTGCTGCAGCCCCTTCACATAAATAAACAACCTATCATTTCAATATTATAACATTCTTAAATGATGTCCTACCTGTGTGAGTTTGAAAAAGGTGTGGAGGTGTCTTTCAGTGAACTGGACCACTTGTCGTCTGCATGATCCAACTCCCCGGACACCCAGTCCGGCAGAAGGACCGAGCTCTGACCCCGAGGACTTGCAACCAGCGGTACATCAAAGTAGATGGACTGTAAATGCAAATATTTGATATCTGTCAATAGTCACAAATAGGGCAATTAATCAAAAATGAATTGAAATTAACATTGAGAACTTCTAATCGACTTAATCTTGTCTCTATCAATTATATTGACTTCTATTTGTTTGGTGTCGTCTTAATTAAAGTCAAAACAGCGTTTTTATCTTTTGTATGAGATGCTCGAGTCGCTCTGTGGTCCTCTGCGTTTAGGTTCTCCCCCGTGTTGCTTTCAAGTCGCAGATAGGGTTAGAATCACGTGACTACAGCATGTGGTAGTGTGGTTTTAACTGTTAATTTGATCTTTTATTTTAATTCTTTTATGTCCCTACGGTGTGTTCATGTATCGTCTCTTTAAAATCACACTACCACACGCTGCAGTCACGTGATTCTGCCCCTATCTGCAACATGGAGGAGAACCTACACTCCGAGGCAGACGGAGCGACTCGAGCAAACCGTACCGAAGAAAAAATGCTGTGTCTGTGGTTTGGACATGCTGTGTTTTGACTTTAATTAAGACGACGTTGAACAAAAAGAAGTCAAATTTAAACGCTGAGAAAAAAAATTCCAAAACACAATCACACACCAAATATAAACAGTGTTTAGAAAACAAGAGAGGAACATGCTCCCAGCGACGTTAGAGAAATATCCCAGCTTTAAAACTGGAGCACAAGCCTCGTCACTGAACTGTGAGGGTCATAATTACAACAACAACATAACCGTTCATTAATTGTAAACGTGGTAAAATGTAAAATTAATCATGCTATTGATTTGCGCTCATATCTATAAAAGCCCAGTGACCAGAACTACAATGTAGGTCCAAATGCAACTCATCCATTATTCCTTCTGAAAACAAGGGCTTATAAACATGAGAAAGATCAGGTACTGATGTTAAGAGGATTCATTTTGTATAACAATCAACACTCGACTCTTTCCTGGGGTAGTGAACGGAGCTCCATCACTTTACAGCGCTCTATAAATAAAGTTGAGTTGAGTTGAGTAGAGAATACAGTTCTTTTTCTATCCCAGAGCCCAGTGAAATGAGGGGTTTTTATTAGTCTAGCCCACATTTGGCAAGGCAGCTGTTTCCCAGCTTTTGTGTGAAGATTATACAAGCTGTTCTTGCTCAGTATCTGGACCTACAGTGCTTCTTCTCAGTATTCTTGGATGTGGCTAACATCAACCGACGTAGACTAGTTATTTATAACGCTACAAGAGAGCTGGCTACATCTTCCCTGCTCTTTGAGCCTCATCCTAAACAACACATCACCCAGCATCATATAGTTATTAAGGCACTGGAGACTTGTAGAAGCATAGAGTAGTAAAATACACAGTAAAACATATGGTTCATATAAAAATTACATTCTTTGTACTTGTGAGAAGTTTTGATTTGTAGTGGATTTATATTTGAGCAATGTGTAACTTCTGGCTGAAAATCACATAAACAATTGAAAAAAAAAACATGGTAATTCATGATGTATTTTGGTTTCTAATCAAATACAAATTCACAATAAATCTAAAGTCAGTATGAATATGAATACTTTTGTGCATTATTTATTCATTTACTTATTCAGCCACAATGTTTAGTCCTGTTCAATTATAAAATTCAATTTGAGTGAATTGTCAATTTTGGGCATCACAGTGGTGCAGCAGGTAGTGTCTCTGTCACAGCTCCAGGGTCCTGGAGGTTGTGGGTTCGAGTCCCGCTCCGGGTGACTGTCTGTGAGGAGTGTGGTGTGTTCTCCCTGTGTCTGCGTGGGTTTCCTCCGGGTGACTGTCTGTGAGGAGTGTGGTGTGTTCTCCCTGTGTCTGTGTGGGTTTCCTCCGGGTGACTGTCTGTGAGGAGTGTGGTGTGTTCTCCCTGTGTCTGCGTGGGTTTCCTCCGGGTGACTGTCTGTGAGGAGTGTGGTGTGTTCTCCCTGTGTCCGCGTGGGTTTCCTCCGGGTGACTGTCTGTGAGGAGTGTGGTGTGTTCTCCCTGTGTCTGTGTGGGTTTCCTCCGGGTGACTGTCTGTGAGGAGTGTGGTGTGTTCTCCCTGTGTCCACGTGGGTTTCCTCCGGGTGACTGTCTGTGAGGAGTGTGGTGTGTTCTCCCTGTGTCCACGTGGGTTTCCTCCGGGTGCTCCGGATTCCTCATACAGTCTAAAAACACACGTTGGTAGGTGGATTGGAGACTCAAAAGTGTCTGTAGGTGTGAGTGTGTGTCGGCCTGTGAAGGACTGGCGCCCCCTCCAGGGTGTGTTCCCGCCTTACGCCCAGTGATTCCGGGTAGGCTCCGGACCCACCGCCACCCTGAACTGGATAAAAGTTACAGACAATGAATGAATTGTCAATTTGTGTTTTCTCTGTTATTCAGATGTGTGGATTTAAAGATAAATGTTTACCATGTAGGTGGGTAAAGTCTTGAGGCTGCCAGCCTCAGGCTTGTGTGTAAATGGGCCTTCGAGTTCTCCTCTCTTCAGCATAACCAGAAAGAGCTTGGCATATGCGTTGCGATTCTTCCTTCCCATCCGCCCTGAGCCAGAAGCCACAGGATCACAGAGCTTCTTAATCCACAGGGCACACAGCTGACGCTCTGAATTTAAAGAGAACAAATCAAAACATTAAGAAGAACAATTAAAAAATAACATTTAGTGAAATGCCTTATCAGCATGTGTAATAAGCACTTAACGTGTAGATTAAAAATGTTCCTTATGCCACAATATAATTCTTAGGAAGGGTGTACACAGAAAATCTTTTATATGTGGTGCACCGAAGCTGGGATTTTTAAAGAGTGTATATGTACAGAAGCTTTGTCCCATGTGTGGAGCCATACACATACACCATGAGCCATGCATTCAAGCCCCAGAGGAGCACAACCTTCATTGGGCAGCCATGGCCTAATGGTTAGAGCAGAGGGCTGTGGACTGAAAAGTTGTTGGTTCGATTCCCACAAGCAGCAGGAAAACTGGGGGCGGTGGGAGTGAAGGAACAGCACTGTCCTCCTCCTCAATCCTCGGCTGAGCCTTGAGCAAGGCACCGAACCCACAACTGCCCCCCGGGGACGTCTACCCACTGCTCTGGGTGTGTGTTCACAGTGGTTTAACAATAATCAAATCCATTTTGGGAGGTATTCACAGTCTCGTTTTAATGTGACAGATTAACAGATTACGCTACTAAACTGACATGTGGAAAAGAACAGTGCTTCACACGCACTAACCTGATTTATGAGGAAGCTTTAGAACATATGGTTTCATGTCAACAAGATAGTGATCAAATTCAGAGTCCAGTCTCTCCAAAGAGTCCTCATCCTCACTCATGATTCCCTGAAAACTGGGGGGGGGGGAGAGAGAGAGAGGAGTGAGTCCTGGAGGGTAATCCACAAAGCAGCCAGATAACGTTAGTCTAACTTCAAGTCTGTGTAAAAGAAACAAAGCTGACATTCCTCAACTTTGGGCTTCAGTTATCTGGCTAAATCTCCGGGCTTTGTGGAACCCCACCCTCGATATGTTTCTCAAACTTGAACGCATAAATATGGACTCAATAAAGAAACTACTTGCATGCTCTGACGCAACATGTTTATAATTCCATAACAGTTATAGCAATTAACATTGCTAAAAATACTTTTATTTTGAAGACCTAAAGGAAAAGTGGCTTTGTGATTTCACAAGGAAAATAATAATAATAAATAAATCACGTTTAAAAACCTCTAAAAGCTCTAGTCTTATGTTAAAATAAGTAAAAATAAAAATGCAGTTGATGGGAACATTTACAAACCTATTCAGTAACAAATACATAAGCTTTTAGAGTTTGTTTCGACATTATTATGTAAATAAACATATAACAATGCCTTAATATTTGACATTTTATCAAGAAAGGACGACTGGCTATTTATGAAGGCAGTTACTGTTTGATTCTACATAATGTTAAGAACAGAGACTTTAATTCAGGAACAAGGCTAATTAAAGAAGCTTTAAGGTTTGCCGCTGCCTGGCGCCTACTTTAACAGCTACTTTAGAATGATATTCAAAGACACGTCAAACTAAACACAGTACAAAACGAACATTTTCATAACTCCACTACACCGACAGTGCATTTTAATTTCAGTAAAAAGTTATTTATCGCACCGAACTGAGAGAAGCAGAGAGACAGCGCGGTGATTTTAAACCTCAGCGCAGACTCCGCTTTCAAACAAACTCTCAACAGACAATCCTGTTTAAAATGGCCGCCCGGCGAACGCTAAGTAAAATAAAAGTCCCATAATTTGTTTTCTTTTATCAACATCTCAATTGTTTACTTGTTCATTAAAATCTACATTAATCATATATGTCAGCTTCTGTTCATTTGCCAAACCCAGAAAATTTCCTTTTCATCACAATTACATGAAAAATTATCCAATATTTCTGAAATAAATATGGTGTAAAAAGTGGTGTTGATGTAAGTCTAACACCACTTTCATTCAGTTTGCACAGATTTATAAATATGGATTTAGCCTCCAATGTATATCCCTCTCCATCATCAGCCCCTTATTGCAAGACAACTCTGTTGCTTGACTTTAGAACACTCTTTGGAACTGGAAATGCTCAGCCATGGTGCTGGGATTTTGTTTTGCAAATGATACATCTTCTAGCATAAGTATACATACAATATAAACAAAATGAATAAGGCACGGGCATGTTAGCAAGTTGTTGTTTTTTTTATCTCACCTCTTTATTTGCAAGGCAGTTGTCCAAGACTGGCGATCATGGAATGTAACGTATGGGACTTTTTATTTGAAACTGTTTGTTTTGTAGGCTTTTGATGGTTTCACACTTTTACCCCTCTTGAGACAGCGGTTGGGTCTCCTGGCAACCATGTAGCGCCGAGTGAGCGCGGGGAGGCAGCAGCTCTCGGATTGGTCGAGAGAGGTTTCCGAAGCGCACGGAAACAGGGAAAAATAAAAGAACCACACTCACACACAAAAAATAAATAAATTAAATTAAATAAACAATTGTATAAACAAATATACAAACTCATGTTTTAGTGTCTTTTATTTTATTTGTAAAGTGGTACTGACGTCGACAACTACAGTGCTTAATTTAACGAACTAGAGGAAACAAAACACAGGAAACAGGACTATAACTAAGTGATATCAGCTGATGCATAAACATTTATATGACATCCAATCATACATTTCAATTATTTCCTTAGAAATTTAATTGGACAAACCTCAAAGCACATAATAAATAAATATAGTTGTGCAAAAGGCATTTATATAAACGTCGTAACACTGCAAATTTGATTAAATTACATAGTTATTTGAAAATATATTATTTGTCAACACATTTACCAAAGATGAATATATTTTCATGTTTCTGCATGTCTTTACCACATTTTTTTAGAAATATTTTGGATTATATTGATTTTCTTGTTAGTTATACAGACTACGGCTGATGACTTTTGTCTGTACTTAAGAAAAAAATGTAAAAATAGTGAAATAATTCTGAATTTCCTAAAGAACACACTTCTAAACTTGGAAGAGACAAAACAGCTTGTTGTAAAGAAAGTTCTGTTCTGAAGGTGTTTTGCAAGGTTTCCTCTGTGTGCTCTGGTTTCTTCCCATGATCGAATCTAGGTCAACGGTCTGTGCAAAACTGTCCGCAGGTGTGAGCTGTGAATGACTGGGTGAGTGTGTGATGCCCAGTGATGGTCCAGCCCCAGGTTGAGCTCCTGTCTAACCTATGATTTCAGGAGAGGGCTCTGGACCCTTTTTTAAAAAGCAGGCAGGGAATAAAAGATTAATCAATTAAAGATGTGCATTAACAGAAAATACACGATTAAAAATATTTCAAAATTATTTTAAAAAAGGAGTAGAAAGTATTAGAACATCTAGCACCTCAGAAAACAAACGAATGAATGAATGAACCCAGTAAACATTTAGCCGTTGATTCAACGTTGAAATAACGTAATGACTGCCGTCTAATCAACGTTCTCTTGAGGTTGAAAATGAAAGTTGAAAAGACGTCCAAACACAGACATTGAAAAGACGACTATTAGACGTATTTTGGACGTCCATTGACGTTATTAATTGGTCCCGAAATAAATTACTTGTATAAAACGCCTTTTGGACGTCTACAGACGTTTAAAATATGTCCTTGACGGACAGACTACTTTTAGACCTATTTTGAACGTCCATGGACGTTCCTTGTTTCCTTTTGTTTGAAAGAATGAAAGAGTTAAATACATGTCGAGAATTCACCGTTAGATTGCTGCATATTCTCTGGAGTGGAGTTGTAATTTTTTGACTCTCCACAAGATGGCGGTGCCCGCGCTTGTCGGCCGTGCGCGCGCCTCAGTCAGGAGCGCCCGCAGGTTCAGTGACGTCACTTCGAAGTGAGGGAGAAGCGCTCAAACGAAAAGAGGAGAGAGAGGGAGAGAGGGAGGGAGAGAGAGACGGGAGCGGACACACTCGGCTGAGTTGCGGCGGTGCGCTCGTGCTTGTGTCCGTTATGGCTGATCTTATTCACCTCCACGACTCCTCGGCTGCGCTCGCGAACCGCTTCGCTCGCAAAGGCGCGCTGAGGCAGAAGAACGTGCACGAGGTGAAGAACCACAAATTTATCGCGCGCTTTTTCAAGCAGCCCACCTTCTGCAGCCACTGCACGGACTTCATCTGGTAAGAGCCTCCGCACACGGCACGCACCTCCACAGAGCGGCGCGGAAACTTTCGTCCCCCAACTCTCGGCTCAGAAACGGAGCTCAAGGGGCGCGTGCGTCTCACCGTGACGCACTAAGGTTCACTTATGTCTCCATAAACAAACAGTATTTACTATAAGAGGGAGGTCACTCGTGGGTAAACACGCTGTGAAAGTTGTTTTCTCATACTCCGGCTTCTCTCTGCGCTTTGGGTTTAGACTCAAACGCATCTTTAATTAATTGCGTGAACGTGAGCGCGCGTTTATTTTCCTTGTACAACGCACGATAGAATGCATCTGCATTTAACCCATCAGTGGCAGTGAATACACACACACACATACACACACACACCTGGAGCAGCGGACAGCCTCCTCTGCATGCCGCCGTGGATGTTGAGGGAGGAGACAGCGTTTTTTTCCTTTCCTTTTTCTATCCCCACCGCCAAATTCCTGACAGTCGACGGGATCGAGCCAGTGACCTTCAGGTCCCAGTCCCCCTCATATCCTCCATCCTGTTGCCCCCGGCTACATCGTTTAAATCAGAACTAGACACTACTTCTCATTTTCTAACTAGTGCAAAACTTTAAAATATAAAGAGCATGATTTAAAACAGTTATGTTAGCTTAGCTTTAGCATCAACACAAGTGTGTTCTGTGTCTGAGCAAACTTTCATAAAAATAAAGGTGCTATAAAGGGTTCTTTGAGGGATGCAATAAAAAAAAACACAGTTGTTTACTTAAAGGAAGTTTCTTTCATCGTTTACAAGGTTCTTGACACTCACTTCTCTTTAAAAGCATGGATCTTTATGGAGATCTATCTGTGGCATCGCTCATATAACACTGTAGCACCTTTATTTTATAAAAGGGAACCTGTCTGAATGAGCTGAGCTCCATCTCTGACTTTCTGTCTCGGTTGTAAACGAACCATATTAATTAGAGTTATGAGCCGCAAACACTGGGCGCACACCGCCCCGATTTAGAGTCGAACGGAAAGCACCCCTTTTAAACAGTTAGAGTCTTCACTAATGTTCTCTGAACTCTGATTTAGAGGTGTTATTATATTGGGTTTCTTTACAGTTCCACAGTGTCATGCTCCAAACCACACAAGATAAGAGTTTGATTGTAATGAACACTGGAAAAATTGTGATACTACGTTTATTGGTAAGGCCCCGGGTCCTGGGTTCCGTAGTTGCCTCTCCATGTCTGTTTCTGTGTGGGTGTCCTTCCAGAACCAAAACACAGGCTGGTAGGCTTCATGAACCTAGTGCCCTGCCTTGCTCCTGGCGGTGTGTTCAGTTCGAGCGATTGGGAGACACACCACCAAAAAGGAAAAGAGATGAATATTTTCAACCGCTTTCTACCACAGTGTTAAATGAGCTGTGTATGTTTTAGACCAGGGGCAATCACCTACTATTCATTAAGGTCCAGAACGTAGTGTATAACCTGCGTTTGATCAGTGCTACGTCCTGCACAGTGAAGTAGCCTCGTAGTTATGTCCAGTCGAGTTACACTTTCAACTACATTTCAATGCACAACAAGATTTATTTAATTATAAATAACAAATACTGTAAATAAAACGTCCTTTTTTTCATTTAAAGTAAAATGTACAAATTAAACAATGATTCTGAAAAACAATGCATATTTAAAATAAAATACCTAACGACGTCTCTTGTAGTTGCAGTTGACTTTACTGCTTTTCCATAAGCAGCGATCTGATTGGCTCTTATTGCTGGAGGGCGGGACTTTATCCATAAATAGAATCCATGTTTAGCGTTATGAGAATTACAACCCGTAACCGTTCCCTTCTCATTAAAGTTTTTGGTTTTAACTCGCACCACACCGTCGTCCTGAACGTGTCCCAAAAGAGCTTTTATCTCGTCCCTTGGGTCGCTTTTACTGGCCCCAGGACAGCGGCGTCTGGACCCTGCCCTGTGTGTGTTAGGTGCTCGTCATAATGCACAGATCTGATTGGCTGAGGAGCCTCTCGTGTGACATGCAGAAACACATGTGATTGGTCAGTGAGTTTCCTGGAGCGCTAAACCTGCACCGTAACGACTAGAAGAGTCACACCGCTTCAAACACACACTCAAAATTAAAACAGCTCTTGTTCAAAATTAAACAGCTCTTAGTAGTTTATCAGGCGGATCGGACAGAGTCTGGGTCCGTACCGGGACCGCGCTTCGCCTGTTCTTGACCCGCTTTAGACGCTGTGTCCTTCCTCCAATTATTTTAGCCCATTCAGCATCAAGTTTTGTTTCATTATGGTTAAAAATGGCCGCCCTGATTACTTGGACTGTATGCAACAAACACAAAACAACTGTAATTATTTTAGGGTTGTTTTTTTTAAACTGCAGACACTGCTCTGCAATCTTTTTTGGGTTCCAGGAGGGCTAGCTCTAACATGCTTTCATCACACATAATATGAAGCATATGTAATAGCCTCTACTCACTATATTCCCTACATCACTCACTATACAGTGCACAGTAATTGGCATCTGAATTCAGGAGTGTAGTGATCCATGTAGTTGTTATATTGGTAATGCAACATAAAGAAGTGACAAGATACATGTTTAGTGTCATCTTGATACATGTTTAACCCCCCCCACCAACCGCCCAGAGAACTGTGGCACTGAGAATGATGAAGCACTTACAGAAAATGTATGAATGAACAAATAAGGGGAAAAAAAGCAACTATGAAGATGTTGCATCGACTAATCAATTATTTAATCTTTCAACCATTTGATTAAATTAATCATCTATTTAATCAAGTTTGTAAGCTTTTATTTTTGAGAAAGCGTAGATCCACAGCTGTTTCTACTCTCTCTCATCCACCGTGAGCAGGCAGCAAAGTGCTGTGGGTCTGAAAAGAAGCGTAGCTCTTTTCTGTTAAATAAGTGTTTTGGGCTTTCTTTCTTTCCGACAGTGAATTTAATAACTTTTTTAATAGTCGTTAAATAAAATAAAAAATAAATAAATAAAATGAAAGTGTGGCCTCTGACTTCTGCTTGTCTGTTAATCTGGCTGTCAGCGAAACACCGCAGGGCACAGTTTCAATTATTCTTGTCTCTTGATACCGGTAATCGGCTGATTATAGGCCCTGGATCAGCTGGATGGCTCAGGGAACAGTGGAAACTGCGGGTCATCAGGAGCAGGATTAAGAAATCGATGTGTTATGTATCTAATGTGTTAATTTATCAGCAAAGCTTTTATCTGACTGAGTTACTGGGATGAGTTTAAAAGACAAAGAGATGTTTTTAGCTCTGGGAAAGAACTGAAACTGTAAATGATATTGAGAAGTGTATGGAACTCCACGGCCAATTACCAGAGGGCTGTGCTTCTAACACTGACTTGCTTCTCAAACCTAATCGCCACTGTTTCTCCTAAACTCTGTCTCTTTTAAATCCACAGGGGATTTGGCAAGCAAGGATTCCAGTGCCAAGGTAGAGTATCTGTGTATTTGTGTGTGTGTGTGTGTGTGTGTGTGTGTGTGTGTGTGTGTGTCTTGAAACTGATATAGGTTGGTAGCTCCTGCCCTACACTGCCATTAATATGCAGAGCTGAAGAGGTTGTGCTAATGAGATGTATTCCGTCGGCTGTGGACACTGCCGCCCCTGCTTTTGTTGACTTCCTGTAGTAATAGTACCATTGTGCCGTCGTAGTAGATGAAGAGCTACAGTACACTGTGTTTAACCACCATGTCATATTAAGAGAATTTACTCCAGCTGTAATGTGGAAACTGCTGGGCTTGCCAGGCCTTGGCTGGGTCTGCGGAGTTGCACGAGGAAAATGTTCAGATGTGTCACTGCAAGACGGATGACTGCTTCAGACTTCAGTGAGAATAGCTGTTAAAAGTCCTGCCATCAAAGCGGAGTGCGGGGGTAAACACAGAAAGTGGACGCTTCCTCTGGGATGATGGAGCCTGTGCTGCTTTGGCTTGGGCAGATGAGTGGGATTAGGGGCCGCCCTGCCCAGGGTAGCTTACATTACAGCTGCATTATCACGTGTTTATGTGTTCTTTTAAAGGTTTTAGGGCTGCATGATATCGACAAAATGATAACACTGTGTTTACTATGTGTATCTTGTAGATAACCAGTATAATCTGTGCTGAAGTTCCATACGCTGTCAAACAACAAGGTACAGGTACATTACTGTCACTAATTCTACAAAGAGTGTAGTGTATCTTTAAAGGTACAGCAGTGGTGTTAGGGTCCAGTTGTGTTTCCTAAAGGTACATTACATTCTCTTCTCCAGAAGGAGAGGGGGATCTCTGTAATCTTTCATTACACAACTGTGGAGAGTAAAAGAACACAATAAAAGTCCTGGAGATGAAACGGGGCGAATGACTTCAACACGACTTTAAAATACAAGTTAATATATGATAAGGTATATGATAAAGTTATGTTCCCTAGTTAAAGGTACTGTATATGTTCCCTTTGGGGTACTCCACAGTGACAGGAAAAGGTACCACCACACGCCTCTAGGTCTGAGTCTCTCCAATCACAGAGCTGCACCCGTGTTTATACGAGAGGAATAATGGTGAACGGTGAAAAATAGAATGGAGAATATTAAGAAGCAAGTCAAAGTGTCCAAAGCTAGTGTTTCTGCTGAATGTAAGCTGTGGCTCATTCAAATTTAAAAGAACAGATCGTTCCAGACAGGGGCAGGGAGAATGGTGCTGTCTTGTTTGATACTTGTGGTATTTTGACCAAAGCATGTCATAGCATTGTGCTAAAGAGGTGTAGTATGTTCCTTTAAGCCTTTGAGAGCACTGCAGACGTTGTACCACAGTCAAACCTTGTTTTATCTTCGCTGGTATGTTTTGGGTGGAAACATGGTTTGAAAACTAATGAAGAGGTACTGTATGAAATGACTCCAGAGCTTTTCCCTCATGCTGGTCACATTTGGACAGATGCAGGAGGCAAGGACTGTGGCTGTGTACTCAGCCAGTGAGAGATGGTAAAGGTATCAATGTTTGTTAATCCCTGATCTTCTCTCAAAAGGATATTTTCCATGAGAGAAAAAGCTTAGTTTGTGTGTGTGTGTGTGTGTGTGAGAGAGAGAGAGAGAGAGAGAGAGAGAGAGAGAGAGAGAGAGTCAGCTCTTTGGGCCTATACATACCCAGCTCCTTCAACAGTAGTTTATAAACACTTGTGGACACACTTCAGTAGGAATTCAGTGCCAAACCCAGAAATATTGGACTGTGTCCTGCTTGTGAACTCGACACCATTTGGCCCCATTCTGCAGCATTAAAGTGCATCGTGGAGGGCACTTGATCCTCATTTGGTCTGTAAAAGGCCATCAGAGTTAAGGTTAGAGTGGTTACTGCCCCTGGCAAAACTTACAGAACACACAACACATAGAGGACGTTCAGCGAGCGTGTTTACAAGCTTCAGACATGATGCTAAACATTCATTCATTCATTCAAACCTGATACTGGCACAGCATGTAGTGTCGTAGTGTCACAGTCACACAGCTCCAGGGACCTGGAGGTTGTGTGTTCGAGTCCCGCTCCGGGTGACTGTCTGTGAGGAGTGTGGTGTGTTCTCTCTGTGTTTGTGTGGGTTTCCTCCGGGTGACTGTTTGTGAGGAGTGTGGTGTGTTCTCTCTGTGTCTGCGTGGGTTTCCTCCGGGTGACTGTCTGTGAGGAGTGTGGTGTGTTCTCTCTGTGTTTGTGTGGGTTTCCTCCGGGTGACTGTCTGTGAGGAGTGTGGTGTGTTCTCTCTGTGTTTGTGTGGGTTTCCTCCGGGTGACTGTCTGTGAGGAGTGTGGTGTGTTCTCTCTGTGTTTGTGTGGGTTTCCTCCGGGTGACTGTTTGTGAGGAGTGTGGTGTGTTCTCTCTGTGTTTGTGTGGGTTTCCTCCGGGTGACTGTTTGTGAGGAGTGTGGTGTGTTCTCTCTGTGTCTGCGTGGGTTTCCTCCGGGTGACTGTCTGTGAGGAGTGTGGTGTGTTCTCCCTGTGTCTGCGTGGGTTTCCTCCGGGTGACTATCTATGAGGAGTGTGGTGTGTTCTCCCTGTGTCTGTGTGGGTTTCCTCCAGGTGACTGTCTGTGAGGAGTGTGGTGTGTTCTCCCTGTGTCTGTGTGGGTTTCCTCCAGGTGACTGTCTGTGAAGAGTTTGGTGTGTTCTCTCTGTGTCACTTTTCAACCTGTTGTTAAATGAGGAAGTGAGTGAGTGAATGTGTGAGTAAATGAGTTACTATCCAGTTCCTTGATGTTATTTACATCTAAAACCTTACACACCCCACCACCATATTCACACACACACAAGACCAACCCAGAAGACTTTCACCTCCCAGAAAAGGACGTGTGGCTCCTGAGACTGGAGACAAGTCACAAAACAGAGTGTGGTGTTAGCTTCCGTCTGTTGCACACGGCAGTGCCGCTGGATGGAAGACTGTGGATGAAGGGGAAGTGTGTGGTGATGTGGAAGTGCCAGGAAAAGCAAGTGCGTGTATCTGGAAGCACTAAGGGACTGAATAGAAGCAAGATGTTCAACAATGAATGAGCTTCTCTGGGAACTTGGCAAGACGTCCAGAGGGGGACGGTAATGTCTTTTTGAGGTTTTCTGCCTTTGTGAGGGAAGGGTCTAGAAGGTCAGTGATAACTGCACTCATCATAAAGATGTCTGTCATCTCCAAAATATCTCAGACATCCATTAAGTCTTATTCCATTATACGGTGTCCAGCAGCCAGCCACATGTGACGGATGGGAAATATAAATGAGCACGAGGCGGTTTTTGAACAAAAGGTAAAAAAAAAAGTGGGTAATTCTCAGTTGAAGTTTGATTGAGTAACTCACTGACCTTTGGGTCCCTTTGGTCACCCGAGTGTTGTCTGGATGGACTTATGTGTAATAAGCTGAGTTAACAACTAAACACTGATCCTGCCCCCAGAACTGCTAATGAGGATGGGCTTCATGGTCCATCTCCATCAGCAACACTTCACTCTGACCAGAGAACAGCCTCATTAAGACCCTGCCATTAGAGGAAGCAGTGCAAGAGAACAGAGTGTGAAGTATTATTCTGGGACATACATCTTCTCAAGGTGTTGAGGTGTGTGTGTGTGTGTGTGTGTGCAAGGCTGAGAAAAAAAGAAAACATGATGAAACCACATCAGTCCTTGCTTTAGTTAATCGCCAACTAATCCAATGCAAGCCTCAGAAATTGCACCATGGTAGAGCTGGGCGATATGAGCGCAAATCAATATCACGATTAATTGTACGTTTTCCACGATTACGATTCATTCATTCATTGTCTGTAACCCTTATCCAGTTCAGGGTCACGGTGGGTCCAGAGCCTACCTGGAATCATTGGGCGCAAGGCGGGAATACACCCTGGAGGGGGCGCCAGTCCTTCACAGGGCAACACAGACACACACATTCACTCACACACTCACACACACCTACGGACACTTTTGAGTCACCAATCCACCTACCAACGTGTGTTTTTGGACTGTGGGAGGAAACTGGAGCACCCGGAGGAAACCCACGCAGACACAGGGAGAACACACCAACTCCTCACAGACAGTCACCCGGAGCGGGAATCGAACCCACAACCTCCAGGACCCTGGAGCCCCTGTGTGACTGCGACACCTACCTGCTGCACCACCGTGCCGCCCACGATTACGATTAATGAACGATTATTTTGTTGTTGTATTTTTGACCCTCGTAGTTCAGACTCCAGTACGCTCCAGTGTTAAAGGGTTTAAAGGGACAGTACATTAACACACACTGGGGACATAACAGAATTTTAAAAAATACTTGATATAATCATTATGGACAAGATTATATAGATTAGAAGTTATGAATATCTTGATTATTATTTATTTAATATTTTGATTGATTTTCCATTAATTGCCCCCAGCCCTCCATCCATAGTGTTCCTTTTTGATGCCAGTTCTGTATTTAGTTGTCAGTATTGGGGAATATTAGACTGTTATGCAGTTCCTATGCATTGGTTGTTGTTGTTACTGTTGAAATTCTTTCTATCCCTGGACTAATTTTGCCATTGTATGATGCATTAGTGATGAGAAGTGTATTTTCACTTGATTTATCACAATAACAAAAACATTTTTCCTTTACTGTAAAGTACTCGAATAAAATGAAGAGTATTTGGGCTTTTGAGCCTGTGTCCTTGGATGCTATGAAAGTGTTACAGAGTGTATATGCTCAGTGCTGGCAACCACATTTCTAGGTGAATGAGACAGAGAGGGAGGTGCAGTGGAGCAGCAGGCAGTGTCTCTGTCACAGCTCCAGGGACCTGGAAGTTGTAGGTTTGAGTCCCGCTCCGGATGACTCTCTGTGAGGAGTGTGGTGTGTTCTCTCTGTGTCTGCGTGGGTTTCCTCCGGGTGACTGTCTGTGAGGAATGTGGTGTGTTCTCTCTGTGTCTGCGTGGGTTTCCTCTGGGTGACTGTCTGTGAGGAGTGTGGTGTGTTCTCTCTTTGTCTGCATGGGTTTCCTCCGGGTGACTGTCTGTGAGGAGTGTAGTGTGTTCTCCCTGTGTCTGCATGGGTTTCCTCTGGGTAACTGTCTGTGAGGAGTGTGGTGTGTTCTCCCTGTGTCTGTGGGGGTTTCCTCCGGGTGACTGTCTGTGAGGAGTGTGGTGTGTTCTCCCTGTGTCTGTGGGGGTTTCCTCCGGGTGACTGTCTGTGAGGAGTGTGGTGTGTTCTTCCTGTGTCTGCATGGGTTTCCTCTGGGTAACTGTCTGTGAGGAGTGTGGTGTGTTCTCCCTGTGTCTGCATGGGTTTCCTCTGGGTAACTGTCTGTGAGGAGTGTGGTGTGTTCTCTCTGTGTCTGCATGGGTTTCCTCCGGGTGACTGTCTGTGAGGAGTGTGATGTGTTCTCCCTGTGTCTGCGTGGGTTTCCTCTGGTAGCTGGATTGGCGACTCAAACTTATCCCTAGGTGTGAATTTGTGAGTGTGTGTCACCATGTTAAGGACTGGCGCCCCCTCCAGGGTATGTTCCCACCTTGCACCCAGTGATTCCGGGTAGGCTCCGGACCCACCGCCACCCTGAACTGGATAAGGGTTACAGACAATGAATGAATGAATGAATTAAATGATAAAGTATTGAAATAGCCCTTTCCATGCATGCGTCAGCAGTTTTTAACTGTTTTATTAATTAATCATATTTATCCCTCATTGATAAAAAAACATTTTGTAGTTAAAGTAGCAAGGTGAATTACATGTAGCTGCTGAGTATTAGGAACAGTGCAGTATATGTTACAGGGAATTCTCTAGAGAAGGTATTATTTACTGTAATTTTAGAAGGAAACTGGGGTACACATTCATCTTCAATGTAGGGCTTCTTTATTGTACTGTCAGAGACACACATGACCCACATGAAGTACAGAGCAGTGAACAAGGCCCGAGAAGGGGGAGGCGAAAAGAGAGATGTTGTGATAATATTTTGAGTAATATTTGTGGCTGAAAATGATTTTATTCATATTTTCCAAACTACTGAGCGTATTATTCTGGGGAAAGTGCTCACGAGTGGTGTTTATAACACTGTGGGAAAGTGCCTTCAAAATAGCTCTGATGTTTTGAGTACGCTTAAGAGTTATTCATTCATTTATTCATTCATCTTCTGTAATCACTTCATCCTGATGAATGTTGCTCTGGGTGCGGCGCCTGCCCGGAATCATTGGGTGCCAGGAACTCTTAAGCTTTAGTGAGCGGATAGTCGGTTAACTGCTGGAAAAATGGCTTTAGCACCATACGCAAACATGGGGAAATAGTGCACTTGTGTCAGCAGACTAAAACATTCAGGAGAGTGAACCAATGGCATCTTTAAAAAACATGTATTAGTATTTAAGAATAAATGAGGGAACACTTTGGTCACTGTGCTTGTGAAATAGCTTCTGTCCCACAGCGGTGCTAACCAATGCAGCAGTAGATTTTCCTCTTCTCCTCATTAAATGAGGAGCTCATATGTGGGTTTGTTGAAGTGATGTTGAGAAATGAGAAGTATCTATCCATTGCTTTTAGCTCCAGCTAACAGCAGCCAGAGATGTAAGCTCAATTAACTATGCACTTCCTTTCATCTTTAAAAACACGCTTAAAGGCACTTGTGTTTAGTTTTAGCATCAAAATGCATTGTCCTCATCACAGACTCACTAGCTCTGTTGTTGGTAAATCTCTGTTTACCAGTGTGTGGACGTTAGCCGCGTTAGCGCTAGCAGGGCATGTTGTTGCCATTCTGTGGCCAGTGAAATGGGATAAAGGTTTATTTAAAGGGTATTGACAAGGTGGCTGGAGTCAAATGATTAATGGATCATGTGGAAACTGTGTGTACTCTCACACTGTTTAAAACACTAATCTGAACCACAGCTCATAGATATTAGCACTTAGCTCGCTAATCAACAAAACTCACTTAAGGTCCTCTCCTTGTTCTTTAATCTTAGAAATTCTTCAGAAGCATTTCGTTGGCGTTTCTTTGATTCTTTGAAGGAGTGGGAGGTTGAGAGGTGGATCGGTGCAGCGTCTGCAGTAACGCATACATCAGCCCACTGGTTTAAAAAGGGCACACCGCTGACTGTAGGATTGACCGCAGATTACTGCCCTGTGTACTAGATCTAACTAGTTTTTAGTCTAGTTCTGGAACACATAAATGACTAGATCTGGTAAAAAAAAAGGATTAGGCTGAAAATGTTGAAACTATCTTGGAAATTGAATAAAGAAAAAGTACAAAGTACATCGGACTGTGAATGGAAAAGAGCTCAAATGTGATATTTTGTCTAAAGTTGTTGAATGACCAGTGATTCACCCAGAAAACTCAAAATGCAAAATGCCAATGGACCTCCAACTTTGCCCTCATTGGACCAACTGTGTGTGTGTGTCACCCTGTGAAGGACTGGCGCCCCCTCCAGGGTGTGTTCCTGCCTTGCGCCCAGTGATTCTGGGTAGGCTCCGGACCCACCGCAACCGAACGGACAATGATAAAATATTTTACTGAGATGATTCTAAGAGTAGAGTCAGAGCAGTGACCGCAGAAATGATCTTAAGTTTAAGATTAGTGAACATTTCTGTATGTGCCATAGTTTCCAGTGGGATGTAGTCCCTGAGCATGTGCTGTAGGGGAAGTATACTGACCAAGATTATGATGACATTACTGATTAATCTGGCAGTAAAAGAGCCAAACATTCTCTGTGATTTTGATCAGAAGCAAAAACATTTTGACGTAAAGTAATGTATTCTCTAAGCTTCTGCTCAGATCTTTTAGAGCATGGGGGAAAAAACAGGTCTCCACACAATAAGCCGTAGTTCCAGGGACCTCGGGTAGGGCTGATTCGTTTGGCGTCAGCAGAGGGGCCTTTGACAAACCGGGATGGACGGCAGTCTGCAAACGGGCACTGCTGTTCTCTGCCCAAATTTGGAAGTGTTTTTGTCTTGGCCAGAGTTCTCAGAGGGTCCAGTGCTAATGTGGCTGTCATTACTTCTGCAGCTCTGACTGCTCTCTGTCAGTGGAGGAAAGCATGCGTTTTCCTGTTTTACAGTAGGCAGAGCATGAATCAATTTTGCCCCCTTGCACTCTCTCTCTCTCTCTCTCTCTCTCTCTCTCTCTCTCTCTCTCTCTCTCTCTCCCCCTTTTTCACTCTCCACTGGCCTTTGAAGTCATACACCCAGGCTGAACCAGGCTCTCCATCTGGAGAGCCTGCAGTCACGACCGAAAAGAGAGTCATGGCTGACCTTACACTTCAGAGAGAGTGAGATAGAGTTGGAAGATTCTGAGTGTTGGGGCAGAGCTGGGGGGAATTCTAAATGTAATATTTAAAAAAATATATTCCAATGAATTTTAATTAACATTTTTAAAATAATACTGATGTAAACTGAAAATGTATTTTGTTTATTCATCCCCATTTCTGTGCCAACTAAAGCTAATGACGTATCCGTACATTTTCTCACTTAAAATACTGTCAGTTATTATTTGTTAACCCCTTCAAAACCAAGGACCTCCACTGGCCTTGGATCTGTTTAGTCGAGATTGGAAATTGATTGGTCGTTGATTGAAATCAGTTGGGTTCCAGCTGAAATATCTGATGGCTATTCATTTAAAAAGGGAAGAAAGTTCTGAAAAAATCCATCTTTAATGTCTCTTTGTAGTGTGCGCTTAAAAACATATCTACTTTTTGATAACTGCATGTACTACAGTGTAAAGTCTTATTCTTAAAGGGGACATATTTATGTAAAACTCACCTTTTCAATGCTTGTACACTGGAGTGCCTATCAACTCTACCAACATCTTTGTAATTAGGAATCCCACTTCATATTTGTAGGCTGCTTAAGTAAAAAAAAACAACAAAAAAAAAAACATGGCATGCAATGAGCCTTTCAGATTTGGCTCCACTTCAGATGTCAGAACACACTAGAGCTGCTTTTATGTGAGAGCTCTGAGGCTTAAACGGTGTAAAGAAGACACAATGAAAGTCGAGAAATAGACCTGAGGGAATTTCAGCACCTGCTCGCTCAGTACTCAGTGCTGCTTGCTCAGGGATGTGATGAGCAGTGGCTCCGTATCGTTTAAAGGAACAGGGCCTTAAACCGTCAGTTCCACAGACTGTTCGACTGTTAGGTGAGAATGGTGCTACGTTGCTTCATTCATTCATTCACTTCATTATCTATAAACGCTTATCCAGTTCAAGGCGGCAGTGGGTCGAGAGCCTACATGGAATCATTTGGCGCAAGGCGGGAATACACCCTGGAGGGGGCGTCAGTCCTTCACAGGGCAACACAGACACACACACACACACACACAATCCCACCTACGGACACTTTTGAGTCACCAATCCACCAGCCAACGTGTGTTTTTGGAGTGTGGGAGGAAACCGGAGCACCTGGAGGAAACCCACGCGGACACAGTGGGAACACACCACACACCTCACAGACAGTCACCCGGAGGAAACCCACGCAGACACAGAGAGAACACACCACACTCCTCACAGACAGTCACCTGGAGGAAACTCACGCAGACACAGAGAGAACACACCACACTCCTCACAGACAGTCACCCGGAGGAAACCCATGCAGACACAGGGAGAACACACCACGCTCCTCACAGACAGTCACCCGGAGGAAACCTACGCAGACACAGGGAGAACACACCACACTCCTCACAGACAGTCACCCGGAGGAAACCCACGCAGACACAGAGAGAACACACCACACTCCTCACAGACAGTCACCCGGAGGAAACCCACGCAGACACAGAGAGAACACTCCACACTCCTCACAGACAGTCACCCGGAGGAAACCCACGCAGACACAGGGAGAACACACCTCACTCCTCACAGACAGTCACCCGGAGGAAACCCACGCAGACACAGGGAGAACACACCACACTCCTCACAGACAGTCACCCGGAGGATACCCACGCAGACACACAGAGAACACACCACACTCCTCACAGACAGTCACTCGGAGCGGGACCTGAACCCTGGAGCTGTGTGACTGCGAGACTAACCTGCTGCACCACCGTGCCACCCTTACGTTGCTTCATCCTTGTGTTATCTTTCAGAAGTATGTCATAGAGGGGTGTGATTTGTCCTGTTGAGTTTATAGAGGTGAAAAATCTACGTTTACGTGGTAGAAGGTGGTCATTTAAATAAATTAGCATAGCATCACTACAGTCAGTGTTGTGCCCATGGGCACATCAGGAAGCAATCGTTATTACATCTAAAAGGCGAAGGTGAAGAATATAATCCATTTTGTGTTTATTTTAGACCCAGTGTGACTGAATGGTAACCTACATTGTGTGCTCCCATCTCACGGTTAAATTCTCTTTAGAATACACAGAACGAGGCCACCGATAAATAATTGAGTTACTTATTTGATCTGTTTCTCATTTGAAGACTTTTGCACTGCGATGTTAATGAAGTTGTATCTTGTTCAATACTTGAGTCCAGTGAATGATGTATTGTCAGATGATGATGAAATGCAGCGTTAGGAGTCTTGCCCAAGGACTGTTATCGATAACGAGAGGCGTTCCTGCCCTAGTTGGGAATCAAATCTGAGTCTGCTGTGTAGAGGCCAGTAGCTTCACCAGTTACTCTTCAACATCCACTTGCGTGTTTTTATGATCTTGAATATTGTGTAAATATATTTGGTGTCGGAACCAAGATTTAAATTCTGGGACTGTGACGGCCCCAGTGCCTGGTGTCTGGAGCTAGCAGACCCAGAATAAACAGTCTGACAGGCACAGATAGGCATGGCTGCTGAGGAGAAAGAGAACAGGAGGGAATGTTTTGTCTGAAAGCGAGCAGTGGCAGAGAGAGTACAGGGATCATCCCGCCACGTCCTGTGACAGCCGCCTGGATAGCAGCAGGGGGGTTTTTCCTCCCTCTCTCTCTCTCTCTCTCTCTCTCTCGCTCTCTTCATATGCTCTGGCTCTTGAGGAGACATTGGAATACTTACACACTACCTTGTGTGTTTACCAGTGTACAGTAATCAGTCATAGTGCTGTCACAGTCCACTTCATAACAATACGACATTACTGTCATATCTCTATTATTTATCAGTTTTCTTTTTTTAATCTTGGGGCCAAAACATGTTCCATTGCCTCTCCTTGAGAAGGACTTGGAGTGGTGTTTGACTGCACTTCAATGTTCACATGCTGCCACATGCGATTAAACAGCCTTTCCAAAGTAGAACAGCAGTAGCAGTAAATACCCTTGATTTCTGAAGAAATATTGCATGAGGAAGTCTCCATAAAAATCGTGTTTGCCAAAACTGGATTTAATTGGATTTTATTAAAGTTTATTCAGGGGCGGCACGGTGGAGCAGCAGGTCGTGTCTCTGTCACAGCTCCAGGGACCTGGAGGGTGTGGGTTCTAGTCCCGCTCCGGGTGACTGTCTGTGAGGAGTGTGGTGTGTTCTCTCTGTGTCTGCGTGGGTTTCCTCCGGGTGACTGTCTGTGAGGAGTGTGGTGTGTTCTCCCTGTGTTTGCGTGGGTTTCCTCTGGGTGACTGTCTGTGAGGAGTGTGGTGTGTTCTCCCTGTGTCTGCGTGGGTTTCCTCTGGGTGACTGTCTGTGAGGAGTGTGGTGTGTTCTCCCTGTGTCTGCGTGGGTTTCCTCTGGGTGACTGTCTGTGAGGAGTGTGGTGTGTTTTCCCTGTGTCTGCGTGGGTTTCCTCTGGGTGACTGTCTGTGAGGAGTGTGGTGTGTTCTCCCTGTGTCTGTGAGGGTTTCCTCCGGGTGACTGTCTGTGAGGAGTGTGGTGTGTTCTCCCTGTGTCTGCGTGGGTTTCCTCCGGGTGACTGTCTGTGAGGAGTGTGGTGTGTTCTCCCTGTGTCTGCGTGGGTTTCCTCCGGGTGACTGTCTGTGAGGAGTGTGGTGTGTTCTCCCTGTGTTTGCGTGGGTTTCCTCTGGGTGACTGTCTGTGAGGAGTGTGGTGTGTTCTCCCTGTGTCTGCGTGGGTTTCCTCTGGGTGACTGTCTGTGAGGAGTGTGGTGTGTTCTCCCTGTGTCTGCGTGGGTTTCCTCTGGGTGACTGTCTGTGAGGAGTGTGGTGTGTTCTCCCTGTGTCTGCGTGGGTTTCCTCCGGGTGACTGTCTGTGAGGAGTGTGGTGTGTTCTCCCTGTGTCTGCGTGGGTTTCCTCCGGGTGACTGTCTGTGAGGAGTGTGGTGTGTTCTCCCTGTGTCTGCGTGGGTTTCCTCCGGGTGACCGTCTGTGAGGAGTGTGGTGTGTTCTCCCTGTGTCTGCGTGGGTTTCCTCTGGGTGACTGTCTGTGAGGAGTGTGGTGTGTTCTCCCTGTGTCTGCGTGGGTTTTCTCCGGGTGACTGTCTGTGAGGAGTGTGGTGTGTTCTCCCTGTGTCTGTGTGGGTTTCCTCCGGGTGACTGTCTGTGAGGAGTGTGGTGTGTTCTCCCTGTGCCTGCGTGGGTTTCCTCCGGGTGACTGTCTGTGAGGAGTATGGTGTGTTCTCCCTGTGTCTGCGTGGGTTTCCTCCGGGTGACCGTCTGTGAGGAGTGTGGTGTGTTCTCCCTGTGTCTGTGTGGGTTTCCTCCGTGTGACTGTCTGTGAGGAGTGTGGTGTGTTCTCCCTGTGTCTGCGTGGGTTTCCTCTGGGTGACTGTCTGTGAGGAGTGTGGTGTGTTCTCCCTGTGTCTGTGTGGGTTTCTTCCGTGTGACTGTCTGTGAGGAGTGTGGTGTGTTCTCCCTGTGTCTGCGTGGGTTTCCTCCGTGTGACTGTCTGTGAGGAGTGTGGTGTGTTCTCTCTGTGTCTGTGTGGGTTTCCTCCGGGTGACTGTCTGTGAGGAGTGTGGTGTGTTCTCCCTGTGTCTGTGTGGGTTTCCTCCGGGTGACTGTCTGTGAGGAGTGTGGTGTGTTCTCCCTGTGTCTGCGTGGGTTTCCTCCGGGTGACTGTCTGTGAGGAGTGTGGTGTGTTCTCCCTGTGTCTGCGTGGGTTTCCTCCGGGTGCTCCGGTTTCCTCCCACGCTCCAAAAACACACGTTGGTAGGTGGATTGGAGACACAAAAGTGTCCATAGGTGTGAATGTGTGAGTGTGTGTCGTCCTGTGAAGGACTGGCGCCCCCTCCAGAGTGTGTTCCTGCCGCGCGCCCAGTTATTCCAGGTAGGCTCTGGACCCACCGCCTCCCTGAACTGGATAAGGGTTACAGACAATGAATGAATGAATATCACTTTTATTCCAATATCATGAAGCGCTCTTTGAAAGAGTTCAAATGGTCAAATACTGTGAGTATATCACAGGCACTATCTTAGGTAAGAGATAATGAGTAACATCTCCCCACAGGGCAACAACTGGCCGGTTTACTGTGAGTTATTTGCTCAATGTGATGTAAGGTTGGAGTGTTTTCTCACATGGGATTAGGACCAAACTTTAGAGAGTTGAAAAAGAACACAACTATTGCTCACTATGATCATTTGCAATGCAATGAGCAAATCTGCAAGGGCTGTATGTAATGCGATTAAGTAGTATGCAGGCAGTGTCCTACTCAAGCACTCTACTGAACTACAGAGCTTTCCACTCTGAGCGCTGGCAGCATTTTGACCAAACTCTGACAGTCCAACCGAGTGTTTTTAGGGCACTCTGACGAGTCACTGGCATTTCTGCTTTCTCTGACCACGCAGGCAACAAAAAAATTTACTGTCCTTTTCAAAACTGAGTCATCCATGTACTTCATTTTTAATGGAGATTTCAAGTAGAAAACTGCTTCATGAATTAGTCAGCAACACTGTGAACATCCAACATTTCATTCATTCATTCATTTACTGTCTGTAACTGCTTTATCCTGTTCAGGGTTCTGGTGGGTCCGGAGCCTACCTGGAATCACTGGGCACAAGGCACCAATAGACCCTGGATGAACACACCACACTCCTCACAGACAGTGACCCGGAGGAAACCCATGCAGACACAGGGAGAACACACCACACTCCTCACAGAGAGTCACCTGGAGAAAACCCACGCAGACACAGGGAGAACACACCACACTCCTCACAGACAGTCACCCGGAGGAAACCCACGCAGACACAGGGAGAACACACCACACTCCTCACAGTCACCCGGAGGAAACCCATGCAGACACAGGGAGAACACACCACACTCCTCACAGACAGTCACCCAGAGGAAACCCACGCAGACACAGGGAGAACACACCAAACTCCTCACAGACAGTCACTCGGAGGAAACCCACACGGACACAGGGAGAACACGCCACACTCCTCACAGTCACCTGGAGGAAACCCACGCAGACACAGGGAGAACACACCACACTCCTCACAGACAGTCACCTGGAGGAAACCCACGCAGACACAGGGAGGACACACCACACTCCTCAAAGACAGTCACCCGGAGGAAACCCACGCAGACACAGGGAGAACACACCAAACTCCTCACAGACAGTCACCCGGAGGAAACCCACGCAGACACAGGGAGAACATACCACACTCCTCACAGACAGTCACCCGGAGGAAACCCACGCAGACACAGGGAGAACACACCAAACTCCTCACAGACATTCACCCGGAGGAAACCCACGCAGACACAGGGAGAACACACCAACTCCTCACAGACAGTCACCCGGAGGAAACCCACGCAGACACAGGGAAAACACACCACACTCTTCACAGTCACCCGGAGGAAACCCACGCAGACACAGAGAAAACACACCAACTCCTCACAGGACCCTGGAGCTGTGACAGAGACACCACCTGCTGCTCCACTGTGCCGCCCTTTTTTGAATCACATAAATAAGTTAATAACTTCAGAATCTAGTGTCACTGACACACCTCTGTCTACACACTACCCTCTTCTCTTTCTAAAACTAGCACAGTTACACCCTATGGCCTTTAAATGTGGTTTTATGTGTGGAAACATATGAGACACTGTCACTGGGAAGGCCATGTGTTTGGGTCTGCCTCAGGTGCTGTTTAGACTAATGTAAGGTTGGTCTGGTTGGTTGTCATACTCTCTCTCTCTCTCTCTCTCTCTCTCTGATCACACCATGCTAATAAGTCTCACCTGTTCCCCTTCTTCACAACCCGCCCTCATTCCAAGTCCTTTTCCAAAAGCCTTGCTTCTCTCTCCATCAGCTCGTCTGCTTCCTTTGATCTGATTTTCTTCATCCATCTTGTCTTCCAAATTCTGCCTGTACTCGGAGACTGCCAGCACAAAAAGGTATTGCTAAATTTGCCCTGGCTTTAAAGCAGTAGTTTGTTAAATAAATCAAACTTCCAGTGTTTTCCTCCTGCCCCAGAATGTAGTGTATCAGCCGAGGTACGTTAGGTGCCTAATGCCTGGGCTGAAGTTGCAGTAAAGCTATGAGACTCTAGAAACTTGTGGCCACTAATTAGCAGACTGCAAGCTTAAATCATCACAGCGCTGCTTCAGAATGCACCACGTTGTTAAGCAGTGCCAAATAGAGTCGATTAAGTGGTTTCTGGCACCATGTGACATACTGAAATCTACAGAAATGTGTCACATCTCTGAAAACAGCAGCATATTTCCCGAAGCTTGAATGTTGTCCAAACTTTGAAGAAAATAGCCGACTGATATTTTAATGTCAGGGGTAAGATTGGTAAAGTTTTAATGAGGGTTCTGGATGTTATTAGTTTGGGTACAGTTTTTCTAGCTTTTAAAATGGATGCTGAGAAGAGTGTAAATGTCATGGCTGTCCCAGATGTGTTTTTGTCGGATCACCAAGCGGCCCAGAGGAGAAACGTGCAGGCGTGAAGATGGTATGTAGACAGAGGCTGTGTGTCTACACGCCATAGACGACTGTTTCTCTTTACGATGAGAGGTAGCGTTAACAAGCCGTGCTGTTTCGAGAGTGTCTTTGCTTGAAATATTATTGTAATTAGGTCCCATCATTATTATTTGTGTTGATGTGATTATTTTCACTAACTGCATTTATTTGTACTTTAAATAAAAGCAGAATGTAAATTCCCACAACTAAAGGAGGGATAATAGCCGACTGACGGCAGGGTTTTTGCGTCTCACCTCTTTAGAGAATATGATCTGCGGGAGGTCCGTGCAGTCCAAGATTTGTTTTGGTGTCTAATGCTGATGCAGTGTTCATCAGATCTGACTCACATTTCTCAAAGCACAGCCAAAACAGACGACTTTTATAAACTAAAATTTGTGTTTACTGATTTAAGTTCGTGGCGGCGTGGTGGTGCAGCAGGTAGGTGTCGCAGTCACACAGCTCCAGGGACCTGGAGGTTGTGGGTTTGATTCCCACTCCAGGTGACTGTCTGTGAGGAGTGTGGTGTGTTCTCCCTGTGTCTGTGTGGGTTTCCTCCAGGTGACTGTCTGTGAGGTGTGTGGTGTGTTCTCTCTGTGTCTGCGTGGGTTTCCTCCGGGTGACTGTCTGTGAGGAGTGTGGTGTGTTCTCTCTGTGTCTGCGTGGGTTTCCTCCGGGTGCTCCGGTTTCCTCCCACGGTCCAAAAACAGGTGGTAGGTGGTTTGGCAACTCAAAAGTGTTCGTAGGTGTGAGTGAATGTGTGTGTGTTGCCCTGTGAAGGACTGGCGCCCCCTCCAGGGTGTATTCCTGCCTTGCGCCCAGTGATTCCAGGTAGACTCTGGACCCACCGCCACCCTGAACTGGATAAGGGTTACAGATAATGAATGAATGAATGATTTAAGTTCAATCTGCAGAGTATTTTTATTTTGTGATCAATTTTTAATTTTCTTTTAAATCATATACACAATGTACAGATATCTGTAATGAAAACAGACCATCAGTAATCAGTGGAAATACAGGGTTAATAAGGTGCTTTGTTAAAGGGCATCCATCTATTGGGGTGGTGTTAAAGCCTTAAGAGCCAGTTTAATTGCAACCCTGATTTAGCATTGTTCATCACTGCAGTAGTCTGCTCCAGGGAAACAATGCCATAATAGAATAGTCTCCATTGTTGTGAATATTGTGCATTGAGGTGTAACCCGTTGTGTATGACCAGCAAATGAGAGTCGTTTTGGGACCGATGTAAAAGTAAGAGAACTGTCATCACTTTGTCAACAAAGACATGGAGTTTTTTCAATATGAAGTCCAAGCAAAACAGTTATTAAAGATAAAACATAGTCCTAAGACTTAATAATGTCTCTGCAGTCCCAACACACGTGTAGAAATGTACCAACAGAACCATTATGGCACGTAGTACAATCAGGCCTGGAGGCCCCTCCCACTGTGTATCTTAAATGTGGTGCGAAGGAAACCCTTTGTATACTTTTAAAAAGGATCAATTGATAAGCAATATTCAAATTAGAGTTAGTCAAATTAAACTATAAACAGCATTTTAAAAAAATGTATTTACATATTTCCCCTTTCCTATGGCCCTTTATAAAGGTATTATACTACAAACATACTGCACGATGTAGTGTTTAAAATAGGCTTCTGTGTCTAAACAGTGTGTGGCTATTCACTGCTCTCTTCAGTCGTTTGCGAAGCCCCAGTGTCAGTAAACGGGTAAAAAAACAAAGTGTCTAGGTTCAACACTTGACCCGAGATGAGGATGTTGCTGGATTCCTTCTCCATTGCTGTTTCAGATCGCTTAAGGTGGAAACGTCTCTAGTTACAGTGCAACAAAACTAAACAGCTCGAGTTACACATGAGATTCTGTGGGAATTCAAACAGTGAATAAACACTTACAGATGAGATACACTTCAGCCGCGTACAAACAACTGTCGTTGTCCTCCTCAAACACACCGTTCCACCTTAAAAGACCCAGGGCTTAGAGCTGTTTCTCCACAATCATAGACGTCCCTGTTAACCTCCTTTAATCTTCTTGAAGCGGTAAAAAAATACACTCCTGATACATGATAAATATATCATTTTTCTTTACATTAAAGGTTTATGTGGCGGCAAGGTTAGTGTCGCAGTCACACATCTCCAGGGGCCTGGAGGTTGTTGGTTTGATTCCTGCTTTAGGTGACTGTCTGTGAGGAGTGTGGTGTGTTCTCCCTGTGTCTGCGTGGGTTTCCTCCAGGTGACTGTCTGTGAGGAGTGTGGTGTGTTCTCCCTGTGTCTGCGTGGGTTTCCTCCGGGTGACTGTCTGTGAGGAGTGTGGTGTGTTCTCCCTGTGTCTGCGTGGGTTTCCTCCGGGTGACTGTCTGTGAGGAGTGTGGTGTGTTCTCCCTGTGTCTGCGTGGGTTTCCTCCGGGTGACTGTCTGTGAGGAGTGTGGTGTGTTCTCCCTGTGTCTGCGTGGGTTTCCTCCGGGTGACTGTCTGTGAGGAGTGTGGTGTGTTCTCCCTGTGTCTGCGTGGGTTTCCTCCGGGTGACTGTCTGTGAGGAGTGTGGTGTGTTCTCCCTGTGTCTGCGTGGGTTTCCTCCAGGTGACTGTCTGTGAGGAGTGTGGTGTGTTCTCCCTGTGTCTGCGTGGGTTTCCTCCGGGTGACTGTCTGTGAGGAGTGTGGTGTGTTCCCCCTGTGTCTGCGTGTGTTTCCTCCCGGTGACTGTCTGTGAGGAGTGTGGTGTGTTCTCCCTGTGTCTGCGTGGGTTTCCTCCGGGTGACTGTCTGTGAGGAGTGTGGTGTGTTCTCCCTGTGTCTGCGTGGGTTTCCTCCGGGTGACTGTCTGTGAGGAGTGTGGTGTGTTTTCCCTGTGTCTGCGTGGGTTTCCTCCGGATGACTGTCTGTGAGGAGTCTGGTGTGTTCTCCCTGTGTCTGCGTGGGTTTCCTCCGGGTGCTCCGGTTTCCTCCCACAATCCAAAAACACACGTTGGTAGGTGGTTTGGCGACTCAAAAGTGTCCGTAGGTGTGAGTGCGTGACTGAATGTGTGTGTGTGTGTTGCCCTGTGAAGGACGGGCGCCCCCTCCAGGGTGTATTCCCGCCTTGCGCCCAATGATTCCAGGTAGGCTCTGGACCCACCGCGACCCTGAACTGGATAAGGGTTACAGACAATGAATGAATGAATGAATGAAAGATTTATGTCAGATGTTGTTTCCCTTCACATGAAACATAGTAGAGAAGCCAAGTTTTATGTTCTGTGCTGGACACAGGTTTACTTCTTTAAAAAAAAAAAATGTAAACAAAAAATAATAATAGTCTATGGTACTGTCATTTTTACTGTAATCTACATTTTCACTGGTTTCATGAAAAATAATATGTCACACTATATGCCCTTTTTAATCGATTGGCATTAAACCATGAGCCAGACTTTTTAATGTATATTTTATGTTTCTGAAATATCAACCAACTGTCTGCAAAATAAAGGTTCATTTGTGGTAAGAGTTCATATGTTTAGTTGTTTCAAAGGGTTAAACCTTGAACACCGAAGTGTGTGTTCTCTTTCTTGGACTCGATGTAGAATAAACCACCCAGAGTCTCTCTTTCATAATTAGAACTGCGTCCTTGGAGGAAGATGTCGGGGAAATGGAAGCATGATGCGAGCGAACACGTCCGCGTCTGAGTTCCTGGAGGAGAGATGACAGATGGGTTGATAGTGGCTGTCTCTTCACGCTGTAATTGTCGTGTGGGAGGGGAAGCCGTTCACGTTGTGTACAAGAAGAGCGCAGCTCATTAACCAATCAGGCGGCAGAAGTGAGTGGGCGGTGGAATATGTGAGCCAGAGCTGTGATGGAGGCATGAAACAATAAACATGTTACACAACTCCACGCTTAGCCCTCGTCCCCTTCTCACAAGTCATTCTCTCACGTCTCCATCACCTCCCACTCCACCTGTGGCTTGGTGCTTTAATCAGCCTCTGATTACTTTGCTGTAGTGCTGATATGGATTGATAAATGTTGGTCAGATAGCTGCTGAACCCTCTCTGAGTAGTAAACAAGGACCGGGTTTACATTTTCATCACAGCATTGGACTCCCTTCTCACACTCAACATTCGTTATAATTAAGGACTTTGGAGACTTTAACTTGGATCCATTGTAGACAAAATGTTGGGTTTTGTTAGTGCACCAAATGTGGTTTTCCTATGCCACCACTTCAAAGAGCTGTTGTGGCATCATGAGCTTTAAGATTATGATAAATCTTTGCTAAACCCTGCCTTAAACAGCAAAAGCAATAACAAAAACACACGGTTGGTCGGTGGACTGTCGACTCAAAAGTGTCCGTAGGTGTGAGTGTGTGTCGCCCTGGGAAGGACTGGCGCCCCCTCTGGTGTATGTTCCGAGTAGGCTCTGGACCTACCGCCGCCCTGGCTACAAACAATGAATGAATGACAATTATTTCTAGGTCAAATAGTCATCAGCTACTGTGCCATGACTGTGACAGACATTTTCAGATTTGTATTGTATTTGGAAAAGATTTGCAGTGTGAATTTTACACTTTACTCTAGTAGTGGCTCTGTGAAGGACTGGCGCCCCCTCCAGGGTGTATTCCTGCCTTGCACCCAATGATTCTATGTAGGCTCTGGACCCACTGCCACCCAGAACTGGATAATGGTTACAGAGAATGAGGGAGATATCCCGAGCTAATTTCACAGCAGACACAGTAAATGTGGCACAATGTGGGCTATGGCTATGTGCGATATGCTGCTATATTAATCACTGTGTGTATCAGTATATATTAATCACACGGCGCCGCAGCGGTACACAGTGCACGTGAAGCGCAAAAATATTCTTTGAATCTATTTTTGACACATGCTGTGTGCAGCACTCTAGCGGATTTTACAGAAATCAGTTCTCCTGCTGAAGGTACAGTCTAGAGCCATAAACATGTGAACATACAGCTCGAGTTCAAAATGTAGAAGCATTTAAAGAGTGTAAATCCTGACCCCCTTTCAGTCTGATGTGGGAGCAATTTATTCCTTCATTCATTCATTATCTGTAACCCCTTATCCAGTTCAGGGTTGCGGTTTGTCCAGAGCCTACCTGGAATCATTGGGCGCAAGGCGGGAATACACCCTGGAGAGGGCGCCAATCCTTCACAGGGCAACACAGACACATTCACTCACACACTCACACCTACAGACACTTTTGAGTCGCCAATCCACCTACCAACATGTGTTTTTGGACTGGGAGGAAACCGGAACACCCGGAGAAAACCCACGCAGACACAGGGAGAACACACCACACTCCTCACAGACAGTCACCCGGAGGAAACCCACGCAGACACAGAGAGAACACACCACATTCCTCACAGACAGTCACCCGGGGTAAACCCACGCAGACACAGGGAGAACACACCACACTCCTCACAGACAGTTACCCGGGGTAAACCCACGCAGACACAGGGAGAACACACCACACTCCTCACAGACAGTCACCCGGAGGAAACCCACGCAGACACAGGGAGAACACACCACACTCCTCACAGACAGTCACCCGGGGTAAACCCACGCAGACACAGGGAGAACACACCACACTCCTCACAGACAGTCACCCAGGAGGAAACCCACGCAGACACAGGGAGAACACACCACACTCCTCACAGACAGTCACCCGGAGGAAACCCACGCAGACACAGAGAGAACACACCACACTCTTCACAGTCACCCGGGGTAAACCCACGCAGACACAGGGAGAACACACCACACTCCTCACAGACAGTCACCCGGGGTAAACCCACGCAGACACGGGGAGAACACACCACACTCCTCACAGACAGTCACCCGGGGTAAACCCACGCAGACACAGGGAGAACACACCACACTCCTCACAGACAGTCACCCAGGAGGAAACCCACGCAGACACAGGGAGAACACACCACACTCCTCACAGACAGTCACCCGGAGGAAACCCACGCAGACACAGGGAGAACACACCACACTCCTCACAGACAGTCACCCGGAGCGGGAATCGAACCCACAACCTCCAAGCTCCTGGAGCTGTGTGACTGCGACACTACCTGCTGCACCACCATGCCGTCCTCCAAATAAATTACAAATAAATATTAATAATAAACCTCCCCATGTTTTTCAATTACAGCATTGTAAGCTCTGAATGAACATTCTTTGAAATGCCATTGTAAATCCTTGGCTTATCATGTTTGTCTATTAAATTAATTAGGCATCATGGGGAAACCACATTCAAGCGGATAAATCAAGAGCGTGTTGCGCTCTCTTTTGCCAAAACAGACAAATTTTCAGGCCGCGTAGAGCGTTGTTGTTGTGTTTTCATTTTGAAATTCCTTCCTCCAGTTTTGGACCTGGTTTTGCCCAATGCTCTTCTCTTCTCCAAATAAACAGATCTGGGGGGTTGCTCGGCCAAACATCCTCAAGGGCTTCTCGCATTCTTCCCAGATCAGAGCCGGAGAGCTCAGCTCGTGCTCTCCGGAGTCGTGCCGAGGCCTGGCATTGTCCAAAGAGAAGAGAACAGACCCAGAGCAGCTTATCTCGACTTCACATCTACCTTCTGGTTCTCTTTGTTTGGACGTTTTCCACAAGCCTGCTATATATGGCTCACTCATCTTTTTTTATGCACTTTTTGTGTGTGATGTCTGCTTTTCACAGTGTTCTGGAGAAGTGTGTCATTTTCCAGGACTGGTTTCTTGTCTTAGCTCAAATACTTGTGGCTGAAGGCTCTTATTTTGAAATGGAACTATATCTGTACACAGGTCTATTTTAGATGAATGTACTCTGATGTAATAATTAATAATAATTATTTTAAATTATATAGTGCCTTTCCCAAACCCAAGGATGCTTTAAGTGGAAAAAAAATAAATTCTAAAGACACAAAGAAGAAAAGAGAGAAGTTTTAAGCAGAGATCTGAAGAGTTGAACATTTACCTTAAGGTCAAAAGAAGAATTTTGTATTTAGTCCTAGACTCTACAGGAAGCCACTGGGGGTAAAAAACATGTGCAGTTCACTGTAGTCAACAACAACCACGACTTGGTCAAGTGTCGGTGTCTGCTGGCCTAAAAATATCTTCCCATCTCCAGCCCTCAAAATCAACACTCCTGATTGAAGCCGTGATCAAACCCAAATGGCTGTCAGAACCCATTCAGGCTGCCATTCATCTTCATGTCCTATTTATCCGACCTAGAGAAGAGGGACACCAGACTTTCCATTGGCCCCATTCATGTAAAAAGGTGCTGCTAAATCTAGCCACGTCCTTCAATACCTCACCACTCTTCAAAACTCTTGAGAGGCATTAATTACAGCGAGAGTAATGGATTTGTCATTCAAGCTCTAATTACATGTAATTCTACTCATCCTCTCGTCTCCCGGTTCCTCGCCGCCACCACCTCCCGCCCCAGTGGTCTTTGAGTGTGTCTCGTGACTCGTAGCCTCATCGCGCCGCTTGCTAACAGCTGAATGGGCTGCTCGAGTTGCCACGGTAACAGCTCATCTGGGCCTGGGTGCTTGGAGTGTGGTGGAGGAGTAGCACTGTGTGTAGTGGCTAGGTTCGTGATGTGAGTAGGCCTGTTAACCAAAGTTTGAACCACAACACAGTGGCACAAATAAAAAGCACACGTCAACATCAGAACAGCCAGTTTCTTTATCAGAATCTGTAGTGTTTCCATTTTAAGAAATGTTTAAGACCCTGCCAAATTTGTATTTCTGCTCCGTGGGTGTGTAACACTGATTTATTTTGCTGTAACAGTTACTTTACTTAAGGAAGCACTGACCTTAAATTCAGGACACCGCTAACAACATGAAAGTAAACATAGACGAAAGTAGTACAGAATTTAACAGTTCAAGTTACAAATGAGTTTCTGTGATCATTTAAACAGTGAATAAAAACTTACAGATTACTCTTCAGAAAACACACCCAGGTTCTTACTTAAACAAACTGTTCTACCTTAAAAGATGTGGTGGGGGGTTAGTAATGTAGTGCTACTGCACATTGCAAACTCATGAAGAGGAATATTCTTGACACTTCTGTCGTGTTTTAGCATTGGGAAAACTAACATACAGTTCTGACATACAGTGACAAATATGTTGTAAAGCACTCAAATGTATTTAAATGTTGCATTGTTATTGTATTTGGTTCATTATAATATTCCCAGCACGGACATATACAACCCCTTTAGAAGTCCCACTATGGTCACTGGTTAAACCAGTTTATAAGTTCATTCATTCATTATCTGTAACCCTTATCCAGTTCAGGGTGGCGGTGGGTCCAGAGCCTACCTGGAATCATTGGGCAACACAGGCAACACACATTAGGCAGGAATACACCCTGGAGGGGGCGCTAGTCCTTCACAGGGCAACACAGACACACACACAGTTACTCACACCTATGGACACTTTTGAGTCGCCAATCCACCTACAAACGTGTGTTTTTGGACTGTGGGAGCACCCAGAGGAAACCCATGCAGACACAGGGAGAACCCACCACACTCCTCACAGACAATCACCCGGAGGAAACCCACGCGGACACAGAGAGAACACACCACACTCCTCACAGGCAGTCACCCGGAGGAAACCCACGCAGACTCAGGGAGAACACACCACACTCCTCACAGGCAGTCACCCGGAGGAAACCCACGCAGACACAGGGAGAACACACCACACTCCTCACAGGCAGTCACCCGGAGGAAACCCACGCAGACACAGGGAGAACACACCACACTCCTCACAGGCAGTCACCCGGAGGAAACCCACGCGAACACAGGGAGAACACACCACACTCCTCACAGGCAGTCACCCGGAGGAAACCCACGCGGACACAGGGAACACACCACACTCCTAACAGACAGTCACCCGGAGCGGGAATCGAACCCACAACCTCCAGGCCCCTGGAGCTGTGTGACTACCTGCTGCGCCACCATGCCGCCCAGTTTGTAAGTTGTTCCCAAGAAATAAATCCATAGATGTAGCTCTACACCTTCAGTAAATGATCTATGAATAGGTATTCAGTCCTCGACTCTATCTACACTCATCATTCTTTCAGTTGCCCACAGCTTACAAGCCGTGCCGTGCATGTTGATGGGATCGGTTCCCAAGGTTTACGTAGTCAGAATCCCTGTCTATGTGAATTCAGTCGTTTTTAGACGTGTTTTTTGAACACTGCAGATTCAAAGTGGAATTGTTGGCTGCTATTTTTAATTTTTCTCCTTCACATGATGCATCTTCTAGGATATAAGCCACACAACACAGACTTTAAAGGGGACGTCCACAATTGTGGACAAACGCAGTCCTCTCTGGTTTGTTTATGTTCAGAAGCTCAGTGTCTTTTAAGGTGGAACGGTGTGTTTGAGAGGAAAAAGACAGCTATTTGTACGTGGCTGATGTGTAAGTTTTTATTCACTGTGTGATTTACCACAGAAACTCCACCGGTATCTTGAGTTGCTTAGTTTTGAAGCACTTCCAATAATGCAGTTAGCGCTCTCCTGAATTTACACCTATTTCTCAGCAAAATGCAGAGCAGGAATAGAATGTCCTCCATCTCTATTCATGCGTTTTAATGTTTGGAAATCTGTGTTGTATAAAAATAAAAAAACAAAGTGTCTCAGTTGGGTATGCTAGGCTTTCTCTCTCTCTCTATTACAAAGTGTTTTTTTTGATTACAATTGTGAACGTCACCTTTAACAAGTTGAAAACGTTACTGTTGAGGATTTTAAGAATGTTTTGGGAGTGGAGGCACTAATTTTAAAAGCATATAATCAAGGCAAATGAGGGCAGCCTGTCTGGGCACTGCTGAGCCTCGTATATTGGAGTGAGGGGTATACAGGGGTGCACTACAGAAAATATTTGGTAACCACTGAACTAGGGACTCCTGACTCTCTCTCTTCAGTTTTTGACTGAAGACTCTGAGCTGTTTCCAACGAGGGATGGAAGGGAGAACCATGTGGAACCTTCTGTTAAAAACAAATTCACACACCTCTGTGAAGGACAGCTGTGCTGAGATAAAAAGATAATGGGAAAACATGGTTTAGGGGTTATTAGAGCCCTCGCTGCTTCAGAAGAGCCATTTAATGAAACGTTAGGCTTTCTCAAAGAGACATTATTTTGTCGGCATGATCTCCAGCACCTATGGAAATGGCCAGAGTTAATGAGGTGGAATATCCTCAGGCAGTCAGTAATACACCAGTAGGACACCCGGGAGCAGGGAAGATTGTTGAATGTGAGTCAGCGCGCTAGCTCTATTCCCTGAGCCTCGCCTCGCCACACTGAGACAGTTCTTGAAGAAAGGGTGAAGTGAAATGAAATGTAACTATTACAGCTACTGACCAACAGGCAGGACTGAGAGCACAAAGGCCAAGGCCTAAGCCCCCTGTATGATCTATATTCACACACACGGCTGATTATGAGTATAATAACTATAGAAAATGGTGATAGAAAATGATAGCAGCTGTTGGAACATTTATATCTCTGGAATCACTCGAGGCTTTCCCCTACTCTGCAGCAGCTCCCTCAATGACATGCAACATCCTGAAATGCCTTTTGTCTCACAGACATACACACCACCAGCTGCTGCACCACAGCATGCCAACAGCCTTCTCTGAAATTCTGGAAAAGATGACTTTAAAAGGCATTCCTGTCTATTTCTGTGTTTTTTTTTTAGATATTATTTTAGGTTTTAGATACAAGGCTGGGGCGGCACGGTGGCGCAGCAGGTAGTGTCGCAGTCACACAGCTACAGGGGCCTGGAGGTTGTGGGTTCGATTCCCGCTGGTGACTGTCTGTGAGGAGTGTGGTGTGTTCTACCTGTGTCTGCGTGGGTTTCCTCCGGGTGACTGTCTGTGAGGAGTGTGGTGTGTTCTCCCTGTGTCTGCGTGGGTTTCCTCCGGGTGACTGTCTGTGAGGAGTGTGGTGTGTTCTCCCCGTGTCTGCGTGGGTTTCCTCCGGGTGACTGTCTGTGAGGAGTGTGGCGTGTTATCTCTGTGTCTGCGTGGGTTTCCTCCGGGTGACTGTCTGTGAGGAGTGTGGTGTGTTCTCTCTGTGTCTGCGTGGGTTTCCTCCGGGTGACTGTCTGTGAGGAGTGTGGTGTGTTCTCCCCGTGTCTGTGTGGGTTTCCTCCGGGTGACTGTCTGTGAGGAGTGTGGTGTGTTCTCCCTGTGTCTAGATGGGTTTCCTCCGGGTGACTGCCTGTGAGGAGTGTGGTGTGTTCTCTCTGTGTCTGTGTGGGTTTCCTCCGGGTGCTCCGGTTTCCTCTCACGGTCCAAAAACACACGTTGGTAGGTGGATTGGTGACTCAAAAGTGTCCGTGGGTGTGAGTGAATGTGTGTGTGTGTGTCTGTGTGTATTCCTCCAGGGTGTGTTCCTGCCTTGCGCCCAGTGATTCCAGGTAGGCTCTGGACCCACCGCGACCCTGAACTGGATAAGGGTTACAGATAATGAATGAATGATATAAGGCTGATTGTTGGTGCTGATTTGACATTGATTTTCTCGCTGGTTTCATATGAAACTTTACCCACAATTTCAGCTTGTTTGTTTGAATATCACAAAAATCAACAAGGTGAGATGCACTTTGAGAATCACGCATTTCTGTGCCAAGATGGAAGCAGTGTCAGGGATAAACACCAACACAAACTGCCTACATTTGAAATGCAGATAACAGCAAAAAAGTGGATGTGTACAGGATTAACAAACTGCACCAGTGAATGTTCCCAGTGATTCCGGGCAGGCTCCGGACCCACCACCACCCTGAACTGTATAAGGGTTACAGACAATGGCTTTGTTCTGAAGCCATAACCTCAAAACACATGCACTGCCTGATTACAGCTGGAGCAGTACATGAGAGCACTGGACAGGGGAGTGCACAATGTCATTTTCTACATCTGCCTTTCTTTTCACTGAACTGGATAAGGGTTACAGACAATGAATCAATGGTTTTACTAGCATTAAACCTTCTGGCATTGGAGTGGCATTCTAAGGCTTGGTTTGACGGGGAAAACATCATACAGTAGGTGGCCAAAGAAACAGTGGCTGTCCAAAACTTGTTTTAGCTGAGCAGGATGGGGAGCTGCAGGGCAAGGGCTTTGCTAATTAAGAGAACTATAGGAGGTGTCTGTTTTCTGCCACCACTCACACAGAGCTGTGATAACAAGCAGACCAGGAAACACACACACACACTCACTCAATTTAGTAAGGTCACTGTCAAGGTGTACTAGGTGGCATATTCAGGTCATGGGATAAATAAAGCGTTCTTTAAAGTAATAAAAGGTATTCACATTTAATAAATAATTTAACGTTAGAAATGCCTTTGAAGTTATTATAAGCAGCGCAAGTTGTTTTTGGATATTTATGAAAAATGCATTTTTTTTTCTACCTCCTTCAAACCATGATCCACGACTGTGATGTTCTCCGGTCATTTCTGAATCATCTGCTCATCATTTAATTCATTTATTAATTTACTTTTCCTCCAGAGCCACTTTCAGCTACAATCATGTAGCAGAAGAAGGCTAATGCAGAGTTGGGAGTCTTGCCCAAGTATTTCCATCAGTGTCATTGTTGTAACTGTTTCTGTTTTCAAAGGAGATTTTAGATCAAATGTTGGGTCGTTTCTACAAGAATCTGGTGCCACTTAGTCACTAGGGTGTTAGTGAGTTCACGTACTGATGTGGGATGATTAGCTCTGAATCCCTGACGCCACTGTAATTCTTCTTAAAGATTACTAAAGGGGCTCTCTTCCTCCGGAGAACACTGTTCGGCTGCTTCACAGCCTATTTCCAGGGTAGCTCTCTTGTTGACGTTTAGCATTAAGCATTGTTCCTTAGACTCATGTACCCCAGAGAATGTCATTGTTTTCTATGTAGATTAAAGTAGTCTGTGTGTGCATAAATGAAATAAACGAAAGTATGTGTCCATATTTAAAGGGCTGTAAAGGTGGCTTCAGCCTTCGTCATTCAGTCTCTGAAACGCTAGCATTGTTGTAATTTAATTTCTCCTTGATTAGATCAGACAGCCATGAGCTGTCTCAATCATATCGTCAATCTAAAAATAAGTCAGTATGGTGATGATAGTGATATTCTGACGTGTTTACGTAATGACGTCATGCAGCTACGCGTAACACGGCATACGTTCTGTTCACGAGTCGTTTGGTCACAGTGAAGTACGGTGGAAAGTCGCTCTGTGGTGGAAGGATTTGCTCCAAAAAAAGTGACTTCAGTCGTGTGGAGGGGGTGTGGTTACAGAATATCAGACGTACCAGAAACCACGGTGTTACGTGAGAAATGAAAGAAGCCTGTAACAACTGAACGAGGAAACGCAACTGATCGAGCAGAAACACACGGCTGAAGACGAGGAAAATCAAAATCACCGTTGAGCTCTGACCCTCGCAGATAACCTCCACTGACTGTTCGGTGTTTGTTTTATTATTTACGGTGAAGATTTAAGCGTAGGTTTTGTAAATTTGTTTACATTTCCTGTTTATGCACACACTACATTTTCTGCACTTTGGTTGTGCAGATTTATTTAGATTTTATACTTCATTTTACAGAAAATGTTACATTTGAATTAAAATAAAATGTTAATGAATGAAATCATGTAATATTATTAATATATATTAAATATGTTTGTATGGTTTTATATAATGAATATTATTATAACTTTTATTTTGGTGCAAAAGTGTGTTCTTCAAATTAATAAAAGTATTTTTCAGTGTTTTGTTCGTATCGTCAAGAATCTTGTTATCGCCAAAACACATACGTTGGACACATTGGTTAAACAGCCTCCAGCCTCATTGCCCATTGGCTACAAAGAGACAGTATCTAAGATGAGTCCCCCTCTCTTCTTTGCTGCTTCACCCCCTCAAGCAGCTGTGTGTAATTGTCATCTTGCTGTATTTTTTTTCCGAGGAGACGCATCGTTAAGATAACGAGACGACACAAGTTTCTCATGCTCTGTTTAGCCACACTGAAGCATCAAGCAGAAAACAAGCATTCGGGTAAGAATTGTAGCGAGAACCCGGCCTGTTTCTGCTATGAGAGGCCTCCTCACTGCTTGGTATAAAATATAAGGGGGAAAACAAGAAGGTGATGAGGAAGGTGGCCTAAAGCCGACAGCTTTGATTTTAGACTGTAATTGAAAGTATGGGCTGTGGTTATTAACTGATTAAGTTTCTGTATCAATTTCTTAATCAATATTCAGTTGTACGGTCATTTTATGAGAATATATGGCATGTGTAAGTTCAATGCAAGTGCGGCACGGTGGCGCAGCAGGTAGTGTCGCAGTCACACAGCTCCAGGGGCCTGGAGGTTGTGGGTTTGATTCCCGCTCCGGTGACTGTCTGTGAGGAGTGTGGTGTGTTCTCCCTGTGTCTGCGTGGGTTTTCTCCGGGTGACTGTCTGTGAGGAGTGTGGTGTGTTCTCCATGTGTCTGTGTGGGTTTTTCTTCGGGTGACTGTCTGTGAGGAGTGTGGTGTGTTCTCCATGTGTCTGCGTGGGTTTCCTCCGGGTGACTGTCTGTGAGGAGTGTGGTGTGTTCTCCCTGTGTCTGCGTGGGTTTCCTCCGGGTGCTCCCACAGTCCAACAATGCACATTGCAGGTGGTTTGGGGACTCAAAAGTGTCCGTAGGGGTGTGTGTGTGTGTGTGTGTGTGTTGCCCTGTGAAGGACTGGCGCCCCCTTCAGGGTGTATTCCCGCCTTGCGCCCAATAATTCCAGGTAGGCTCTGGACCCACCGCGACCCTGAACTGGATAAGGGTTACAGATAATGAATGAATGAATGAAAGTACGCTAGTTTTTATTTTTTTCAAGTAAAGAATTTTTGAACCTTTCAAAGGCTATTAGTTATTTATGGCACTTCTCCACTGCACGTATCTACTCTACTCCACTGTGTTCACTTTTTGGTCCATGGAACTGGTTAGATTTCCACTATCTCACCTTAAAAGTAACCGGTGATGTCATAAAACGTACTCTTTAAAGGGGATTTAAAAGGAAAGTAACAATGGCTGTGGTAACATTTTAAGCGCCATGTATTTGCACATTGTTTTTGTTTTTGGGGCCTATTCGGCTTGCGTTCCCAGTTCCGAAAAATTTTCCCAATGTAAAAGCAAAAAAGCCAAGTAGAGCAGAGTTAATTACACAGAGGAGCCTTTTAGTTTTAAGCAGAACCATCCGTTAACATCTGTAAGCTACGATAAGGACATATGCCCAAATATTTGTCGAAACCTTTATAAAGTTAATTTAGATACTTTAAGCTGCACCGCTTGTGGCCACACTATGATATTTCTATAATCTCCTTAGAAAAGCGTAGAAGGAAATGGGTTGCTGTGTAGCAGCTGTATATGAGCACCTTAGCTTAAAGTTGCCAGAGTCAATACCAGCTGAAGGATAATAAAGATAAAGATAAAGCACTGATATGTTTGGAGTGGTGTTTATTATCTAGAACTTTATATGCAGATCCTCATGACTGAATTCCATCAAATCCTCACACACGTTCCAACATGTAATGTAAATTCGTCTGCAGTGATGAAGGAACAAACTCCATATTAGCCCGTGTCGACAAACCTTTGGCCATAAGCGTACCGGTTCTATAGAGAGTACAGGTTCAAAACTGTGATGTCATTTGTCAGAGGGCCATTTGTGATTCAGACCAATTCTGAGCTACAGAATTTGTTTAACGGGGCGTTTTAAGCTTTGTAATCTAAAATGATTCATAATGTGGATCCAGCTAATGAGCCCTAAGGGTTTATATCAATAAGTCTTTTGGTTTAAGCAGCTATCCAGTCTCCTGCTTTCATCTCTTATGAGCTTGCGTCAGGTAGATTGGCAGATACGGCTGTAAAACACAAAGGCAGCTCATGCGGGATCAGACAGGAGAGATGTGCCATTTACAGCTGAGTTTCGTGTCCCAGGAAACAGGAGCATTAATAAAAGGACATCAAAGTCCCGTTGAGGGAGAGAGGAGGGAGGAGAGGGAAGGAGGGACAGAATGAGAGGGTTTTGGGCCAAGAGCCAGAGCAGCAGCACAGAAGGATAAAAGCCTGGGCTGGGTGATTTGGCCCAAAATCTTATAAGGAGAAGATATAATCTTATAATGACTTCAAAATTGTTTGATTCGCTGAGGCGATTCTCAGTGTACTCTCTTGCTTGACAGAACAGTATTAAGAACTCTTAAGAAAACAAAAGCCATGGCCTTTATTTTAAATAAAAAAAAAATACATTTGCTTTAACATTGATTTAGGGGTAAACAGGATTTGTGGCATTTATTTACCCGAGTGAGATCTTGTTCTTGCATCTATTGTTTCCCCCAGACTAGTAGTTCTCTTCTACTGAGTCTCTCTCTCTCCATTAATCCTTGTCCATTCTTACATCATTTCAGGACTGAAATTAGCCAGCTAGCTAGTTCTGCTAATCGTGCTGCTTGTGTGTGTTTGTGCTGTTTTGTAGTTCCAAGCTCAGATGCTCCACCCACTTGGACAAGTAAACTATCTGAAATGTTTTTCTGGCCTATCAGGTTTTTGTAAAATGTATACTTGTATGTTTTAAGAGGTGGTGTTTTTATATTTTTTTTATTTTCTCGTTGCTCTTCAGAAAATCCCTCCATTTAACAATTAGCCTCATGCTAGCCAATGCCACTGCTAGCTTACGTAGCAAATCTGCAGAGTTAAGCTGGGCAGATACCGTGCAATTTCAGAAATCTGTTTTATAGATGACAACTCTATTGCCAAGTTTGAAATATATATATATATATATATATATACACTGCACAAAATTAATCAGACTGAATGACTTGAAACAAGGTGAATGTTTACACTGTGCCTGAACCCTGTGAGCATTTCTGTTCATCAGCAGGTGCTACTTTTTAAAAGCGGCATTCACGCTATTTTAAAACACTATTAAAAAAATACTTTTATAAAATTCTAAGGATGTTTAATCACCATGTGCTGCTCTTCAGTCGGTTTGTGCTGGGAACTGGTCAAATGTGTTTATGAAGCCCATTTAAAGTAAATATGTAAATGGATAAAGGAACAAAGTCTCTTAGTCCAGTGCTAGGCTTTCTCTCTCTCTGCTCACGGCAGAGAACAGGCATCTGAAAATGTTTAGAAAACATGGAGACCTTCAAACATTGAAAATCAGAAACTGAGATGAGAATATTGCTCTATTCCTGCTCCACAGATGGGTAATATTGATTTGTTTTTTTCAGTAGATGAAACTGACTCGAATTTTGGGAGAGAGTTAACTGCATGCAAATAAACGCAGACCCAAAGTGCTACAAAACTTTACAACTCTTTACAAATGAGTCGTTTTTTCCTCAAACATACGGTTCACTTTAAAAAAAAACAAATACAGCTTTTAAGGTCTGTATGAAGCTACCAAATGGATTGCCTATATGTGTATGATGTATTGAAATGCTGAGATAGTCCATTTATAGCATTGCTGTCTTGTGCCATAGTTTACATGGGAACCCAGCCACCTGGAACAAATGCGGTTTGTGCAAACATTCACAGACTTTTCCTTTTTATAGTGTATATGTATTGTGTGTGTGTGTATATATATATATATATATATGTGTGTGTGCATGCTGTATCGTCTGTGTGCTTGGCAATGTCCTAAATAACTTCCTGTTGTTTTCTTTTTATTTTATAAAAAAGACAACTCATTGTGAGAGTGCAGTGTCAGGAAATCAGATGAAATCACATCCTCCACCTGCGAGAACAACCACCAGGCGATCACTCAATCATTGCTCTTTGAGTGGTTAAATAAGAACCTCTTTTGGGGATTCTTAACTGGGTAGAACTAGCAATAACAATGTTATAATTGTCCAGACCTAATAAGAATCACAGTTCTGCCGCCTGCTCCTGGCCTGTGTCGTGTCTGTGTGGAGAGTGGAAAGTGAGTCTGTGTGGTACTCGTACGGGCACCGTGTGGCAGGTGTGTTGTGAGGAGGGGTGTTTCTATTCTAGGGCTCAGCAGTTCACCCTCTGGGAATATGTACTTGAGGACTCAGCATGAGCACTTCTGGAAGTTGTGATTAATTAAACACTAAAATAAGAGTTGCAAGCCGTTAAATGGGAAGTTTGAGCTATTTAAGGAAGGTTGCTGCAAACCTGCGAAAGACCTGCTTCAGATTTGCCGCTGCATTCGCTCAGTGAAAGGAATTTGCATTAGCTCTCGTACTGGGCAGTGTGTACACGCATTAAGATGATGATTCATTGATTATTCTAGTGATGCTGGGCTTTCTCTGATTATGTAACAGGTGCCTTTCAGGTCAGATCCATAAAGTATGCTGTGTTCATTATCCAAATATCAGCCTCTGCTCCCCGAATCAATGTGAGGTCAATTTATCCATTGGCCTTAGATGGATTAGTTGTGTGTGTGTGTGTTTCCTGCCACTCCTCCCTCTGTGTGTGTGTTTCCTGCCGCCACTGTGCAGTAAACTGGTGTCGCTGAGTGAGGCCGGAGGCTCCTGCATCCTTGTGTTAACTGAAAGAAACACACACACACGTACACACACACACACACCTGTCAACCATTTCAGCTTCCTTCTCATATCTCCCTTCTTACAGTCTTTCCACTCTGCCCATACTGTATGCGCACACACACACACACACACACACACACACACACACACATGCACATGTTTTTTGTTTTTTATAGATGGCCAGGGTGCACAGGACTGTCAAAGATCACCGTTGGTTTATTAACTATAACGTCAAATGGACGTGAAGTACAAGTTAGTAATTTTTCAGTGGCTGATGAAAGGTACAATTTACACCTTGCATTTTTTTGAGGAGCCTTGCCTTTAGCCCTTTAGAAGTATTTTCCCACAGCTTTAGAGTTCACACTTGAGTTCACACTGGTTGCAGTTTCTTCTTCTCACAGGGCAAGTGATTCCAAATACATTCAGTGATGTAGAGGTATGGACTCGTGTCATGGCTCTGTGCCAACATTCAGAGAAAAGCAGAAAACATTTTATTTAATTTGTGAAAAAAATCCTGAAAAAGAATAACATAATGACTGTTTTGAATTTTGTGTTTCATGCAGTTTACACCGTCTGGTTACATTGTCACTGAAGCTACAAACAGTGTAGTGTATCTTTAAAGGTACAGCAGTGGTGTTAGATTCCAATTGTGTTCCCTAAAGGTTCATTACTTTCTCTTCTCCAGAAGGAGAGGGGGATATCTGTAATCTTTCATTATACAACTTTGGAGAATAAAGGAACAGTATTTAATCCTGGAGGAGAAATTGGGTGTATGACATTTACACTTAAAACTTAAAACTTAACATTTATACTTAAAAATGTACAATTAAAGTAGAATATTAATGTTATGATGATTATTTGCTGAGAGTTTACGGTATGTTCTTGCTTTGTGCCGATTGATTCCTGTGGGATTTGTCCCTGCCATTGTCAGGTTTTAACTCATTTCTAAAAACATGAAGAATGGGCTCTGACATCTGTGTTCTAATATCGATATGCAAGTAACAGTTGTGAGCGACACGGTGGAGCAGCAGGTCGTGTCTCTGTCACAGCTCCAGGGTCCTGGAGGTTGTGGGTTTGAGTCCCACTCTGGGTGACTGTCTGTGAGGAGTGTGGTGTGTTCTCTCTGTGTCTGCGTGGGTTTCCTCCGGGTGACTGTCTGTGAGGAGTGTGGTGTGTTCTCCCTGTGTCTGCGTGGGTTTCCTCCGGGTGACTGTCTGTGAGGAGTGTGGTGTGTTCTCTCTGTGTCTGCGTGGGTTTCCTCCGGGTGACTGTCTGTGAGGAGTGTGGTGTGTTCTCCCTGTGTCTGCGTGGGTTTCCTCCGGGTGACTGTCTGTGAGGAGTGTGGTGTGTTCTCTCTGTGTCTGCGTGGGTTTCCTCCTGGTGACTGTCTGTGAGGAGTGTGGTGTGTTCTCTCTGTGTCTGCGTGGGTTTCCTCCGGGTGACTGTCTGTGAGGAGTGTGGTGTGTTCTCCCCGTGTCTGCGTGGGTTTCCTCCGGGTGACTGTCTGTGAGGAGTGTGGTGTGTTCTCTCTGTGTCTGCGTGGGTTTCCTCCTGGTGACTGTCTGTGTGGAGTGTTCTCACTGTGTCTGCGTGGGTTTCCTCCGGGTGACTGTCTGTGAGGAGTGTGGTGTGTTCTCCCTGTGTCTGCGTGGGTTTCCTCCGGGTGACTGTCTGTGAGGAGTGTGGTGTGTTCTCCCTGTGTCTGCGTGGGTTTCCTCCGGTTGACTGTCTGTGAGGAGTGTGGTGTGTTCTCCCTGTGTCTGCGTGGGTTTCCTCCGGTTGACTGTCTGTGAGGAGTGTGGTGTGTTCTCCCTGTGTCTGCGTGGGTTACCTCCAGGTAACTGTCTGTGAGGAGTGTGGTGTGTTCTCCCTGTGTCTGCGTGGGTTTCCTCCGGGTGTCTGTCTGTGAGGAGTGTGGTGTGTTCTCCCTGTGTCTGTGTGGGTTTCCTCCGGGTGCTCCAGTTTCCTCCCACGCTCCAAAAACAGGTCAGTAGGTGGATTGGTGACTCAAAAGTGTCCGTAGGTGTGAGTGTGTGTCGTCCTGTGAAGGACTGGCGCCCCCTCCAGCCTTGCGCCCAGTGATTCCGGGTAGGCTCTGGACCCACCACCGCCCTGAACTGGATGAGGGTTACAGACAATGAATCAATGTTGTGGAGGTCAAACTGAAAACGTTGTGATGGGCTGATGGCCAAACAAAACAAATTAGAGATAAACATGCTAGGCTTCATACTGTATCTTTAAAATAGGTCCTGGTTTATGAATAATAATAATAAATGTCTTAATATATTAACCCTAAATCTTACGAAGCCTCTCTCTCTCGCACACACACACACACACACATATGCGGGTATCTATGCCCTCTGCACTGACTTTAACGCCTCCTCAAGCTGTCTGACAGACATCCGTTGTCACAGTTTACCTTTTGAGTACGATGAATTTATAGTGTATGTCATTCTTAAGTGGTGTCCTTGATAAACATGGAGTGCTAAACACCACACACACACACACACACACACACACACACACTGTACATCTTATTTACATTTTTACACAGTGCTCTCTGTGGATAGTGTGTGTGGGTTTGTGCCTGTAGCATTGAATTGCAGTATTGTATTCATGGCCTTTACACCTCTCTGGCTTTGTATGACACACAGACATACTGCACCCTGAAGATGAACTATTACGCTATCTCTACTGCTCTCACCCCTCCGTTCTTACTGGATTAGAGCAGCGCACTCACAGCTGAACCTTTCCACCTCCAGCTGTTGCTTCTCCTCACTTTGATCTCAAGGGCTGTGTAGAGGTGGGCAGTTTATTATTGCAGTGAACAGTAAGGTTTTCAAGCCTTCCCCACACTGACACACACACACACACACACTCGCACGTCTTTTGCATCCAAACTCCACTGGAAATTATACGCTGTGTTCCTTAACAAATTAATTTCTTATTTAAAAACATGACAAATCACTTTCACATAGAAATTATTACAAGTGTCATGTATAATATTTGTGTTCATTTGCCTTGCTGCACCCCTCTGGAACAGCTCTGTGCCCCTACTTTGGGGATCACTGTAGTACTGTATGTGAAATGTTTGTTAAACCAAACTCGGTAGGTTCTGAAAGCTGAGGTTAAATGCGGCGATGCTTGTGCATAGTGTCTGAGTCTGTTGAGCACACAAAGCTTTGTATAACTACCATAATAAACCCCTTTCTCTATTTAATGTTGGAAGTGTGTGTTTCGTAAACATTAGCTTTTATTTAATGAGAAAAATAATTTTTAACACATTTTATTTATTGTGTGTTGGAGTTTTACAGTGAATCTTTCAGTAAACGGCTCGTGCTGCAGTTTTCTGTGCCTGGAAACTGACTGAAAGACTAATAATGTTTGTATTCACACTCAGTGACACATCTAGGACATCGAAAAAGACCTAGGCTTCACCCAGCGCTAAAAATGACAAATGAATTCCCACAAGAAACTCGTGTAACTCGAGGTGTTTAGTTTTGTAGCACTGTCGCTAATGCAGTTAGCTGTATCCCGAGGTTGGGGAGACATTTACACCTTAAGTGATTCAAAACAGCAGGAATAAGTCAGTGTTACCCCCCTATGGAGCAGGAATATCCTCATCTCGGTTGGTGCTTTGCAGCGTTTGGAGTCTCTCCGTTGTCTAAAAACCTCCAGATGGCGTTTTCTCTGCCGTGAGCAGAGAGAGAGCAAGCCTAGCACTGGACCCAGACACTTTGTTTTTTTACCCATTTACAGACACCGAGGCTTCGTAAACACATTAGAGCGGTTTCCAGAGCAAACCGACTGCAGAGCAGCACATGGAGAGCATCACCTTTAACTCTCACTCTGTTTTGTTGGTAGCTAATGCAGCATGGAAGTCTGTCAGTCCAGCTCTTGAAGTTCTAACCAATGAGAGAACTCAAATGACTGCGTCTACTTGTACAACACAATAGAGAAGCTAAAAGACTGCAATCCCAAGAGTAATAACTTAAACGTGCTGATATGAATTGAGTTGTTAATGATCGGATAATAGTTGTTTCAAGGTTGTAACTGTTTTGTTTCCAACATAAATTTAACAACGAAATGGGAATATAACAAGAGTTCTTAAAAGAGCGTTTAGAGGCATGAATAATAATAATACACAGACATGCGAGATATATCCCAGACCTCATTAGTACCCAGTCCCTTAAGGTCTTAAAGTCCTGAGGTCTCCCTGCTGCTTTGCTCAGTGTTGATTTAAGCCGGTAGCTGCAAGCAATTCCAGTGCATCCTTTCCCTGCTGCACATCTGTCCAATTGCAGTTTTTATACTGCAAGATTAATCTCACTAGGTTTAATCTCATGTTGGAAGACCAGCATGTGATTGCACAAGCACATGGACTTCACTGCTTCCCTTAATACCACAGTCTTTCTCAATTGCATGAATATGGTTCTCACAGTTTACTTTCACCAAAGATTTAACACAGGGCCCAAGTGTTAATCCCCACCCTACATCATCCCACACTTGTGTAATATGTTTAAAAGCCCTCTCAGACTCTCTCAGTCAGATTTCAGCAAAATAATGAAAGGCAAATCATGTAAAACATCTCAGGTGTAGGTGCCACATACAGATTCATTCATTATCTGTAACCCTTATCCAGTTCAGGGCGGCGGTGGGTCCAGAGCCTACCTGGAATCATTGGGCAGAAGGCGGGAATACACCCTGGAGGGGGCGCCAGTCCTTCACAGGGCAACACACACACACACATTCACTCACTACGGACACTTTTGAGTCGCCAATCTACCTACCAACGTGTGTTTTTGGACTGTGGGAGGAAACTGGAGCACCCGGAGGAAACCCACGCGGACACAGGGAGAACACACCAACTCCTCACAGACAGTCACCCGGAGGAAACCCACGCGGACACAGGGAGAACACACCACACTCCTCACAGACAGTCACCCGGAGCGGGAATCGAACCCACAACCTCCAGGTCCCTGGAGCTGTGTGACTGCGATACTACCTGCTGCGCCACCGTGCCACCCACATACAGATTCAGATGAGATCAAATACAAACCCCAAATTAGCCGTAGGTTGAATATCAAGTTTTGTATAAAACTGTATCCAATCAAACAATTGAACAGATGAATAAGTAAAGAATAAATCAACACCTTGATGTGTCATCAGCTCTAGACTTTCTTACATCTATGGTTCTAGGCATTTTCTGTATTAAAAATGATGGTTCTACAAGGTTCTACACTTGAGGAACCTTTTGCATGAACCTGCATCATGAATGTGTTCTTCAGATTGATGGAGAATGTGCTATAGATGGTTCTATACAGCACCTTTTAGAAAAGCATTCTATACGTCACCAAAAATAGTTCTTTTAATGTAAACAGCTTGACATTGTAACAATAGAGGAACCCTGTTTGGTGCCATGTAGAACCCTACTCTAAAAGGTGCTGTATAGCACATTCTCCATCAATCTGAAGAACACCTTCATGACCCTTTAATCATGCCAAAGGTTCTTCTAAACGTTAAGGGTTCTCTATAGAACCATTTCCTTTAATAAAGAACCCTTGAGGAGCCACTGTCTTTAAGGGTGGAGAATTGTGGTTACTGACCCCAAGGGTCAAACTTCTTGAGCGCTTCAAGACCTCTACATCACATGCCGAGTATCCGCCTCATAGAATTAAACAGGCGAATAAGGAAAGAGAAAATTCAACCCCTTTTTACAGTCAACACACAAACTGGAGGAAGGTTAGTTGCATGGCAATTACAAGAAAAGACGTTGGCTGTAGAGCGCTGATGCTGACCCCGCTGGTCACACCTCTGCCTTTCAAATGGTTCCTTATTCTTCTTCGTACCGGCATCTGTTGCCAACTCAAGACTGTAGGTGATGTATAAGGAGCATATTCTCACACTTTCTGTTGTTACATCATGTGAGTGGGTGCTACACACTGCTATAACACAGTACACTCCATCCACTCAAGATATTCTCTCAAACAATATCGGGCTGCCCCTTAGCGCCGCTGAGTACATAGCACATTTGCTGAAAGTGTTCACCCAGGCATGAAACCTTTAGTTTACTGCCTTATGGCCCACCATTTGTAGACACCTGCTCATTCAGCATTTCTCATGATTAGAAACACCACTCCAACTCATCCCAAAGGCACTGGATTGTGATCCAGAAAATCCATTGCTCCACAGACCAATGCTGGGGAGTGTTATACCCCTCTATCCAGCATTTGCCATTGAGCACTGTGACCTTACCCCATAAGAACCTGTGTGTCACAAACACTTTATAAGGTCTGGAAAGGTCCCTGCACACTTTTATCCTTCACTTTAAATCACGACGCCCCTTAGTGGCATTTACCGAACGTCAAGGGTGCAGTCCCATGAGTGTGTGAGGGTGTACATGTGTGTGGTGAGTTCATAATGCTCAGAAATGCTTATTTTACATAACATATTTAGTTTTTAAACCTTTTTGACCATTCAAACGCTGTAGTAACCTGTCCTACGTTACACACGACCCCCATTCAGATCCCATTTCAAGAACAACGTGTTGGAATACAAGATATAAAATGGTTGCTGTGATGTCTATGAGAAAAATATTTGCAGAACGTGGCAAGGAATGTGGAAAAAAAAGTGTTCCATGTTGCTTTTTGTTTTATTTTGGCTTCACGGTGAATTGAGTCTGGGCTCTTATGGGTTAAGTTCATGAACTGCCTTAGAACCCCCCCATGCTTTTCTATGGAGGTTCCTCAAACAGTGCATGCAACTGAACATCCCAGTCCATAGAGGGTGCACCTCAAAGTAACCGAGTCCACATTTGAGGGCAAGTCTCAGGCCTCTTCAGAAGTCCGAGCACTGAGTGTTTTAAAAACTCATAAATATCAAGGTATGGGTGGCACGGTGGCGCAGCAGGTAGGTGTCGCAGTCACACAGCTCCAGGGACCTGGAGGTTGTGGGTTCGATTCCCGCTCCAGGTGACTGTCTGTGAGGAGCGTGGTGTGTTCTCCCTGTGTCTGCGTGGGTTTCCTCCGGGTGACTGTCTGTGAGGAGTGTGGTGTGTTCTCCCTGTGTCTGCGTGGGTTTCCTCCAGGGGTGACTGTCTGTGAGGAGTGTGGTGTGTTCTCCCTGTGTCTGCGTGGGTTTCCTCCGGGTGACTGTCTGTGAGGAGTGTGGTGTGATCTCCCTGTGTCTGCGTGGGTTTCCTCCGGGTGACTGTCTGTGAGGAGTGTGGTGTGTTCTCCCTGTGTCTGCGTGGGTTTCCTCCGGGTGACTGTCTGTGAGGAGTGTGGTGTGTTCTCTCTGTGTCTGCGTGGGTTTCCTCCGGGTGACTGTCTGTGAGGAGTGTGGTGTGTTCTCCCTGTGTCTGCGTGGGTTTCCTCCGGGTGACTGTCTGTGAGGAGTGTGGTGTGATCTCCCTGTGTCTGCGTGGGTTTCCTCCGGGTGACTGTCTGTGAGGAGTGTGGTGTGTTCTCCCTGTGTCTGCGTGGGTTTCCTCCGGGTGACTGTCTGTGAGGAGTGTGGTGTGTTCTCTCTGTGTCTGCGTGGGTTTCCTCCGGGTGCTCCGGTTTCCTCCCACAGTCCAAAAACACACGTTGATAGGTGGATTGGCGACTCAAAAGTGTCCGCAGGTGTGAGTGTATGAGTGAATGTGTGTGTGTCTGTGTTGCCCTGTAAAGGACTGGCGCCCCCTCCAGGGTGTGTTCCCGCCTTGCGCCCAATGATTCCAGGTAGGCTCTGGACCCACCGCGACCCTGAATTGGATAAGGAATACAGATAATGAAAGAATGAATGAATAAATATCAAGGTCCTGCAGCACAAATATAGCTAGCATGACCTGCTAATTGTGTTTACTATGCTCTGTTATGACTCACATGTAGCAGAACTGTTATGATGCTATGGTAGTATTTGTTTGATGGCTGTTTAATTGCTATAATTTTCCCGGACTCCTTATGAATCTAGCCTTATTATTATCTATGTGAATACCACGAGGAATGTGTGAATTATCTCTGGCATTCCTTTAAACAGTGAGGTCATTGGATTCTATCTGGGCTGTGGAAGTCGAGGCTTTATCGGCGGTGGTGTTGTTGTGAGGTGTCTGTCGTCACTGCCCTTCTATCCTTCTAATTAAATTCACCCTCCCACAGCTTAACTGAACCCAGGCAGCGAGAGAAACGGAGAGAAAGAGAGTTCCATATGTCTGTCTTCGTCTCTGTTCACAACCCTGTTTAACAATTCATTTGTGAAGCGGCGCAGCTAAGACACTGGGGCGCTGGAAACGGCGCTTTGTGTGCTTTATCGAGTAAAACTGCTCCTTTGTGGTCACATACACCAAATCTCCACGCTTTGGCTTCAGTTCTGCAGCCCTCTTTTCTGTGTGTTGCCTTTAATGCTTCCAATCTGTTGATTAGCGCAGGGAAGGAACCAAAACATTCTAAGACACATAGTCACTGGGAGAGTGTTGTTCACATCATTGGATTGGTCTTCTGTACCTTTAGAGGGGGACAGTAATAGAGGGGGACAAGAATAAGCCCAGGCCTGAGAATGTGTATTTAGTCATTAGTCATATGTTACACCACATTATCATTAATGTAAAAACACTCTGTTGGTGGTTAATTTATTAAACCTGGTGGTTAAATGGTTAAACTGGGTAATAAATATGTGCTGGAGCTGACAGGGTTAATATCGACTGATGGGGAAGACTGAAGGTCAGTATTTGGCAAGATCTGAGTTTTAAGAGTTTAAATGGATGCGGGTTCACTATTTGGCAAACAATAGGCCACTGTTGCCCTTTCTGTCTATAACTGTGCTATAACTGGTTATTAATGACTTGTAATGCATTAACAACATATTTAATAACCATTAATTATGATTTATAAAACTTTATAAGTGTAGCCTTACTCTAAAGTGGTACATATTATGTTTCTACTGTGAGGTAGGAAATGAGGCAGACGTTTCTGCAACACGTAACCGTTATTGAAGTCCCCTTCCAAGGGCACTAGGCAGAAGGGAACAAGTGAACAAGCAGTAATTTGTGCTTGTTTTTTTTTTTTTTTAACAGCGGGATCATTTCCCTTCTCCTTCTGACAGTGAATTAGTGCTGAGCGAGATACGGTTAATTGAATATTTTACCTTGATAACACTTAATGAACCAGGTTTTTTTTCCCCTCTCTGTTTGTAAGTGAACTATAGGGTAATGTTTGTTTCTAATGTTGCTGTGAGTTTGTCAGTGTTCATTGATTAAAGGTTCTGAATGTTGGGTTTAATTATTTTTTGATTAATAGACGGCCCTAAAACACAACACACAAGAACCGCACATTTCCTCTAAATATATGCCCCAGCAGTTTCTGGGGGAGCCAGAGAATATTTTGTAACTAATTGGACGTTAAAGTCATCCTCCACTGGCTGTGCATCGTGCTTTGGCACAGTTTTAAATTCATAGTCAAAGTGTTCAAAGTGTTTTGTCCCTTTCTTGTCGCTCAGAGACCTGTACACTACCTGAGCACTAGTGCTGAATTTGGTTATTTGCTATTCCCGTTTTTTATAAATGCAAGATTTTGTGAAGATTCTCTGCACAATCATTATAAAACGTGCATTATGTCTGAGCCTTTTTATTGTTTTGGTTTCACTGCTTCAATATTGGGGTGGCACGGTGGAGCAGCAGGTAGTGTCTCTGTAACAGCTCCAGGGACCTGGAGGTTGTGGGTTCAAGTCCCGCTCCGGGTGACTGTCTGTGAGGAGTGTGGTGTGTTCTCCCTGTGTCCGCGTGGGTTTCCTCCGGGTGACTGTCTGTGAGGAGTGTGGTGTGTTCTCCCTGTGTCTGCGTGGGTTTCCTCCGGGTGACTGCCTGTGAGGAGTTTGGTGTGTTCTCCCTGTCTCTGCGTGGGTTTCCTCCGGGTGACTGTCTGTGAGGAGTGTGGTGTGTTCTCTCTGTGTCTGCGTGGGTTTCCTCCGGGTGACTGTCTGTGAGGAGTGTGGTGTGTTCTCCCTGTGTCTGCGTGGGTTTCCTCCGAGTGACTGTCTGTGAGGAGTTTGGTGTGTTCTCCCTGTGTCTGCGTGGGTTTCCTCCGGGTGACTGCCTGTGAGGAGTGTGGTGTGTTCTCCCTGTGTCTGCGTGGGTTTCCTCCGGGTGACTGTCTGTGAGGAGTGTGGAGTGTAGAAAGGTGCTCAGTATAAACTTGCTGTGCCTTGCCTTTGTGTTGCGGGACCAAGCTGGCCGACATGGACCATATGAATAGTTCACATCACAATTATCACCCAAGTCACAGTTTTAAAATCGCCTGATTATAATCGCTTTATTACAGTTCCTACTCAACTGGAAGACATTAGCTTGAGTTGCTGAAATAGAAATAATTCAGAAAGTTCTCTTTGGTCAGCTGCTGAGATACAAGCCCTTATCTGTACATGGTCAGAGGAGCAGATCCAGTCTAGGACACAAACAGATCCTCCTTATGACTTCTCAGCATATGGTCTGCTCCGTCTCAACAGAGTCTCGTCTCTATCTCAGTCTCTGAGTGAAATGTAAGTCAGAACTTGAAGCTTCTGAGTTGTTGCTACCGTTTTCTGTCTGCTGTTTACATTAATGTCTTAAGGGAAATCACATGAACAAAACTCAGCCTGCACTTTCATATTTCTACTAAGCAATGGGAAGTGGACCCAGGTATGGGAACGCTGCAGATAGTTCTGGTTGTAGATTAGTGACATCAAAAGACCACTGTACCTTAAACAGATGTTATTGAATGGTACGCTACTTTTGAAATGGTACGTTTGCCAGATTGTGATGCAATCTTTGAAGGTTATTTCTTCTAAAATCTACCTGTACACTACCTTTTTTCCTGTCAGTGTAAGGCACCAGTGCTGATAGCTGGTGTTGGCATTTCACAGCAGTAGAACTGTGTTCCATTAAGTCAGGGGAGGAGTCCCTGTGCAGCTCCTTTGCTGTAGAAATAGAAGGTGATACATCACCCGATCCTGGGCGAGCCCCCACATCCAGCGTCTTCCTGCGATGTACAGCCACCTCCACATTCCAAATCCTGGCTCATACTAATGGGAACAGCACGACAAATGGGCCTCCTCGCTGCCTCCACGGCCCACCAATTAGAGCTGACGGCCCTTGGGTGGGTAGGCGGGGTGGCACCATATGGACCACTTCTCTGGCAAATCCTGTGCACCTCCAGTATGCTCCCTGTATAATTAGACGCTTCTAATTGGGACAAACAGGTTTATGTACTAATGTTTGGATCTGAGGATTTACTGTATGCTGGGTGCTGTTTTAATGCTGTCAGTTTGGGTGAAGTCTTCATCCTCAATAAGTGAACCTCTTGAGAACCGAAACCCATAACTATTTTTTAACCCTTTGGGGTCTGAGGACATTTTCTCAATTTTCTGAAATTCGCACTTATATTATAATTTAATGCCCTCAGGTTTGAAATCAAAACGTTCAAAACAATCTCAGCTCTCTCGTTAAGAGAGGCCCATGTGACCTACAGCATTTTATGAAGAGATAATCTGTCTCTAACCCTGAAAAATGTAAATCCGATTTTAGAAAGTCTTTATATCTGTTGTGAAAACATCCCTTTCCTCAAGTGGATGAATCGTTTTGGTGATTGAAATAGTTTTATCAGAGTATTAAAAACAAGCGAATCCACCAGTTAGACGCGGCGAGAGGCAGAGAAGGCGTGTCTAAAGCTTATTCATAGGCTGGTAACTCGGGATGTACAGTATCGCGTATCGAAAGAGCAGTTTCTGCACATTCACAGAGTGTTGGAACTGTATTTCTGCGCTGTGCTATCGCTAACATATTAACAAAAACATCACGAATGATCGTTGACGCGCCGGGACGTTCTTCGAGCCCAGAGGGCTACATGATATTGCTTTAAAGTTATCAGTTACTTGTTTAGTAGCCGGGCGGCACGGTGGCGCAGCAGGTAGTGTCGCAGTCACACAGCTCCAGACAGTTCTCTCTGTGTCTGCATGGGTTTTCTCCGGGTGACTGTCTGTGAGTAGTGTGGTGTGTTCTCTCTGTGTCTGCGTGGGTTTCCTCCGGGTGACTGTCTGTGAGGAGTGTGGTGTGTTCTCTCTGTGTCTGTGTGGGTTTCCTCCGGGTGACTGTCTGAGAGGAGTGTGGTGTGTTCTCCCTGTGTCTGCGTGGGTTTCCTCCGGGTGACTGTCTGAGAGGAGTGTGGTGTGTTCTCCCTGTGTCTGCGTGGGTTTCCTCCGGGTGACTGTCTGTGAGGAGTGTGGTGTGTTCTCCCTGTGTCTGCGTGGGTTTTCCTCCGGGTGACTGTCTGTGAGGAGTGTGGTGTGTTCTCCCTGTGTCTGCGTGGGTTTCCTCCAGGTGACTGTCTGTGAGGAGTGTGGTGTGTTCTCCCTGTGTCTGCGTGGGTTTCCTCCGGGTGACTGTCTGTGAGGAGTTTGGTGTGTTCTCCCTGTGTCTGCGTGGGTTTCCTCCGGGTGACTGTCTGTGAGGAGTTGGTGTGTTCTCCCAGTGTCCGCGTGGGTTTCCTCCAGGTGACTGTCTGTGAGGAGTGTGGTGTGTTCTCTCTGTGTCTGCGTGGGTTTCCTCCAGGTGACTGTCTGTGAGGAGTTGGTGTGTTCTCCCAGTGTCCGCGTGGGTTTCCTCCAGGTGACTGTCTGTGAGGAGTGTGGTGTGTTCTCTCTGTGTCTGCGTGGGTTTCCTCCGGGTGACTGTCTGTGAGGAGTGTGGTGTGTTCTCCCTGTGTCTGTGTGGGTTTCCTCCGGGTGACTGTCTGTGAGGAGTGTGGTGTGTTCTCCCTGTGTCTGCGTGTGTTTCCTCCGGGTGACTGTCTGTGAGGAGTGTGGTGTGTTCTCCCTGTGTCTGCGTGTGTTTCCTCCGGGTGACTGTCTGTGAGGAGTGTGGTGTGTTGTCCCTGTGTCTGCGTGGGTTTCCTCCAGGTGCTCCGGTTTCCCCCCCACAGTCCAAAAACACACGTTGGTAGGATTGGCGACTCAAAAGTGTACGTAGGTGTGAGTGTGTGAGTGAATTTGTGTCTGTGTTGCCCTGTGAAGGACTGGCGCCCCCTCCAGGGTGTATTCCCGCCTTGCGCCCAGTGATTCCAGGTAGGCTCTGGACCCACCGCGACCCTGAACTGGATAAGGGTTACAGATAATGAATGAATGTTTAGTGGCCAATGATTGACTCGATATCCAAGAGAGAGGCTTTCTGCACTTCAATCGAGACTGACACATTTCATGTGAGTTCACAGATTTGGATTGTTTTCTTTGTGAATTTGGTATCACTTTAACACCGTTCATATGGAGTCGGGTTGACAAAGCACGTCGTGGTCTATGGGTTTGACTCTAATGGAGATTTACGTTTCTCTCTTAAGGGCAATCATGAATCCAGATGTGGGCAGATGATGTGTGACGTGTAAGAATTCTTCATTTACAAAAGCAAAGAGGAGGAGGGGAATGGAAAGTGGGCATAATTAAATCTAAAATGCAACTTTAGTCATGGATGCGTTGAGTAGTGGAACAGCAGCTTGGGCACAGGATGGTCATGAGCATCTGTTACGAGGAAATAGTTCCTTTACAGAAGACCAAATCCCGAACTTCAAACCTGAACTGCGTGATTTAACTCTGCAGCTAGATCCACAAGAGAGTGCAGTCTCTGAGCTGATGACAGTGTTCAAAGTCTGTTTCGCCACTTGATTTTGTTCCGCTTACTCAGAACGATCAAATGTTCCATGGTGCTAGTCAGTGATTTGGCAGGAAAAAAAACACACACACACACACAGACACACATCATTATAATCATTGTTTGCTTGCACACACTCTACCTCCATGTGAGAGACAGCATGGTGGAGTAGTGGGTGGAAGGAGAGAATGATGCAGCTAGAGGAGGTGTGAGCTTGGATTGTTGATGTGATTATACTGAGAGGGCTTCGGGGTGCAAAGAGCTACAAGCTACATTTGAGAGGTCTTACATTAAAAATGAACTCTAAAATGGCATCAGAAATCAAATTTTTTTATTTTAAATTATACAAAATATGACAAATTCAGTAGCTTTTTTACTATTGAGCCTATGGCTGCTATTAAATGAATGCTTTAAACACTAAACGATTACTGAGTTTGATTTCAATTAATTTTACAAACTATAATGTGTTATAATAAATTCATTCATTCATTCATTCATTCATTATCTGTAACCCTTATCCAGTTCAGGGTTGCGGTGGGTCCAGAGCCTACCTGGAATCATTGGGCGCAAGGCGGGAATACACCCTGGAGGGGGCGCCAGTCCTTCACAGGGCAACACACACACACATTCACTTACACACTCGCGCCTACGGACACTTTTTGAGTCGCCAATCCACCTACCAACGTGTGTTTTTGGACTGTGGGAGGAAACCGGAGCACCCGGAGGAAACCCACGCAGACACAGAGAGAACACACCACACTCCTCACAGACAGTCACCCGGAAGAAACCCACGCAGACACAGAGAGAACACACCACACTCCTCACAGACAGTCACCCGGAGGAAACCCACGCAGACACAGGGAGAACACACCACACTCCTCAAAGAAAGTCACCCGGAGGAAACCCACTCAGACACAGGGAGAACACACCACACTCCTCACAGACAGTCACCCGGAGGAAACCCACGCAGACACAGGGAGAACACACCACACTCCTCACAGACAGTCACCCGGAGGAAACCCACTCAGACACAGAGAGAACACACCACACTCCTCACAGACAGTCACCCGGAGGAAACCCACGCAGACACAGGGAGAACACACCACACTCCTCAAAGAAAGTCACCCGGAGGAAACCCACTCAGACACAGGGAGAACACACCACACTCCTCACAGACAGTCACCCGGAGGAAACCCACGCAGACACAGGGAGAACACACCACACTCCTCACAGACAGTCACCCGGAGGAAACCCACTCAGACACAGAGAGAACACACCACACTCCTCACAGACAGTCACCCGGAGGAAACCCACTCAGACACAGGGAGAACACACCACACTCCTCACAGACAGTCACCCGGAGGAAACCCACGCAGACACAGGGAGAACACACCACACTCCTCACAGACAGTCACCCGGAGGAAACCCACGCAGACACAGAGAGAACACACCACACTCCTCACAGACAGTCACCCGGAGGAAACCCACGCAGACACAGGGAGAACACACCACACTCCTCAAAGACAGTCACCCGGAGGAAACCCACTCAGACACAGGGAGAACACACCACACTCCTCACAGACAGTCACCCGGAGGAAACCCACACAGACACAGGGAGAACACACCACACCACACTCCTCACAGAGAGTCACCTGGAGGAAACCCACACAGACACAGAGAGAACACACCACACTCCTCACAGACAGTCACCCGGAGGAAACCCACACAGACACAGGGAGAACACACCACACTCCTCACAGACAGTCACCCGGAGGAAACCCACACAGACACAGGGAGAACACACCACACTCCTCACAGACAGTCACAGGGAGTGGGAATCGAACCCACAACCTACAGGTCCCTGGAGCTGTGTGACTGCGACACTAACCTGCTGCTGCAAATAAATGATTTATGAAATCAATCAACCAATTAATCAAAATGTATTTATAGCACTGACATTGTCACAAAGCAGCTTTACAGAGTTAGTATCAGAACAGATGACAATTTGAAAAAAAATGTACTTGTTGTTGATAGCACACTTAGGAAACATTTAAAACCCTAAAAAAACAGGGAATTTTGGTTAAAACATGAGATCTCTCCGGGTCCTAGTCAAATATTAGTTATATCCACTACATCGAAGCAGTTTTGACTTCACAAGGTATCATTTTTTTGCAGAGAAATCCTTTTGTAAGAAGGTGAAGGAGTGGGAGAAAATAAAATGGGTAGTGAGCAGATAGACAAAATGGCCAAGATCAAGGTCAGAATAGTGTGTTGTAAGGAGGAGTGAGTAGGAGGCTTGGGCATGCTTTTATAATAGCGGTGGCTGGGCCTTGAGAGCACTGAGGGTGCGGGACTGTTTTTGTGGTCTTTGCAGAAGGCCACTCTGAGGCTGTTGGTGCCTGTCGAGCATTTTGGCATCAGCAACGGCGCTGTGGGCGTCAGATTCACTGTGAGAAATTGGAGTGATGGAGGGTTGGTAGTGAGGGCCCTGGGGAATTCATGCTCGCTCTCACACTCGGGAGAGCCTTTAATCGGCAATGAGAGCCGGAGCTTATTCAGCGCCTCCTGGCGCAAACGTGCAGTGGGGATTCTGCAAAAAAACTGTGCATGTTTGTTTGGGTTTGAAATGGGAGGCTAGGTGCAGGCCTAAGTGTGACTTTATTTATTTATTGAGAGAGAGAGAGAGAGAGAGACCATAGTGACCAATGGATGATACCTTTCTTATCTAGAGACTTTTATTATTTAAAGAAGTAAGGATTTCTCTTGGTAACAGCAACTAATCGAATATTATCATCCACTCTTTCTCTGAATACAGCTCCTTTTTGTTAAAAATCTTCCAGTTCCCTAAAAACACCCAGCATTTGGGGCTTATTTGGTCGCTTGAGCTGCCATTTTGTCTGTGATTCACAAGGCATTCATAGCCCTTTGTTTGAAATGTGCCCCTGAAAAATCTCACTTTCAAGTGATATATAGCCCTCCTCCTTGGCCCTACCCCTCTCTCCCAACAAGAATGTACCACTTGTACAACGTACAGTGATGTATGTCCGCTTTTTCCGAACGTCTGTTTACTTCAACCCTTACCCTTCGGATGTCCTCGCCTCTTTCATTAATTTATATCAATTTTTTATAATTAGTGTTTTCATTAAAGTGCATTGTAGTGTATTTTATAGCGTTTGTTGTTGTATATATCGTTTTACTTGTTTGAATATTTAATTGTATTCCCATAGTGACAGCTCGCTCTGTGTAGCACTAGCGTTAGCCTAACCACTTAATGATTACTTGCAATTGAAGCCAGATCCACTACAATGGGCTCGGGGACTGTACAGTTGTCGTGGTCTATTTCAGCGTTTTGAGCTAACTGCCCTCCTCATAAAGTTCACTGTGTCCTTTTTCATTTCTCCTGTGGCCAAATTGCATAGTTAGCTAGCAACAGCTAACGTCGCTATAACTGAATTAAATACAATCAAATATTCGAACAAGTAAAACAGTATTTACAACAAACGCTATAAAATACAGTACAGTAATAAAAACAATAATTTTAAACAGATTATGTACAAAATTGATATGAACTAATGAAACAGGCGAGGACATCCAAAGGGTGTGTAAGGGTTGCAAGTAGGAAGTAAACAGACGTAGCGGACATACGTCACAGTACATTGTGCGATTGGTCCATTGACACCCAACTCCTCGGCCCTAAGCTTCAGGGCTAAGGGGTGAAATGGGGATTTACGCTAATGACTGTTGTAACTACATACAAGACCAAAGTCAGCTGTTTCTCGTGCTTATAGTCAGTGATAGTACTGTTAGTAGCCACAGGTATGAAGCTTTTAACACATTATCACATTAGTATCGCATAGTACTCTTATCATGAAAAAAAAAAACACTACATTTAGTCTACCATTGCAGGAATACCCCGAATGCCATGTATTGTCCCTAAGCTGTTATAAAGCCTCCCAGCATTGAACTGTTCTCTGGAGCTGCATCCAATATGTTTGTGTGGCATTTGTGATCCATAGCTATGCACCTAATATCAGTACTGTGTTTTCACTACATTTATTTTGCAGCAGAGGCCCACCACTCCATAATGTTATGTAATGTCAAGAGATCCCAATTACGATCCTCTGCAGAAGGCTTTTAATTTGAAGCGATGGATGTAGGACGAGGAGAGAAGAAAGATAAAGCATGTCGTCCACTGGCTGCGCCACACTGAGCCCAAACGTTCCCAAATGGCGCTGGGCAAATTTTGTGGCCTCTATGCCAAAGCTGAGACGTTGCGCCCTCTAGGGTCACGGAATGTGGTGAAACCCCAGCACTGCTCCTCAAGGCACGCAAGGGCTGCATGACTCTGTTCACTTCCTAGTGAGCCATAACGTGCCACGCAACATTGTGACAGTGCTACATTAAATTAAATTAAAGCCATTTAAAGACCACTAGAAGCCACAGTAGGTCAGCTGTGATTGGAAATGTACACAGAGGAAGGCAGTCAGTCTTTGGTAAACAAATACTAAGGCCAAGTTACCTCAGCTAACTTGAATCTGGCGTTAATGGCTCTCCCTGCCATTTCACTTTCACCTGCAGAGCCAGGGGCTGGGTGTTTGCCACTTTTGCTGAAATGAAATCCTAGAGAAAACACTGCAGTATCTGATCAAAGGCAGGACCTTACTGTTGTAGGTCAGCACTTGTCTGAACATGAGTAAGAATAACGTTCTTATTCTTATAGCCATCTGCAATCCTGTCCACTTGGGCACTGTGTCCTACCCTGACCCCGCTCCAGTATTAACAACGTTGAAAGCCATGCTCCAGGGCTCTCCAGCTGCTCCCTGTTCCCCTACACATGCTCAGTCAGCCTGTCATCCCCATTCGCTTGCCACTCTCCAACAACTGGCTGCTGTTTGTACAAGACCCTATACGCTAGGCTGAGCCAAGGCTTTCACTTTAACATTTGATACAGTAAACCTCAGCTAATGCTCTACAACAAATGGTGTAGGACTTTGTTAGTCATGCCTGAACGTTTCTGACCTTACCACTTCCACGAGGTCACCACTGGCTTCTGGAAAGACACATTAGCATTTTCTGGTTTCGTACTCCAGGCTGGGGCTGTACTTTTGAGGATCGTGTTTTGGTTGAGGCCGTCAGGGTTTGTTCACTCTCTGGGGCAAGTTGGAATATCCACGTGGCAAGTTACAAATGTTCAAATCCAATTTGTTTGGTCAGATTGTAGTCACATTTTCTCACCCAGGTACACGTTTCTTAATGACAAACCAGGGTCTTGCTGGAACTGGCATATTCATTTTCAGCAGGACACATTTTCTGCAGTCTGAAATTAAAAAGCAACATGAAATGAGATTTCTCCAGTCTGATATGCTGCAAAATTAGATTCACAGGAGCAATCTGTAGAGCTGACAGCAAATGTTTAAAATGGGAACTGCAGTACAGATTCAAAACCATGGAGAGAGACGTCAACCCCATCCTCCCCAGATGTCAAACTCTGTTTACACAGAAAATGTACGTGGTTTTACTAAAACATCTACCTGTGTAAGTGAATGGGAAATTGTATATGCTGCAGTTTTGTCACAGTTTAAAGAGGATGAGGAGGTGGACGTACACACAAGGAAGACGTATTAAAACAAAACCAAGGCAAACAGAAAACAAACAGGAGCAGGGAGGCACGAAAACAAACTAGAACGCAGAGGAACATAACTGTGAACTAGTGGTAATGTGTAAGACAGCAGGCAAAGAACCATCAAGGGAACACTGAAACAAAGGGACTATATATACACAGAGCACTGACAAGGAACACCTGGGGGCAATAACGAGAGGGCAGGACTTCAAAGGAGACTCTGACGAGAGGGCGGGGCTAAGGCGGGACTAGGGTGGAGACAGGAAGAATAAACAGAGCCATGTGTTAATGAGCACATGGCTAGGAAAACAAACACAGGACGTGACACGTTTTTCCTGTAATTATGTATCAGATTTGTTTTTCCATTTCCGCATTAAATATTTCAGTAGGTGAGTTTGATGCTATCTTACTTTTTGATTTTTCCCTTCCACCTAAAATGTCAACCGTTTGTTTCAGGCAAATGTTTGTTTCTGATTTTTTTTTTAACACTTTAGTTTCCACCTAATACTGGTGTTATTTACCAGTTATTTATTTGTATATTCTATTTCACCTTAAATAAGTTTTTGAAATACAACTTATTCTTATCCTGAACTTAGGTCCAGGAGAAAATTCAAATCCATCTTTACTCCCATTTTCCTCCGTCTCTGACCTTTTTAGAAGGGCACTGAGGTTTTTTTTTAAAAAACCCAGCCGAATCTAACAATCCCTCCTTTCACTTTCTCTCTCCCTGGCTACAGCACACTATATTTATATCTGTTATTGTGTCATATCTGGCAACCCGGAGTGTGGAAACAGTAATGGGTAATGGGCAGTGCGTGGGATCACAGGCCAAACATGGGTTCCACTCTACAACGGACATTCCTCAAAAACAAATCGACCAGCTGTAGCACTGCTGTCAGAGATGCCAGTTCTTCAATTTAGCACATTTCTATCTCTGATGACACACGCTGGTCATTTTATGATTTAGTGCAGTAAATATATTACAGATTGCTCCTTAAAGCATTGTGTCAGAACAAGGATTATACACACGATTTTCTTAGTTAGCTACTGGTATGTACAGGTAGGAGGCTTAACTATCAAATTGACTAGTCCTCTCGTTTGCTTGCAGCTATCAATTTTGTTTAGAACTCCTGCTCTGTTATATACATGGAACTGGTGTGTTCCAGGGTATCTGTATCAGAGAGTGTAGAGTCCTTCACACGAACACCCTGCTCCTTATGAACACTTATCCCAAAGAGAGTGTTGATTGATTTCAATCTTTTACAGATTATTCAGTCATATGGTACTATGTTTAAGGCTAGAATCTAAGGCATAGATCCACTTAAATGTCTATGAATTCAGGGGAAATTCTGGCTGATTGGCCATCCATTAGCCATTGAGATGAACTGCCGTGACTGAACTGGATGAGCAGTTACAGAAAATGAATGAATAAGATTAAGTGTTCCGTTCCAGAGAAGCCATGACAAGGCCATTGTTTTTTTTTTTTTTTTTTGTTTTTTTTTTTACTTTTTCGTGTGTGTTTTAAAGAGTACCTGCCCTTAGCGATTAGCCAAATCCTATTTGGCTTCAACTCGGGATGGCAGCTTGTAAAATCATTCCGTGGTCTTTTGGAGAGGTACTAACGCTCCTCTGAATGTTACCGTAGTGAGAGCTGGACTGTGCAACAAGGAACAAAAAGTCTGGGCTTCTGCAGATAATCTGTGTTCAGTCCCAGAAAACAACAAAAACACATGAATATACAATAAGTAAGTGACAATTAACTTTACCGCCGCTGCTGTTATGGTTTTCAAAGCCTGTGGTTCGTAATAGAGATGGTGTTTTGCCATGTCTCTGGCTACATTTTGGTGGGGTGCTGTGGTAGTGGAAAACCAACCAGAGACTAAAATGCAACTACTTGATCCGAGTAGCGTAGGTATAATTTTTAGTGGAAAAGTAACATTATGCAAAAAAATCATCCAGAAAGTAATTTCGATTGTTTTTCTTGTTTTCATGTTTATTTGTATGTTGTGCATGTTATTTGGGATGCTATTGTATTCTGAATTTTAGTAACACAGTACCAAAGGTCAAAGACCTTTCACAGTCGATGGTTTAAATAAGGCCACTTCACTGTTCCTGGTTTAGGACGGGGTCTTGTAAGCAAACTGACATTAAGCTCAAAGAATAATACATTTCTGCATAATTCCCTCTTCTCCTGACTCTCCTTTCATAACCCAGCAGAGATTATGTATATGCTGCGGGATGCGCAAAGAAGGAACACTCCCTGGAGGGGGCGCCAGTCCTTCACAGGGCAACACACACTCACCCATTCACTCACACACTCACATCTACGGACACTTTTGAGTCACCAATCCACCTACCAACGTGTGTTTTTGGACTGTGGGAGGAAACCTTAGCACCCGGAGGAAACCCACGCAGACACAGGGAGAACACACCACACTCCTCACAGACAGTCACCCAGAGGAAACCCACGCAGACACAGGGAGAACACACCACACTCCTCACAGACAGTCACCCAGAGGAAACCCACGCAGACACAGGGAGAACACACCACACTCCTCACAGACAGTCACCCGGAGGAAACCCACGCAGACACAGGGAGAACACACCACACTCCTCACAGACAGTCACCCAGAGGAAATCCACGCAGACACAGAGAGAACACTCACTGTAATGAATGTAGATAAATTCAGAATTAACTCTCTACCTTCTCCATGTGAAGGAAAGGGGGAAACAATTGTGCTTTTGACCATTCTGAGATCCTTTTTTGTCATTGAGCTGGTCCTGATTAGCCTTGTGCATGAAGTTGAGCACAAAGTCAACACAGAGCTCTAGTTATTGTAATTGCACTTGGCCTCTCTCTAGACTTGACTGAAGCAGGGATCAATTTCACAAAAGTAGGCCGTCTTTTGATCATCCTGTGTCATCGCTAATGGTGACAACTTGCCGATGACGAAGATATAAATGCTTTTTAAACACCCAATCAAGCATGGAGGCTGCTCTCTGGATTCTTCTGGCTCTGTGGATCTGGGGTTGATGGCGCCTCATAGGAAATGAAAAATTAAGTAGAATTTATTCAGACTTTTAAATATCTCTCTGTAGTTTCTCGTAGACAACAGCTGGAAAAGGAAGAGTCTCCTGTTGCTCAGATATTTCACTCGAGAAAGATGTCTTCTTGTCACCTGAACTTAAGACAGGCTCAAATTCCTCATCCAACACTATGCAACTGTCAGAATCATATAATCTCTCCTTTTTCCCCAATGATGGCTCTACTAAGGAATTTTAAGTCCCCTGAGATACCAATGAGCAATGTATGAGAAATAAAAAATTCCTTTGTGTCTTCCTGAGCACCCGGGGCTGAGATGAGGCAGCCGTTCTTTTATCTGGCTCGAGAGCGAATGCTTTGAGATCCTCAAAGCCATGGCAGTGAGCTACAGGGATGTTTTGAGTGAGGGCTGTCAAACAGGTGTCCTGCCGGCCCTTTGCTGTTTTCATAGAACAATTCCACTGGCTCCTGCTGAGCACTGTGGCTCTTTTTGATAAGTGGGTGAATGAATGCTGAGTTTGGCGCGGTTCTGGAACTCAGGCTTTGGTGCATTAGCTCATAAGTGGGTCAGGTATAAGCATATTTGTTTCCCTATGGACAGAGAGTAGCTTCTGAGGGCAGGGGAAGCGAAGGTACCGGTCTGGGCCAGAGTCAGCTGTCATGACAGGTTTGAGATGTGACGAGGCAAGAGTTTAATGGCCCTGTTTGTCAGAAGCATGTTATTGACCTTTCGTAATGTGCAGGGTATAACTTACAAGCGTCACATGCCCCAAAAATAATTTGAGAGTTTTAATAGCTAAAAATAACCAGCTACAGTTGTCTTGATCCACATTCGATGGCCCGAAGCCAAGCTGAATTTATGGACTCCCTGAGATGTTGAGTGTTGGTCAAAATGACACTGATCTAATACCATTTTAAAATGCCTTTGTTTGGTTAAGACAATTCACTTAATATTCTTTATACATTAGTATTTTCTCTTTCTTCTGTGCGGCAGGTAAAGCAGCATTCTCCTAAAATATCAACCTATTTCATTGTTGTAGCCACATTCTGATTTCTGAATGGACTTCTGAAGCATTTAATGCCTGTAAATGTAGTCATTGACAAATACATTGCGTGTCGTATGCTTTGTTGTTTTTACGACAGTTTGTCCTACAATACCTTGTCGGTGCATGTGAAAATCAGTTCTCAAAATAGTTCTGAAGGCAGCGCTGCCTCGGAGGAATGAGGAATATAATTGGTTACCAGCCAACAGGCAGAGATGAACGCGATTGGTTAACATGCAGTGGACTGAGGTTTTTAAATACTGTGCTATAACCCTCCTGTGTACTCCACCTTGACCACTGGTAGACCTCTGTGGTTCGACTGCCAGGAATGTCTTTGACAGTGCGCAGCAGAATTCTCTTTTTTGTTACAGTAGACTTGTAAAATTCTTTGTATATTGTTTTGCTTAAATGGAGAATACTGTAAATTGCTGCCTCTAAAGTCTGATTTATACTCGATGCAGAGCCTACACTGTAAGCTACACGAGTCCCACACTGTTGTGAGCGTTTATTTTCCAGTCTGTGTCGCTCAGCGATTACACCTCCACACCACTAGAGGCTGATTCCCAAACATCTTCCTCTACACTATGTAGTACACATCGTAGTAATGTAGAACTACTTTTATAAATATTTAAAATGTGCACTATTTAAGGAGTAGGTTGTTGTTGTTTGGAACAGAGCATAGTTTACTTTAGGTGCCAGGAAAGAAACAAATACAAAGCGGCGGTGGTTCTTCTTCTCGTTGAGTTATTTTTTTTTTATCGGAGTCATCAGTGTTTTTCCTCAGTTCCCTTAGTCATTTTTATTCGTCCCTGACGTCTACACAGTGTCTGAGGGGATCTCTGGCTGTGAATGTGTTGCTGTGTGTGGAGGAGAGGAGTTCATGTTCCTGTACTGCTTTCGTTCAACTTCAACAATGTCCGTCTGACTACTGACCAATCACAGTCTGCGGTCGGTGTTGACGGGTTGTGTAGTTATGTTTCTGGAGAGGTTTGACGGAGAAGTACACACTGTGCACTACTCTGAATGATCAGTTTACATGTAAATATATTTATGCAGTTACTTATGCAGAAAATAGCATTAGAATTCCCCTTTTAGGTCTTAATGTTAATGAGCACTAAAGTGTAGATGAGGATGGTTTTACAGAGCGTCTGTGAGTCTGTAGAGTCACTGGTGCAGATCCTCTTAGCGCTGCTTTGCCCCTCCTGCCCCGTATTTCTCCGAAATTTCTCCTCGTAACCTCGTTTGAACCAGCGCTCTTTCAGTCACTGCAGCGTTATGACAGCGTGCTTCAGAGGGCTGTTCCTGTAGAAGCCGCAGCCCTGAGACGTCCTTCGCTTCAGCTTCCTCTTGCTGACGTTTGTGGAGAAGGGTACGCTACTGCTGCAGTTTGACCTTTAAGAGTTAGACCACACCAACAAATACAAGCCTGGCTTGGAGTGCTCTTATCAATCAAAGATGTGGGTGGACGCTTGGCTTTATCGAGGAGCTGGAAGCTTCTTGATTTCAGTTGGTGCCAATCAAACGATCATTCGGATGCCCAGAAGAAAAAAACTCAAATCTGTGCATGAATAAATTCTTACACATCAGAGTGGACAGGAAGCTGAGTTTTTATTAATTGTTTTATGTATTCATATTTAAGGCGTGTCTGTAGGCAGCCTGCATGCTGTTCTTCTCCCAAATGTCTGTTAATGTGAGCAAATGTGAAGAAACAACTTCGAGTACAGGTCGTATCTCGTTCAGAGTCTGAGTCTCCTCTCAAGTCTTTACTGGGGGAGTTTTTGGGGTGTGACATATGTCAAGAAACTGTGTGTTACACTGTAATTCACTCACTCACACGTTCACTCATTTATTCACTTTCACTTCCACTCAATCACACACACACTGAAATGTAACAAAATCCTCTATAAGGGGCACTATGTATTTATTCATATCAGTGATGTGTATGAAGCTAAATCTGAATGTTTGGATTTTATTTTTCTGAAAATATTATACTTTATTGATATTTATCTGATATTTTTTAATGTATGTATTTATTTATTTATGTTTGGCATTTGGTTAATTTGAGATTTTGAGGTGGTGAAATATTCAGAAATATTTAAAAACCCTTACCCTTTAAATCTTCAGATATGGACCTTAGAAAAGAAAAAACTTCAGTGTAAAGGAAAAAAAAAACAGACCGTGAAGCTATTCAAGCTAATGTGTTCATAAAGGAAAGAGCACATATTGTCGCTGTCCAATGAAAAGCCTGTATCTCTGTGTTTGTGGATGTGTAGTTTCCTACATCATTTGGACACAGCAGCTGTCCTTCACACTGTGTGAATATTTCATGAAGAATGGACCAATGGAAATGCTCTAAAATTACTCAGAATATTTTTTTTACACTGACTTCCATTGAAAGATAAGGTTTTTCCCTTCTCCTGTGAAGTTGCTATTTTGGGAGATATATGTTTTTACCTGGACAGCGATGGTATGTTGCTTAGCACATGTTCTGCCCAAACTACATGATACACAGTGGTTGCAAATTGTTCTGCCTCTTTCCTTTTAAAATTTACTCTCGTTGGTTAGTTTTCTGAGATGAGAAGCTCTTTATTTGAAGCCATATTGGACCATGAAGCTGCTGGAGAATGCCTCCCGGAAAATAGCACTGCACTAATGACTGCAGCACAATTGATAGGCCACTTCAAACACCTGAGGTTAGAAACAAAATGGTTGTTTTCTTGCGACACTGCTGGCGGTCTCAAATAAATCTTTTTGGTTCATGTTTTATAAATCTCCATTCAATTGTTAGTCACAGTGCAACTTAGTTGAGTATGGCTCAAGTCCTCATTTCTAAGTGAAAAACACACACTGTATATACACTTACTACTAGCCTAACCCTATCCTCTCCCCTAATCCTAACCTTAACTATGAATGCTACTTGTCTAAACCTTGCCAATCCACCCACCAACGTGTGTTTTTGGACCATGGGAAAAAAACGGCACACCCAGAGGGAACCCACGTGGACACAGGGAGAACACACCACACTCCTCACAGACAGTCACCTGGAGGAAACCCACGTGGACACAGGGAGAACACACCACACTCCTCACAGACAGTCACCTGGAGGAAACCCACGTGGACACAGGGAGAACACACTACACTCCTCACAGACAGTCACCCGGAGGAAACCCACGCAGACACAGAGAGAACACACCACACTCCTCACAGACAGTCACCCGGAGGAAACCCACGCAGACACAGAGAGAACACACCACACTCCTCACAGACAGTCACCCGGAGGAAACCCACGCAGACACAGGGAGAACACACCACACTCCTGACAGACAGTCACCCGGAGGAAACCCACGCAGACACAGAGAGAACACACCACACTCCTCACAGACAGTCACCCGAAGGAAACCCACGCAGACACAGGGAGAACACACCACACTCCTGACAGACAGTCACCCGGAGGAAACCCACGCAGACACAGGGAGAACACGCCACACTCCTTACAGACAGTCACCTGGCGGAAACGCACGCAGATACAGGGAGAACACACCGCACTCCTCACAGACAGTCACCCGGAGGAAACCCACGCAGACACAGGGAGAACACACCACACTCCTGACAGACAGTCACCCGGAGGAAATCCACGCAGACACAGGAAGAACACGCCACACTCCTTACAGACAGTCACCCGGCGGAAACCCACGCAGATACAGGGTGAACACACCGCACTCCTCACAGACAGTCACCCGGAGGAAACCCAAGCAGACACAGGGAGAACACACCACACTCCTCACAGACAGACACCCGGAGGAAACCCACCTGACACAGGGAGAACACACCACACTCCTCACAGACAGTCACCCGGAGGAAACCCACGCAGACACAGGGAGAACACACCACACTCCTCACAGACAGTCACCCGGAGGAAACCCACGCAGACACAGGGAGAACACACCACACTCCTCACAGACAGACACCCGGAGGAAACCCACGCAGACACAGGGAGAACACGTCACACTCCTCACAGACAGTCACCCGGAGGAAACCCACGCAGACACAGGGAGAACACGTCACACTCCTCACAGACAGTCACCTGGAGGAAACCCACGCAGACACAGGGAGAACACACCACACTCCTCACTCGAACCCACAACCTGTGACAGAGACACTACCTGCTGCTCCACCAAGACACAGTAAAAAAGATGTATCCAGCCAACACCATGTGGTTTATCATTTTGAATTTTGTGTACCATCACAGCCCTAATTTCACAATATTTAAGTTTATTTTGCAATGAAAGGGTGCCACTCAAGTGCTCTCTTGAGAAGGATGGCTGCTGTACATCGCGGACTGTGATTATAGCTGTGGTCTGGGTTTCTGAGTGCAGCTGATTTAAAAGTAAGGGAAGGGAAAGCCAGGGTCTCATGGAGGACTAATGGTGCAGACTATTCTGTTGCCCAGCAGGGAACCTCTGGAGGGAGAAGACTGCGAGGAAAGAGGCAGATCAGGGGATTTGCGTAAGAGACACACCACCCTCCTGCCAAGACTTCCCTGTAGCTTTGAGACTTTGAGGCAGCAAAATGCATTTGTTTGTATGTGTGGTCCCAACAGCTGAAGAGTTCAGAGCTGAAGCCATTATCTGTGTGCGTATGTGTGTGTGTCATATCTGAGGATACCCTATGGAGCTGTCTTCGGCATTGAAATGACGTATGTAGACAGGGTTGAGTTCACACAGAGCTACCCAGGGCTTAACTTCTAAGGGCAGGAATGCTGCTCACGCAAGTGTTACAGTAAGTCAGAAAGGGGGATGAGAGACAGAATGAGAGAAAGAAAATGAGAGAAACATACTCATACTAAGGGGCTTGAGGGAGGAAGATAAGGCACTCTGTGCAAACTTCCATGAAGCCACAAAGTGGGGGGAAAAAGACATTACACTATCAGACACTGTGTGAATTGTACAGTAACATTTGAGCGTCGAGTTCGTTCCCCATCGACTCTGAAATCTAACCGGAGTTCAAGAATGTAGTCACACATTTGAACTAATATAATTACTCCCCATTCAGCACATACAAGGATTCCCATTGTTCAGCTCCCCACCCGGATAACCTCTGTATTCCTGAGTGAAAACAAAAGCAGTGCCTATTGTAAAAGCTTATTTGAAGAAGATGAACATTACACAACCCCAGAGCCACACAAGACTATTAAAATAAAGAATTCAAAAATTCCCCAAAAAACAGCTACAAAGTTTAGCTACTTACAATGCCTCAACTGCCTGCAAAAGAGCAACCTAAGGGCGCGTACACACTCGACCACACGGTGGACGCATGTGGGTGCAGCGCTCATCCGTCTAGGAGTAGTGTATATGGCTGGAGCAGGGGGTGGAGATTGTAGCTTAAAATCCAGCAGAAACAAGGCATTTTAAAACTGTAAGGAATAAATAATAGATTGTAATAAATACTATTCTATACCACAACAGACTGTATACCGTTTCCATGTGTCTCATTTCCCCTGTGCCCTGAGTGTGTGCTCCATACTACACAAACAAGCCGATGAAATGTCTCTGACTACAGTAGATTCATAGTCTTTTGCTGTCCATGTGAATCAGAGTGGGCTTCAGCAAGTCAGCCATGTTTCTGTCAGCTGGGCCCAGCGGACCGCTCTCCCACTGCTGCTGTAGCTGGGGTCAGTCTTTGTCAGTCCGCAGTGTGTCTGAGCTAATGAGACAGCAGGGCACAGTGGATGGTGCGGCAGTCGCTTGGCTCTCATCGATTATCCCATGCCGTCGAGCCAAGCATCACGTTCCACATCACACCAAAACACATCAAAGATATCCAGGGGGCTGATGCTGGGCTCTCCAGCCAATTACGTTGCACCTGCACTGAGTGATGGGTGGCAGAAATGGACAAGCTTAGGTTGGAGACTGATTCACGAGCAGAGCCTGCTTTCATTCCGACACAGTCGAATTAACACCTCCAGTTAGGTCCAGTGAAGGAATCGTCAGCTGATTTGTTCATCCTCCTCCTCCTCCTGAGTTTGGCCAAGCATTCGCAAAGCCATTATTGTTTGTAGTTGGGATGGAAGGCTTTGATTTGAAAACCGGCTGTTATTATTAACAATAGCCAAATGAAAGCGATTTCCAAGTTCACGAGGAACACGAGATGAGCTAAAGAGCTAACGCTGCAGCTAACAAGTTCAACACTCGAAGCTTATGAGGACTAGGGCTGGCCCTGAATATCCGACTATTAAGACGTTGTTCAGGTTTATTTTAACTTTGAGATATAGATAATAACCTTATTTCAATATTTTGTTTGTTCTTGTGAACGCTCCACTATTAAAAAATAATCATTACTTAATATGTTTATAAAATCCTGCTCTGCTCTAGGAAACACAGGCCGTCTTCCGACTCGTCAACATAAAAGTCCTTGTACCAATGAAGCTTAAAACCCATTTCACTCCAGAGGTGGTGCACAAGGAGCGTCGGGAACATACCACAAGGCTAATTTTAGACCAGGTGCTGTGTTGGGAGGAGAAAGCAGTTTCTGTTTTCCCCAAATACCACCTTTATTATCTGTATATTGCTTAAATTAGTTTTGTCTACATTTTAAGCACCACTTTCAATTGGAAAAAGATCCATCCATATAAAGTTGACTTGGCCCCACACTTTAAGCTAGGGGTGCTCAACTCCAGTCCTGGAGGGCTGGTATCCAGCAAAGTTTGGTGATTGCTCTGCTAGAACACACCCCTTAAACCTGGCATTTAACAGATGAGTTGACTCAGGTGTGTGTGAGCAGAGGTATAACCAAACTTTGCTGGATACCGGCCCTCCAGGACTGGAGTTGGGCACCCCTGCTTTAAGCTATTGCTCTCTTTATTTGTACAAAGTCAGCGTTTGAACTCTTAAAGGCTTAGCACCACTTAATGGTCCTCCATGAATATTTCACATTATTGTAGTTACTGACAGATATAAGTATGAATTAAAATGAAAATAGCAGCTTAATTTGCTTTAAAACTGACAATTTTATTAAATTGACGGAAAAACCCGAGCTCGCTACGGAAATTCTTGAACGCGACCGTGACGTCACTGGTGGACAACAGCTGAACAACGCCGCGGTAAAACACCGTTATGACTGACTGTTATGACAGTATCTAGCTAAATAACCAACATTATTCATGACAATAGCCTAGCAATAAGCTACACTCAAATGTAGAGGTACCGTTATTCTTGTAAATGTGATCGAAGTCGAACTCGAATTCATCCGACACTATAAACCTCCGTAATGCAGCTACGTAGCCGAGTATAATCTGAGCCACCGAGTTTAGCGAGTCAAGCTAACGTTAACTAACACCAACTAAAACAGGCGAAGTGAGTGTCCTTACCCTGTTTACCTCCATGTTACAGAGGCTCTTGAACACCTTTCGTTGGTGTCCTTACATGCCCATATTGTTGGAAAAGCGCCAGTGAAATGAGCTACAGATAACGGAGTGAGCGGATGGTCCTTTCCAAAGTGCCCGTTTAAAGTTGACACGTTTAGTCCATTTTCTGGATATTTTGGGATCTTTGGGCCATTTGTTCACAGATGTCCCACTGTACATTGAATGATTGCAGCCAAAAACAACACACCTTTTCATCATTTTACATTAAATTAAGTGCAGCTTCTAGAGTTGTTGTCCACCATCTACGTCACAGGCAAAACGCCTATTAGAATTTCTGAACACCGTTGGGGGGGGGGGGGGGGGACCAACGGTCTTTTAAACCTTATTCCTTCAATTAGTAAGAAATAACATGTTTTCTGACTATCAATAAACACAAGTTAGGAACTCAAATTCCACTGTATTTATTTGTTTGACACTTTCATATCGCTGGTGCTGATCCTCCAATGATTTAAACGAACAGTCATTTCAGTATTCAGATTTGTGAGAAATATTACTACATGAAAGTGGATCTGCTTGCATCATGTGAAGTGTGTTGAACATTTTATCTGTTGCTGTGGAAAAAGTGAATTTGTGGGTGGAGAACGAATAGGTACTTTGTTGTTTGGGCGGAATGTCTTTAACTGCAGAGAGGCATTTTTTTGCTCCTCAGAAAACACACAAACACTCATTTTCTTAAATATTTTTATAAAAACCTGTGATTAGAGAGGTTTTAATGCACTTCCGCTACCTTAAATTTGTAAAAAAAAAAAAAAAGAAAATCATTGGATTAGTGTCAGTGCAGAGTTCTGCATGTGGTAGAAAGGGACCTAATGGATGGTTATAAGAAGCAGCCCTGGGTCATGCAGCTTCTGGAAGCGTGGTAGGAGGAGTGGGAAGGAGCAGGTAGGAGTTGCTCTGGCATGCTGTAGACCCAAAGGGATCAGCTGGCTTTCCTGCATGCATGTCGAGAAACAGGCTTTTATTCTGTCTCTGAAAATCATCTCCCATCAGTTCAGCTTCATTTGATTTCTTTAAATCACTTTGCCATTAGACAGAGCCTTTCCCTGCTGCAGTCTCTTTTTTTTTTTACAGTTACAGAATGAAATTCACTTTTACAGCAGTTTTCTGAAATCAATGGGGATTGGGAGGGAGGAGGGGTGGTAGCGCAGTTTCTGAAGTGCTGAGCCCAGTTATACAGCTGTAATTTTATTGTAAACATACTACCTAGTGTTCCTTTAGCCTGCAATTTGCTGTTAATTTGTCAGCTGGAGGTAGGTGGTAATTAATGAGGCTTGGTGTTGCACTTATTTTTGCTTCACAAAAATATTAATGACAGCTCTGATGACCTCAATGGAGGGGAAAAGTAAACGAAACTGACATCCCTTTTCTAAACTATGCCTGAGTAATTCACTCAGAGCAAAGGGGATTGGATGAATTTCCCTGCAGTCCACGGTCATGGCCAAAAAAGTTCATATATTTCAAATGGGAATTGACTAGAAATTATGGCAGAAAAAAGAAAACGCCAGGCAGTGATGGCCACCACTCTTCACCTGTCCATTCCCAGTCCAGATACAGTTGTTTGACTCTGGTGTACAGTGGTCGCCAAACAAGCCTATATGCATTTCAAATTGAACCTAGCAAGAAAGTGAGACCCCATTTGTACCTTGCTCACTTGTCCACTCTCTGCTGTGTTCATGTGTGTGGGCAATCCCTGTAGAGTACATAGGTTTCCAGCTACACTGTCTTCCCAATTCCCTCAAATGCCCTCACCCCAGGGATCGGGCCCATCTGCGGTAATGGCTGGCTATTTCCCCATGGTGAAGTGTGACTCATTCAACGTCCTCCAAATTAGGACCAGGAGACAGCACTAGCTTTTACCGTCAGACTGCTTACACTCCACACATTCATTATGCAGCCAGGACAAGCAAAGAAAGCAGAGCCCTGTGGAAGGCATCTCTATGTTTAGGACCTTTTCGGAAAAACTAGCCAGCCTTGGAATTAGACGCTGCTGTTCCAATCAAAGCCCTGGAGTAGTAAGTCCCTTAGCCCTGTCAGAGGCTAGCAGACAAAGTAGCTTGGCTAAAATTAAAAAATGACAGGCCTCAGCACATTCAGTTGTATGGTTTGAGACTAGAGTCATGTCTGCGATGGCATTGTAGGGCCTCGTATATAAAAGAGTGGTTTGATGGGAGTAGTTTACACGGAGAATTTGAGGAAAATATTATCCCGTGTTTCTCAGTGAGTTTAATCCTGTTCATTTCCATATCCATCAACTCTAATATCAGTGATATTTAACTGACATTTAGTGGCGGAATCACTGGACTCAAGGCAGGAACACACCCTGAAGGGGGCACCAGTCCTTTACAGGGAGAAACACACTCACATATTCACTCAAACACTCACACCTACGGACACTTTTGAGTCGACAATCCACCTACCAACGTGTGTTTTTGGAGCGTGGGAGGAAACCAGAGCATCCGGAAAAAACCCACGCAGACACAGGGAGAACACACCACACTCCTCACAGACAGTCACCCGGAGGAAACCCACGCGGACACAGGGAGAACACACCACACTCATCACAGACAGTCACCCGGAGGAAACCCACGCAGACACAGGGAGAACACACCACACTCCTCACAGACAGTCACCCGGAGGAAACCCACACAGACACAGGGAAAACACACCACACTTCTCACAGACAGTCACCCAGAGGAAACCCACACGGACACAGGGAAAACACACCACACTCCTCACAGACAGTCACCCGGAGGAAACCCACGCAGACACAGGGAAAACACACCACACTTCTCACAGACAGTCACCCGGAGGAAACCCACGCGGACACAGGGAAAACACACCACACTCATCACAGACAGTCACCCGGAGGAAACCCACGCAGACACAGGGAGAACACACCACACTCCTCACAGACAGTCACCCGAAGGAAACCCACGCAAACACAGGGAGAACACACAACACTCCTCACAGACAGTCACCCGGAGGAAACCCACACAGACACAGGGAGAACACACCACACTCCTCACAGACAGTCACCCGGAGAAACCCACACAGACACAGGGAGAACACACCACACTCCTCACAGACAGTCACCCGGAGGAAACCCACGCGGACACAGGGAGAACACACCACACTCCTCACAGACAGTCACCCGGAGGGGGACTCAAACCCACAACCTCCAGGACCCTGGATCTGTGTGCAGCCTATAACTAAATAAATTAAATGTAATTTCAGGACTGTACTTTTTACCTTTAAGAGCATAATATTGTGTATGGAATAAAATACCTCTCCATTCTCTAACTCAAGATCTCATACCAGATATATTATTCTTATTAAATTAGGCAGCTAGCCAACTAGATAGCAGTTATTTTACTAACGGGTTTCCTGACTGTTGTTTAGCTGAGATGTACATGAGGAGACAGGATAAACAGGGATTCTGTCCATATTTAAATATTTAAATCAGGTTGCTATAGTTGAGCGCAGGTCGTTATTTTCACTACATTTTGTAGCATGTTTTTTTGAGGTACGTTATGTGGCTGAATATTTAAAAGCTGTGAATATTAGTTGTTGTCAGCAACATTATGACAGAGTGCAAGCAGCAGCTCGGCAGCAGAGACACAAAGCAAAGCGGGGGCTTATTATCCTGCCTTCCGATCCTAGCTGTGAGTTTCAGATGATCTGACAGCAGTGTTCCTAATGTTCGTCTTTCAGGTTGAGTAACACATGCTAATGACCACAACATGCTTCAGAAACTGATGAGAAGAAAAAGAAAGATGGATAAATGGAGAGACAGGGACAAGTATCTCACTGAGACTGGAATCCAGCGTTGGCTACAGGGGTGTGTGTGTGGGTGTGTGTGTGTGATGCCTTGTGATGGAGTGTGCATCCCATTCAGGGTGTGTTCCGTAGACACCAGACCCATGAAGTGATTACAGGAAATACATTAATGAATACATCATTATCACTGTTCACGTCAATAGTTACCCCCTATAGCTCTTCAGAAGTGAACAACTGCATGTAGCGGAAATGACAGTCATACAGATTTATCAAGTATAAATTGGCTTTATTTTAGTGTGTAATTATTTTGCTGTTTATTTATTGCTCACACGTTTCTCTGTAATGGCTCCGGAGACATATTTGTGATGCTCCTAAAACTCCTTAAGAGGCAAAGAAAGAGACACAAAGGTGACATGAGACAAAGATATAAGGGATAAAAAGGGGAGAGCAGTGTTAAGTTCATCGGCCGAGATCTCCACCTGTGAGACTGTGGAGGTCTTAGCCTCAGAAGATAAATAGAACATCTCCTTTGTCTTTGCAGTGTTATTTCCTCTGGGTTTGTTTTTATCGAACACTGGAGAAACCCATATCTGTGTTTGCAAACTACATAAGCTAAATTAGTCATAAGCAAACGTTTGTTTTGTTGATTTTCAAAGTACTTATCCGTATTTCCGTATTTGCCGAAATTAACAAACCAGGGAAATGAAATAAAACTTGTGATATGTGACTGTGCAAAAGTTATGCCATTTTAATGTTATTCAGCAAGTAGAAATGTGCAAGACATTTATTAAGATGCTGTTTTTTCAAATCAAATCAAAGTTTTACACGGTACAACCTGCAGTTGAATGCTTTGACAACTGACCAACTCCTTTAACAAAATGGAAGTTGAGTAGGAAGGAAATAGAATAAAATAAATATACATTCATTCATTATCTGTAACTCTTATTTACAGAGCCTACCTGGAATCATTGGGCGCAAGGCGGGAATACACCCTGGAGGGGGCACCAGTCCTTCACAGAGCAACACAGACACACACTCACACATTCACACTTTTGAGTCACCAATCCACCTACCAACGTGTGTTTTTGGACTGTGGGAGGAAACCGGAGCACCCAGAGGAAACCCACGCAGACACAGAGAGAACACACCACACTCCTCACAGACAGTCACCCGGAGGAAACCCACACAGATACAGGGAGAACACACCACACTCCTCACAGACAGTCACCTGGAGTAAACCCACGCAGACACAGAGAGAACACACCACACTCCTCACAGACAGTCACCCGGAGGAAACCCACACAGACACAGGGAGAACACACCACACTCCTCACAGACAGTCACCCGGAGGAAACCCACGCAGACACAGAGAGAACACACCACACTCCTCACAGACAGTCACCCGGAGGAAACCCACGCAGACACAGAGAGAACACACCACACTCCTCACAGACAGTCACCCGGAGGAAACCCACGCAGACACAGAGAGAACACACCACACTCCTCACAGACAGTCACCCGGAGGAAACCCACGCAGAAACAGAGAGAACACACCACACTCCTCACAGACAGTTCCCGGAGCAGGAATCGAACCCACAACCTCCAGGTCCCTGGAGCTGTGTGACTGCGACAACTACCTGCTGCGCCACCGTGCCGCCATAAATAGACATTCTCAAAATAAATAATATTAAACTAAAAAGAATGATAGCTAAAAGTGTACAGCAAAGACACCAGCAGAATAAAACTTAAAAAAATATAAATATATATTTTGTTCAGAGTCCAGACTGTGCCGTTAGGAAATGGCTGTGTTCCTACATACCGTGCATCGTTAAAATGTCATGGAAATCTGATATTTTTGTCACATTTCCCACCCTTTTAAGGTTTCTATAAGCCATAGTGTGAGCCTTCAATACGGAGCTGTCTTTTCTGCATCGTTCGTGGAGCTCTGGGCTGTAGTAGTACAGTCTGCTCATTTCTGGCTGACTATCATCAGAGTGATGAATGAGAGCTGGGATCGTTTGCACATGGAGACACCTCTTCCTCTCTCCTTCACTCTCTCCTTCTTCTGCAAAATGCTGCTCTATTTCACACTGCCATCTATCAATCATTATAGCGTATGTGGATTTACCTTAAAGCTGTTAAAGAACCATTGGCTGGGGTCAGAGGGAGAGAGAGAGACAGAGAAACAGAGACAGACAGAGAGAGAGAGAGAGAGAGAGAGAGAGAGAGAGAGACAGAGAAACAGAGAGAGAGAGACAGGGAGAGAGAGAGACAGAGAAACAGAGAGAGAGAGAGAGAGCGCCTGACAGACTCGGTTGCCTTGGCGACATTAGGATGACACTGACAGGCAGTAGCAGGCTCACCCACGCTCAGTCTCATTGTCACTCATTTACTCTCTCTCTCTCACTCACACACACACACACACAAACAAACAAACAGGCTCAAACCAGGTGGCAGCCTCAGTTAATGCATGAAGTGTCCAGGGCAAAACACAGGGCTTATAAAGACCCACATAGGCTTTTGCCAGCACAAAACACAAGGTCTGCATGATGTATGTAGAAAGCATACAGTATTATGGTGATACTGCAATGGCTGTGATTGACAAATGCTTGTTTGTCACAATACATTGTCATCCTACAGCCTCTAACAATACGTACGTTACCTCTGGTGCCGCAGAAACACCTGGTCCGTGTAACTCAGTCAGTCAGTGAGTAAACACACCTTGATGTGTCCTCATGAGTAACCCAGGTCTAATGGGGTTAGCGCTAGTGATAGCTCAACCAAAGGGACTACTCTGTGGTTAACCGAAGAGTCTTATATACAGTACCAGTCAAAAATTTGGACACCTCTCCTCATCAGTGATTGGTGGAGTAGAGCTAGTCACTGTATAGAGCTGTGTACCAGCCCCTACCTCTGTACAAACCCCAGTTACAGTCTCAGACACATTCAGAAGGGAGCGGTTCTACAGATTAACTCTCGACGAGGCCACAGCCGTTCACTGAAAACCGTTCCAGGTGACGACCTCATGAAGCCGACTGAGAGAACGGAGAGAGTGTGTGAAGCTGTCATCAAAGCAACAGGGGGCTACTGTGAAGAGTCTAAAGTATAAAACATATTCTGCTTTCTTTAACACTTTGTTGTTCACTACATAATTCCATATGTGTTCCTTCATGGTTTTAATGTCTTCCACATTCATTTACAACGTAGAAAAGTATAAAAACACTGAATGAGAAGGTGTGTCCAAACTTTTGACTGGTGCTGTACATTCACAACATGTGGAAAACGGCCCAAAACCAAGGCAACCCTCCCTGAGTGGGCGTGTCCAAACATGTGACTGGTGCTGTATATAGAAGTACACATAAAGGTATTGACTTGGTACCCAGCATTAGTTCTGAGGGTGTTAGGTCACAGAGAGCAAAAAAAAAAACCCTCAACCACCACACACACAAACATACACACACTTGCAGAGCAGAGGAACATCCAGCTCCACAGAAGTGACAAACTACTCTCTGGTAGAGTGACCAAGAAGATCAATGTGAAGGCATACGATCAGAAAACAGAACTAACAATTACTCGCACAGGAATCAATGCGGTCATTAGCCAAGGCTCTGAGCTGCAGAGGACAGGAGTGGAAGACAATTTTCTCTGCATTAAGGCAAAGGAATACCGGTGTTCTCAGTGAGAGAGAGAGAAAAGAGAATGAGAGGGAGGGAGAGAGAGAGAATAATCCTGTCATTAGCAACAGCCACTTAACTGACTCATGATAAGAACACCTCTGATGCACAGCACAAACACCAAGGCTTGTGTTACACTGCTTTCGCTAATAGAACCAGGCCCTACACATGGGCCCTGGCACACACACGTAGATGTATATGGGAGTACAGACACACACACACTTATTTTATTTTATTTTGTTGGTGGGGGTGGTCAAAAGGGAGTAGTATAACACACTCAGTTTGTCGGTGATGATGATGCCTTTCCAGACTGGCAGCCAGTCAACAATAACACTGAGTCCTGTCCCTCTTTCTGTGTTTCAAATTCTCCTCAAACTTTTATGTGTCTCTCTTTAGTGAGAGAGAGGTGAAAGAAACTGAGGCAGAAAGAGAGACAAACTGAACCTGGGTGTTGTTTACGGAGTGCTCTGCTGTCACTTTATCCCCCCTCCATTACTCCCGCTGCCATGGCGATAGACCGGCAAGTTACCGGCCCAAAGCTAGTGCACCTATGACGGCCCCTGCAATTAGAGCCGGCCCTATAGATAGCCTGCTCTAAACTGATAAACAATTCAGTGTGAGAGGACAGGCTTTGTTTTGACCTTGTTGTGGAATGTTCCACAATTCAAAAGTAAGAGTAGATGGAAGAGGACTGGACGAGGATGCTTTGCTTGTAAATGCTAAACTTCATAGTACCATCATAAAACAATAATAATAATTATAATGACAATAATAAAAAAAAAAACTTGCAGTGCACAGTTTAGTGGTGTTTTTTTCCCACTGAGGTAGTAAATACAACCTCATACTGTATCGTATTTTATACAACATATTCCAACCATGCGATCTGATTGGACAAGAGACATTGAGTTCTTATGTAAAGAATAACTCTACGTTACACTCCGCTGTGAAGGTGTGTTCTACTAATTGTTACTGAAGCAGTGCTGCTTTTAAAAGAGTAGATCTACAACTGCAGCATTTACTTTGGGTTTCAGGAAGGTTTAAATCCATATACAGATAAATGTACATGATTAAAGGTGGCTAGGCCTGTGGTAACGTAGACGTACACGTAGTAGCACACTAGTGCGCAGGGAAATGATTGTTACTTCACCATTAAAGGTTTCAGGGGAGGGTGAATGAGGGCATTGCCAGTTCTGCAATACACCCAGCCCAAGCTACCACGTCTGCACTTGTTTTATTCCCTATACTCTTGTCGTGGTGGGTCCAGAGCCTGCCTGGAATCATTGGGCACAAGGCAGGAACACACCCTGGAGGGGGCGCCAGTCCTTCACAGGGCAACACACACTCACACCTATGGACATTTTTGAGTCTCCAATCCACCTATCAATGTGTGTTTTTGGAGCGTGGGAGGAAACCAGAGCACCCGGAGGAAACCCACGCAGACACAGGGAGAACACACCACACTCCTCACAGACAGTCACCCGGAGGAAACCCACGCAGACACAGGGAGAACACACCACACTCCTCACAGACAGTCACCCAGAGGAAACCCACGCAGACACAGGGAGAACACACCACACTCCTCACAGACAGTCACCCGGAGGAAACTCACGCAGACACAGGGAGAACACACCACACTCCTCACAGACAGTCACCCGGAGGAAACCCACGCAGACACAGGGAGAACACTCCTCACAGACAGTCACCCGGAGCAAGACTCTAACCCACAACCTCCAGGACCCTGGAGCTGTGACAGAGACACTACCTGACGGCCTTCTCATATTAACTCATTTAAAATATTGATGTATTGGAGATCCGCATTATTTCCATTTAGTATAAATTGGGATGAGCTATACATTAATAAAGAGGACAATGGAAAAACCCCATTAAGACAGCAAGTGTGTCTGAATACTGCAATTATTTGCAGAAGCAGAAGAAGCAAAACATTTTAGTTATTAAGATTAATACAAAGATTGGGATCAGGTGTGTGCTGTAGCATCATTTAACATCAGTGCTATAGGAAGCAATGGAAATACCTCACATGGAGAAGAACGCAAACTGTGTGTGTCTGTGTGTGTGTGTTCAGTGCTCAGTGTCACTGTGGCCTGTCTCTTCAGCACAATCACTCTGTAATCCTATTAAAAGTGAGCCAAAGGTTTTCAGCAGTGTTAGATTAGCTATGGCTAATCCATGCTTCAAAGGCTGTGATGAGAGAGTGAGAGTGTGTGTGTGAGAGTGTGTGTGTGTGTGTGTGTGTGTGTGTGTGTGAGAGAGAGAGAGAGAGAGAGATGTAAATGCTTGTTAGTTGCTGTAAGCTGCTCTTTTGTTGTGGCGGGCCTTTATCAGCTGCCCTCGCTAGTTCAGCTCTAGCTCTCAGGAAACAAAGCCTGTGGTAATTAATGCTAACAGGCCCAGCGCTCCTTACTCCCATTTGTTACTGGAGCTCCAGTTTTACACAGTGTCAAATCCACCATTAATACAAATCCCTAACACAAACTACTACACTAACACCTAGTTACCTGCATCTGTGAGTCATTCCAATTCAACACATGGTCTCTTCCACTTGGACAAACCATTCTTTGATGCACCAGCTTGTTCATTCAGGGACTAATACGCATGATAGAAGTAGAAACACCTTTATTGATGCCCTTGGGGAACCTTCTTACAGTGAGAACACAAACACACACACTAGGGGCAGTGAACACACACACAGCCGGAGCAGGGGGCTGTAACCACCTCGGTGCCCGGGGAAGGAGCAGTTTGGGGGTGAATGAATGAATTTGATGAATGAATTTTCTTTTTCTGGTCCTGGGAATTGAACCTGTGACCCTCTGGCCTCAAGCTCGCTTCTCTGACTTTAAGACCACGGCTGCACCCAATAGTTTAAATGAATAAGTTAAATAAGTTGGTGTCTCTGTCACAGCTCCAGGGTCCTGGAGGTTGTGGGTTCGAGTCTCGCTCCGGGTGACTGTCTGTGAGGAGTGTTCTCCCTGTGTCTACGTGGGTTTCCTCTGGGTGACTGTCTGTGAGGAGTGTGGTGTGTTCTCTCTGTGTCTGTGTGGGTTTCCTCCGGGTGACTGTCTGTGAGGAGTGTGGTGTGTTCTCTCTGTGTGTGCGTGGGTTTCCTCCGGGTGACTGTGAGGAGTGTGGTGTGTTCTCTCTGTGTGTGCGTGGGTTTTCTCTGGGTGACTGTCTGTGAGGAGTGTGGTGTGTTCTCCCTGTGTCTGCGTGGGTTTCCTCCGGGTGACTGTCTGTGAGGAGTGTGGTGTGTTCTCCCTGTGTCTGCGTGGGTTTTCTCTGGGTGACTGTCTGTGAGGAGTGTGGTGTGTTCTCCCTGTGTCTGCGTGGGTTTCCTCTGGGTGACTGTCTGTGAGGAGTGTGGTGTGTTCTCCCTGTGTCTGCGTGGGTTTTCTCTGGGTGACTGTCTGTGAGGAGTGTGGTGTGTTCTCCCTGTGTCTGCGTGGGTTTTCTCTGGGTGACTGTCTGTGAGGAGTGTGGTGTGTTCTCCCTGTGTCTGCGTGGGTTTTCTCTGGGTGACTGTCTGTGAGGAGTGTGGTGTGTTCTCCCTGTATCTGTGTGGGTTTCATGCTCCGAAAAAACATGTTTGTAGGTGGATTGGAGACTTAAAAGTGTCTGTAGGTGTGTGTGTGTGTGTGTGTGTGTGTACCTAGCCACTGGAATGCACTGCGTTGTAGTGCTGGTCCCAAAACCATATAGGGAGGGTTGTGTCAGGAAGAGCATCCGGCCTAAAAACTGTGCCAAATCGATAACGCGGATGAGATGATCCACTGTGGCGACCCCTGACTGGAACAGCTGAAGGAAGAAGTAGAATATATGGGTTGTAAAAATGACTGGAACACTAGGTAAGATTTGATATTTGTGCCCTTGGGCTCCCACTACAATTGCCAAAATTGTTGGGGGTGTTTAAAATAGTGAAAAATATTGCCTAGCGTTCCTTTAAGTTTACTTGCATTATGTGGAGTTAATTGGAAAAATAGACAATGCCTATGAATCCTCCTCCCTCCTCCATCACTTGACATGATGCTGACCAGCCCATTGCAGATGCTAGCATTCTCCTCCGAATGTGTTGATACTTTTGGTGCACCTTGTGGTAGAGGCATATGCGCCGTTATTCATGGGCTGTTTGTGTAATCACCAGAGAAAAGCATTAAATGAAATGAGATGCTCTTAAGGTCGCCGTGCTCAATACCTCATACCAGGCCTTGAGGGTTATAAAGCTGCCGTGCCCTCGACTGTGGAATATTGGAACTGCTTTCCCTGGAGAAATAGAGCATTGTTAAAACTCTTAGTACCTGAATTTAGTAAATATTGTGGGTGTCTACCAGTGTTTGGACATAAGTCAGTCGTATGGCATTTATTGGTTCATTTATGGCATATGCAGATTTTATTTATGAATGTCTAGGCTGCTAGTGTTTCTAGTGTTAGTCTCTCTCTCTCTCCTCTCTCTCTCTCTCTCTCTCTCTCTCTCTCTCTCTCTCTCTCTCTCTCTCTCTTTGTCGCACATATAAACACACACACACATACACACACACACACTGATCTACGCCTATCACACACTTCACTCACTGTAGCAGAAGTGGAGTAGGTCACAGTCTTAAAGTAACACCTGTGAATCACACTAAAATGCAAGCTCCAGTCCTCAACCCGGAACACACTCACACACACACACACACTCACACACACAGACCCAGAGACAGAGAGAGTGCTGTGCTTAGTTCAGGATGTCTAGTCAGCGAATAAACTGTGAAATAGTGGGTGACAGGAGAGGAGAGGGATTAAGCAGTATATCCACACACACACACACACACAAATACACACACACACACTCACTGATGCGTGTGCACACTCTAAATGCTCCTAAGCTCGACAGGGCTGGTTCAATGACTTCTAGACAGACAGTTTAAACCTGTTTCCCTCAGTGTTTTAGTATCTACTTCAGCTTCTTCTCCGCTTAGTGTTCCACACCACGGAGCTGAGCTGTGTGAGAGCAACGTCCTCGGATCAGCAGGGTCCCACTCCCTGCTCTGCCTCTACCTCAGCAGTGACCTGGGATATTCTGGGATGTTCTTTGGTATTCTCACTGAGATTTATTCCTGAAAGTCAACTATGAATAATGTAACGTGATGAATTATTAATGATGGAGTTTGTGTGGAGTGTCTGTGTGTTTTCAGAGATATTCAGGACTAAAGATTGTGACCAGAGGAAAACCAGCGAAATAGTCCTGGCGTTATATAACCGTTTTCTTTAACTACGTGTCAAAGCTATTTTGTTTTGGTTACGAAATCTGAGGTAATATTTAGGGTCAGGCCTATTACAGCAAGCACTGTCATATAAAAATATCTTACATATAAAAGCCCCCTAGTGTATTTCATTTTTACAGCACTGTCCTTAAATCAGTATTTCATCCCTACCCTCCTCAAAGCATTACATAATCTGGTTTCTGCAGTGCTGAGCTCAGAGTAGCAATGATTACAGGCCAGTGAACCATCGCAGTGATTTCGAAGCTGAAATTTATGGTAAAAATGTCACAGACAGTCACCCGGAGGAAACCCACACAGACACAGAGAGAACACACCACACTCCTCACAGACAGTCACCCGGAGGAAACCCACGCAGACACAGGGAGAACACACCACACTCCTCACAGACAGTCACCCGGAGGAAACCCACGCAGACACAGGGAGAACACACCACACTCCTCACAGACAGTCACCCGGAGGAAACCCACGCAGACACAGAGAGAACACACCACACTCCTCACAGACAGTCACCCGGAGGAAACCCACGCAGACACAGGGAGAACACACCACACTCCTCACAGACAGTCACCCGGAGGAAACCCACGCAGACACAGGGAGAACACACCACACTCCTCACAGACAGTCACCCGGAGGAAACCCACGCAGACACAGGGAGAACACACCACACTCCTCACAGACAGTCACCTGGAGCGGGAATTGAACCCACAACCTCCAGGTCCCTGGAGCTGTGTGACTGTGACACTACCTGCTGCACCACCGTACCGCCCTAGAAGTATTTCTCAAAACTGAATAGTCCTATATTATACATCCTTCTCTTCTCAAAATATACACACTTCTCTTCTTAACATCAGATAAATGTTTAGTCTGGTTCATGACGAACAACAAATCAGCCACATCTGCTGAGTTCAGTTTCCTCCCTCTCTCTCTCTCTCTCTCTCCTCTCTGGAGCTGCTCAAGTCAAAACTCTTCAGCCTCCTTCTCTCTGCGTGAAGCGAAAACACGAGTCCCGCTCTCTCTGCGACATTTCAATCCCTTCTCTCCAATATTCTCTTCCGTCTGTGTGTAATTGATCATCGGCTGTTTCTGTTGTGCTTGGGTGTGTAATGCAGCACTTTGGACTTGTTTACAATAGAGAATATCACTTTTCATTTCAGGTTATTTACAGCCGGATTGCATGGACAATAAAGGAATCAATCCTTAAAAGACTTCGTGAATAAAAACCAGGGGCGACTTGCGTCTGTCGTAGATGTAAATATTATCCTCATATTGCACCTAACATTTTATATTCTAAAATCCAAGGGGCTAGAGAACAGGCCAAGACAGAAGCTTCTGTCAGTTTCTGTTGGACTGCAGCGTTAACAGTGAAAGAAAGCAGCTGTTTGTAGAATCGGTAGAGAATTCTGAGCAAAGCATTACGATAAAGTATTCATTAACTTTAATAGTAAATACACATTATAAAATACCTGGGTGTGAACTAAAGAGTTAGTGACATGAGAGTGATGTAGAGTGAGAATGAAAGCAGTAAAGTGAGAGTTGGAGAGGGGTACAGGTGTGGAGGGGTTGATGTTAACAGGAGCCGACAAGGATTGCTCCCAAGGCTCCAATTATAGTATAATGCATTCCTGAGGACATATAAGAGCAGGATATTCGGAATAATTCTGAATAATTCCAGAACCACCGTTCCACGTTTCCTGACTCTCTGAACTCAAATACACTTTGTCTTTGTTAAATCTCACCCAGCCTTCGCTGTTTCTTATATCATTTGATTAATGATGTTTGCTGATAGCGGGCTTATTGTTTTATTGCCTGTAAAAAGTCATCAGTCATAGTCTTTCAGCCACCTGCTAATCCAAACCAGTCTCTTCCCCTTTGTGTGAAGCCAGTGCCAGTGACTCGTGTGTAATTAAAACATCATTTCCGATATTTACACAATAAACGACAGACTTTAACACTGTGCAGTGCACGTCTTCAGCGCTCACTCAGGACCCCCACAGAGCAGGCCGGATCATTCTCAGCGCTGCAGTGACACTGACGTGGATCAGACACAGCAGTGCTGCTGGAGTTTTTCAAATCCTTAGTGTCGCTGCTGGGCTAAGGTCAACCCACAAACAGTGTCCTGTGACGAGTGATGAAGGACTGGAGGGTGACCACAACAACAAGCAACAGACAAGCTATTGTAATTTATGAGAGGCTTTTAAGCCAAAATGCAGCTCACGCACATACTGTCAAACTGTCTCTCACTCATCAAACCTCTCACACACACTTTCAAACTCTCTCACACGCCATCAAACACTCTCCCAAACACTATTACGTGTTTCCATTAGTTTGACAGTGTGTGTGTGTGAGAGGCTTCATAGTGCGCATGAGAGGTTTGATGGTGACTGAGAGATTGGGACAGTGTGTGTGTGTGTGTGTAATCATCTACAGTGTGTGTGTGTGTGATCATCTACAGTGTGTGTGTGCTTATGTTCATCTACAGTGTGTGTGTGATCATCTACAGTGTGTGTGTGATTATCTACAGTGTGTATGTGATCATCTACAGTGTGTGTGTGTGTGTGATCATCTACAGTGTGTGTGTGTGTGATCATCTACAGTGTGTGTGTATGTTTGATCATCTACAGTGTGTGTGTGATCATCTACAGTGTGTGTGTGATCATCTACAGTGTGTGTGTATGTTTGATCATCTACAGTGTGTGTGTGATCATCTACAGTGTGTGTGTATGTTTGATCATCTACAGTGTGTGTGTGTGTGATCATCTATAGTGTGTGTGTATGTTTGATCATCTACAGTGTGTGTGTGTGTAATCATCTACAGTGTGTGTGTGTGATCATCTACAGTGTGTGTGTATGTTTGATCATCTACAGTGTGAGTGTGATCATCTACAGTGTGAGTGTGATCATCTACAGTGTGTGTGTGATCATCTACAGTGTGTGTGTATGTTTGATCATCTACAGTGTGTGTGTGATCATCTACAGTGTGTGTGTGATCATCTACAGTGTGTGTGTGATCATCTACAGTGTGTGTGTGTGTGTGATCATCTACAGTGTGTGTGTGTGTTATCATCTACAGTGTGTGTGTATGTTTGATCATCTACAGTGTGTGTGTGTGTGATCATCTATAGTGTGTGTGTATGTTTGATCATCTACAGTGTGTGTGTGTGTAATCATCTACAGTGTGTGTGTGTGTGATCATCTACAGTGTGTGTGTGTGTGATCATCTACAGTGTGTGTTGATTGAGTGTTGAGTGGAATGGTATAAAACTGAATTTTTTCCTGTTGGAACTAAATCGTCTGTTTCTCGTACAAAGCCAGCTCCTGTTGTAAAAAACCTAGGGTTTGTCCTTGACTCGACCCTTACATTTAAACACCATCTGCATAAAATTGCACATTTACCCCCTGTGTTTAGTTACAGTGATGCTTCAATGTTGATGAACTCTTCTTTTCTACAGTCTTCCTGCTCAACTGATTAAACGTTCAGAACTCTGTTCAAAACTAGAATTCAGTTCACAATTCTTCTAACCTTCAAGGCTCTTCATGGTCTGGCACCTGTTTATCTCTCAGATCTCATTTCTCTGTAAGGACCCTCCCACATCCTCAGATCCTCTCTGGTCTTCTATCTGTTCCTTCCTAGACGTTCTATTTTGGGTTTCAGATATTTCCCCCAGACTTTGGAATTCTCTTCTATCTTCTTTGTAACTGCTCATCCCTGTCGTCCTTCTAATCTTTGCTTAAAACGTTTTCTTTTTTCTTCTCTGGATTAATTATAACTTTTTTGGAGACTATGTAAAACGTACTTGGGTTTGTGAAAGGCACCATATAAATTGAACGTATTGTTGTTATAATTAATTTTAGTGGAGCATTCTGTGCATTGTGTAGAAAACCTAGTGTAACTATCCAAAGTGGACCCACATCAGTGGCGTATGCTGGTCTTTCAAGGAGGGGAAGTCTACATCATAAAATGTGTCAGTTTATTTATACGTAAATTCTACCCTCCGTTCCTTTTTAAGAAAATGATCTGTGACCCTGTCGTACCAACAAGGCGTCTTTTCCAGGGACTTGACTAGTGTCCTCTCAATGGCCAGCAGAGCTAGGCTGCTTAAACGGCCTTGGCCCATGTGAAGTGTGTCCGCCTGTGCTCCCACGGATCTTTACACCAAAGGATCGCTGATTCGCTCACTTCGCTGTCAATCAAAAAGGGATTCAGCCTCAGACAGATCAATTAAACATCATGCAGAAGCTGAGCGCCAGCCGAGGCCAGCCCACTGCCCCATAGACCCCCAGAGACGCTGAGCGTCCGATGGGCGGGACAAAGCCCAGCATTTATTCAATGACTCGTCTCGTTTCGCTGCACTTCGCTGCTTCGCTATTGAACTCTGTGGACGCTCAGCGTCCTCACTGTTTAAAGCACTGTGAAGCTGCGGGAATGATTGAGAGGAAGGCCGCGTCTTTACCAGTGATAAGAAGCTGATTCTGAACAAAAGTCTGCATGGGTTTCCTCCGGGTGACTGTCTGTGAGGAGTGTGGTGTGTTCTCCCTGTGTCTGCGTGGGTTTCCTCCGGGTGCTCCGGTTTCCTCCCACAGTTCAAAAACACACATTGCAGGTGGATTGGCGACTCAAAAGTGTCCATAAATGTGAGTGTGTGAGTGAATGTGTGTGTCTGTGTTGCCCTGTGAAGGACTGGCGCCCCCTCCAGGGTGTATTCCCGCCTTGCGCCCATTGATTCCAGGTAGGCTCTAGACCCACCGCGACCCTGAAATGGATAAGGGTTACAGACAATGAATGAATGAATGAAAGTCATCCAACACCAGAAACCAGAGTGTGCTTCTGAGGGAGTACAAAAAAACATTTTGTTCTTCATTCATTCATTTATTCATTCTCTGTAACCTCGTCTTCCTGATCTAGGTCATAGCGGGTCAACAGCCCACCTGGAATCAATGGGGGCAAGTCAGGAACACACCCTGGATGGGGATGTAGAACATCACAGAGTGCTACACAGTTACACATCCAGAAGAAACACACACAGACCAGCCAAGGAGAACACACCTCACAGACAGTGACCCGAGGCCAGGTTTGATCCCACAACCCCAGGACTCTGGAGCTGTGCACCACCGCCTTGTGCAAAATTGTACTTAATTGTAAATAAATAATCATTTTGATCCAGACCACAGAATGTGATCAGTGTAAGACATTTAACACAGAAATTAAAGCACTGTTCAAAACCAGTTATAAAACGTTCTAATGCAGATCATGAATACAGTATATTCTGGTTTAAATCTCAGTCATTTCTCAGTTCATTATCCTGTTGGTCATATTGATCATACTATCCTGTAACTGAAGATTTTAGAATAGTGTGTGTGTGTGTGTGTGTGTGTGTGTGTGTGTGACAAGCCTGCTGACAGGGTCTGGACAGTTTGGATCCATTCCCGGAGCTTCTCTATTGAAGCGAGGTGTTTGTGTTGGTGACGCTGCCGTTTCAGAGCCGTTTGCACAATGTCTGCCATCTTCTCACGTAGTGTGGCTGCACATTTTACAACAGCCATTTACCCGTCTTTTACAGCCCACAGACTAACAGTAGTGTTATCATTACACACGCATTCATTTACAGCCTTCAGTTATGAGATTTAATTTCATTTTGATAAACTAGGGCGGAACGGTTAACTGTAGAGAGCAGTAATTACGTTCTGTAAGAGCGGGAAAAACGTTACATGGTGATTATCGCTTGAACGGTTCTCAGTCAATTCATAACATGACTTAATTTAGACTCTGTGTTTGTTACGTACACTGAGCAGAGGAGCACATGGAAGGGACATGACAGAGCAGATGTTGTATTACTTAGTGTTACATTATTTACTGTGTGATTGAAGGCATGTGTGTTGTCTGCACTGGGAGAGGAAAATGGTGACAATAAAACTAATGTAGACAATAGAAATAAAACATGTTTACAATCTCGTCCTAATTAACGCCCCCGTGATGTTAAATCAAATCAGGGTGGGGTTTCCTGAAAGCATCTTGGAACAAAGGAGATTCTCAAGTGGTAGAACACTCTCTCTCTCACTGTTAAGATGATCTTAACACTCAGATATTGCTGGGAAACTGGGCCCAGATCTTGACATGAACAGAGTGTCCCACCACAACACATTTGTAGCTTGTAGAAATGTTCAATTAAGATTTTCTCTTTGTTTTCTATTACGTAAAATTCAGATGAATTACCCTTTCCTCCGGGTGACTGTCTGTGAGGAGTGTGGTGTGTTCTCCCTGTGTCTGTGTGGGTTTCCTCCAGATGACTGTCTGTGAGGAGTGTGGTGTGTTCTCCCTGTGTCTGTGTGGGTTTCCTCTGGGTGACTGTCTGTGAGGAGTGTGGTGTGTTCTCCCTGTGTCTGTGTGGGTTTCCTCCGGGTGACTGTCTGTGAGGAGTGTGGTGTGTTCTCCCTGTGTCTGCGTGGGTTTCCTCCGGGTGACTGTCTGTGAGGAGTGTGGTGTGTTCTCCCTGTGTCTGTGTGGGTTTCCTCCGGGTGACTGTCTGTGAGGAGTGTGGTGTGTTCTCCCTGTGTCTGCATGGGTTTCCTCCGGGTGACTGTCTGTGAGGAGTGTGGTGTGTTCTCTCTGTGTCTGTGTGGGTTTCCTCCAGGTGACTGTCTGTGAGGAGTGTGGTGTGTTCTCCCTGTGTCTGCGTGGGTTTCCTCCCGGGTGACTGTCTTTGAGGAGTGTGGTGTGTTGTCCCTGTGTCTGCATGGGTTTCCTCCGGGTGACTGTCTGTGAGGAGTGTGGTGTGTTGTCCGTGTCTGCGTGGGTTTCCTCTGGGTGACTGTCTGTGAGGAGTGTGGTGTGTTCTCCCTGTGTCTGTGTGGGTTTCCTCCGGGTGACTGTCTGTGAGGAGTGTGGTGTGTTCTCCCTGTGTCCGCGTGGGTTTCCTCCGGGTGACTGTCTGTGAGGAGTGTGGTGTGTTGTCCCTGTGTCTGCGTGGGTTTCCTCCGGGTGATTGTCTGTGAGGAGTGTGGTGTGTTCTCCCTGTGTCTGCATGGGTTTCCTCCGGGTGACTGTCTGTGAGGAGTGTGGTGTGTTCTCCCTGTGTCCGCGTGGGTTTCCTCCGGGTGACTGTCTGTGAGGAGTGTGGTGTGTTCTCCCTGTGTCCGCGTGGGTTTCCTCCGGGTGACTGTCTGTGAGGAGTGTGGTGTGTTCTCCCTGTGTCTGCGTGGGTTTCCTCCGGGTGACTGTCTGTGAGGAGTGTGGTGTGTTCTCCCTGTGTCTGCGTGGGTTTCCTCCGGGTGACTGTCTGTGAGGAGTGTGGTGTGTTCTCCCTGTGTCCGCGTGGGTTTCCTCCAGGTGACTGTCTGTGAGGAGTGTGGTGTGTTCTCCCTGTGTCTGCGTGGGTTTCCTCCGGGTGACTGTCTGTGAGGAGTGTGGTGTGTTCTCCCTGTGTCTGCGTGGGTTTCCTCCGGGTGACTGTCTGTGAGGAGTGTGGTGTGTTCTCCCTGTGTCCGCGTGGGTTTCCTCCAGGTGACTGTCTGTGAGGAGTGTGATGTGTTCTCCGTGTCCGCGTGGGTTTCCTCCAGGTGACTGTCTGTGAGGAGTGTGGTGTGTTGTCCCTGTGTCTGCATGGGTTTCCTCCGGGTGACTGTCTGTGAGGAGTGTGGTGTGTTCTCCCTGTGTCCGCGTGGGTTTCCTCCAGGTGACTGTCTGTGAGGAGTGTGGTGTGTTCTCCCTGTGTCCGCGTGGGTTTCCTCCGGGTGACTGTCTGTGAGGAGTGTGGTGTGTTCTCCCTGTGTCTGCGTGGGTTTCCTCCGGGTGACTGTCTGTGAGGAGTGTGGTGTGTTCTCCCTGTGTCTGCGTGGGTTTCCTCCGGGTGACTGTCTGTGAGGAGTGTGGTGTGTTCTCCCTGTGTCTGCGTGGGTTTCCTCCGGGTGCTCCGGTTTTCATACCCACAGTCCAAAAACACAGGTTGGTAGGTGGATTGGCGACTCAAAAAGTGTCCGTAGGTGTGAATGTGTGTCGCCCTGTAAAGGACTGGCGCCCCCTCCAGGGTGTATTCCTGCCTTGCGCCCAATGATTCCAGGTAGACTCTGGACCCACCGTGACCCTGAACTGGATAAGGGTTACAGATAATGGATGGATGGAACACTGCATATTTAAATGTGTTTAGAAAGGCGAAAAATAAATTTCCATATGACGGTGTGTGTGATGTGAGTGAGAGCAGCTGGTAGCTCCTGTTGATACAATATGAAATGCAGAGATCTCTCAGAAGCTGCAGTCACTGCACTAATCTTTCACTTTTCCATCTACTGCAGCATCTGTGTGGGATTTTGTGTGTCTATGTTTCTGCTTGTTGCCGGTTCTGCACTAGAGATCACATCCTTTAAAAACTAAAGCGAACAAGTGAAAGGCAGCATTTCCATAACAGCATCTCAAACTGTTTTATTATTTTTACTGCTGTATGTTGCTCTTAATGTTCTTAAATGTAAACAGCAATTTGCAGCTTAACCACTGAGTCTAGATGCTGTGAATGTTTACATTGATTTCACTGTATGTTTAAATGCTGTATCTCACTATAATTTTAATCCTGATGATTATACAACAGCATAAATAACATTGGATATCAGCTTTTCCCATAATTCCATTACAGCGCGGCGCTAATTGTATTAAAGTGTTCTACCAATGACGTAAGAGCATGGTTGTGTTTGTTTATATTTTCAAATAAGCAGTAATTTAGTGTTGAAACTTTTGCTGAGTACCATCTATAAACACACCCCACTGTATTGTACCTTTTACAATGAACTGAACTCTATGCGTGATATCTGACGACGTGCTTTACGCTTTTCTCTTGCAGTGTGCTGTTTCGTGGTCCACAAAAGGTGCCATGAGTTTGTCTCTTTCTCCTGCCCAGGGGCTGACAAGGGGCCAGACACAGACGTGAGTAATAAACACACACCTAGCTTTAAAAGTGCCATGGCTCCATATGGAGTGTGTCCAGCGGATGGCCACTCAATGTCAGAGTGGATCAGAGGGTGTGTATGGGGCTTTAAAGCTGTCACGTTGAATAAGAGTCCAAAGCCTTCCCCGCTCTCTTCTTTTCTCCCCCCGCGGTGCTCATGGAGGTCACTCACGCAAACTTTCTCCATATCAGCTGATGGACATGTGGAATTTGGTTCTAAACAAGCATTGGCTGATCACTGAGAGTCGAGCAGGCTTCATTTACATAGCCCTCCTGTCTTGGCTTGACTATTGGCCCATATCTGGGATTGGCTGATATTGAGTTTAATGATGATTTACAGTATTTTCGTTTATTCGTTTGTCTGTCACTGAATGGAATGGTTGTTGTTGTTCTGTTTGGTTGTTGTTGTGTTTTTTTTTATACCTAGGCTTTGTTGTAGAGGTATCCACATTAAGACGACTGATGTGAGCAGAACTTCCCGCTTAATGTCTAGTAAACAACAGAAATATAAGAAAAAAAAAGTTTTAAAAAGGAGCCTCTGGAGCTAAGTAACATTTTAGAATTCAAATTAGAAGCCAGCCCCCTCCAGGGTGAGTTCCTGCCTTGCGCCCAGTGGTTCTGGATGGGCTCCGGACCCACCGCGACCCGGGATTGGCTTAATATTATTACAATATTGGAGAAGAGGTTACAAGAGTAAACACAGGTTAAAAATGATTTAAGGAGGCGACTGCTTATAGAGCTGTGAACTTTTGCTTCTTTTGTTCATGTTCAAAACCTCTAAGAAGTTGTTTTGCAGTCAAAATGGGTCCCAACAATCACTAGTGTTTACTGTGTGTGTATTTGCTTGTGGTTCCCAGCTCATTCAGACAAATACACTGTCCTCAGTTACAACTATCCATCCATCCATTATCTGTAACCCTTATCCAGTTCAGGGTCACGGTGGGTCCAGAGCCTACCTGGAATCATTGGGCGCAAGGCAGGAATACACCCTGGAGGGGGCGCCAGTCCTTTACAGGGCAACACACACACACATTCACTCACACCTACGGACACTTTTGAGTCACCAATCCACCTACCAACGTGTGTTTTTGGACTGTGGGAGGAAACCAGAGCACCCGGAGGAAACCCACGCAGACACAGGGAGAACACTCCTCACAGACAGTCACCCGGAGGAAACCCACGCGGACACAGGGAGAACACACCACACTCCTCACAGACAGTCACCCGGAGGAAACCCACGCGGACACAGGGAGAACACACCACACTCCTCACAGAGGGTCACTCGGAGGAAACCCACACAGACACAGGGAGAACACACCACACTCCTCACAGACAGTCACCCAGAGGAAACCCACGCGGACACAGGGAGAACACACCACACTCCTCACAGACAGTCACCCGGAGGAAACCCACGCAGACACAGGGAGAACACACTACACTCCTCACAGACAGTCACCCGGAGGAAACCCACGCGGACACAGGGAGAACACGCAACACTCCTCACAGAGAGTCACCCGGAGGAAACCCACACAGACACAGGGAGAACACACCACACACCTCACAGACAGTCACCCGGAGGAAACCCACGCGGACACAGGGAGAACACGCAACACTCCTCACAGACAGTCACCCAGAGGAAACCCACACAGACACAGGGAGAACACACCACACACCTCACAGACAGTCACCCGTAGCGGGAATCGAACCCACAACCTCCAAGTCCCTGCTGCGCAACAGTGCCGCAGGTACAACTACAACTACACATTCCTTATTATTCAGTTCATGGTACCACGGACCCAGCAGTGTGACTGGCCTGGAGATATTTAGGAGCACCAGTATTGCATGGATGATTGCACTCTGACCAATGCTCTTCAGTATTATTCCGCCACATACACACGTGTCCTGGCATTGATGTCCAGCGCTTACAAGGCACCAAGCGGGTGCTTGATAATGGAACTAGTTTACCTTGTGGAATTTCCATAAACATCCAGATGGTGTTGTTTCTTTGTTATATAACAACAGTAAACAGAGAATACAGGACTGTAGCATCATCACGGAAATACACTTCCTGCTTTTCACTAACCAAGTATTCGCTAACATTTAATGACCACAGCAGCTCAGTGCCAGTATCTCACCTTTTAGCATGTCCTCTGTGTGTTTTTACTTCAATATACGATTACATTCGGCACAAACTGAGCTCATATCTTTACTCACTTCACGTAATTCAGTGTGAAGATGCAGAGAAGCTGGGATTCCTAACAGTTTCTAAGAATGAACTTCACAGCTGACTATGTTCTTGTGGTAAAACTCATGGACTGTGGCTTTAAATTGTACGTGTTCTGCTTCTTATTCCAGTAAATGTTTTATCTTATACTTAAAAGAATATCGCATACATATTGGCTCCTGATTGGAAGTTAGGGTTGAATATTTTGTAGGTTGTTTTCCACCCTTCATTTTCGTCTCTCTTTCTCTGTCTCTCTCTCTCTCACTGTCTCACGCTCATTTTCTCTCTCTCTCTCTCTCTCTCTCTCTCTCACTCACTGTCTCACGCTCATTTTCTCTCTCTCTCTCTCTCTCTCTCTCTCTCACTGTCTCATGCTCATTCTCTCTCTCTCTCACTCACTGTCTCATGCTCATTCTCTCTCTCTCTCTCTCTCTCTCTCACTCACTGTCTCACGCTCATTCTCTCTCTCTCTCACTCACTGTCTCATGCTCATTCTCTCTCTCTCTCTCTCTCTCTCTCACTGTCTCATGCTCATTCTCTCTCTCTCTCTCTCACTGACTCATGCTCATTCTCTCTCTCTCTCTCACTCACTGTCTCACGGTCATTCTCTCTCTCTCTCTCTCTCTCTCACTGTCTCATGCTCATTCTCTCTCTCTCTCTCTCACTGACTCATGCTCATTCTCTCTCTCTCTCACTCACTGTCTCACGGTCATTTTCTCTCTCTCTCTCACTCACTGTCTCACGCTCATTCTCTCTCTCTCTCTCTCTCTCTCACTCACTGTCTCGTGCTCATTCTCTCTCTCTCTCTCTCACTGTCTCATGCTCATTCTCTCTCTCTCTCTCTCTCACTGACTCATGCTCATTCTCTCTCTCTCTCACTTACTGTCTCACGGTCATTTTCTCTTTCTCTCTCACTGTCTCACTTTCACTCTCACTCTCTCTCTCTCTCTCTCTCACTCACTGTCTCATGCTCATTTTCTCTCTCTCTCTCTCACTGTCTCATGCCCATTCTCTCTCTCTCTCTCTCTCTCTCTCTCTCTCTCTCTCTCTCTCTCTCTCTCTCTCTCTCTCTCTCTCTCACTGTCTCATGCTCATTTTCTCTTTCTCTCTCTCACTCACTGTCTCACGCTCATTCTCTTTCTCTCACTGTCTCAGTCTCTCTCTCTCTCTTTCTCACTCTCACTGTCTCTCTCTCTTTCACTCTCTCTCTCTTTCTCTCTCACTCTCACTGTCTCACCCTCTCACTTTCTCACTCTCTCTCTCTCTCTCTCTTTCTCACTCTCACTCCCACTGTCTTACTCTCTCTCTCTCTCTCTCTCTCTCTCTCTCTCTTCCCTTCAGTCCATCTTGTTTTCCTGAGCTTGAGTCTTGCAGATGGCCCTGTTCTCTTTCTGAACCCCTCCATATGTCTCGAGTGTCTCAGTCTGACTCAGTTCTCGCAGCTTACAATGTGTGACTCTGAGAGGGTCTCATGACTCCCCCTCACCCAAGGGAGAGACTCTCCTTCTGGGCTTAGAGCATGTGTCCACTCTCTTGTCCACTCACACCATGTCTGTGGTCACTCACAGTCCAAATCAGTCCAAACGTGGTGTCTCCAAAATCCATCGCTGGATGTGTATTGTTAAAGTTGTAGAAGAATTTGGAATTACATGGGACCATCACAATCTGTTCACTCTCCCCTGATGCCTGTGAGGGGTGGGTCTCACTCTCTCTCTCTCTCTCTCTCTCTCTCTCTCTCTCTCTCTCACAAACACACACAGTGACTTGAAGGTGTACTCCCACACACAAGATGTAGGGCAGCAGAATATGGTCTAAACACCATACTGCAATTACATTGCTGCATATTGCTGCACAACAGATGACACTGTAATGAAGCTCCTTAGATTGCTTTATAAAATGTTTAAAGTCCTGATACATGTTTCAAAGAAGAGCACTTCCAGAATTCCAGCCAGACTGAGGTAACTATAAAATAGAGAGTAGGAATCAACAACAATTCTAATCTAATTCTATCCTAAATCTTCCTACCCTCCTCCAAAAGATACATAGTGCCCTGTCTGAAATGCTGAACCTGGAACAGTAAAGACAAATGTCCTATTCTCTCAATTACATGCCAGAGAAGCACTAAAATTATTTTGAAGCTGTAAGTTTAAGGTAAAAATACTACCTAGGGTTCCTTTAAAGTACCTTGAGTTTAAGCAGTATTGATAAGAGTGTTAGTATTTTTCCTCTCAGTTCTCTCTCTCTTTCTGCCATCGCCCTCCTGCAGTATGTTACATTGAGACTGGGTCAGATATGATGAATTGCCCTGGTTTATTCTGTCAGCCCCAAAAACCACAACATTTGTATTCTAGGCTTCCACCCAGCGATAGGCAAATGACAGTTCCGTTGCCCAGAGGAGCGCAGCTGCTGCATGTGGGTGAATTAGCTTGCTGACTCTGCTAGCATAGATGCTGCTACTTTCTGGTTTTTAAAAGGCAGCTGAAGAAGGAAAAAAAAGTGGCTGGAAAAGGTCAGCCTCATTACATTTATTCCTGTGTCATCCCTTCATTTGTTACTGTTCCAAAAACCCAAGAGAGGACACTGCTGCTCTGTTAAATCTATGGCCGTATCCTGGGTCTAAGCTTGATTTCTGTGTGATACAAATCCATGTGATTTTCAGAAAGGTTTCTTTCCACTGACAGTGACTGGATCCTGGGAATTATAAGTTTGTTTAGTGGTAGACTTATGAATAATGCTAAATCCATGCTGCAAGCGAACTACTGCTGCTGCACTTTGAAATGACATTGCACATAATTAAGTCTACTTTTAAATAGCATTATATAACACCACCTCCTCAAATTGTATCTACCACTGCCAGTGCAACTTGCCTCATTACACCTACTGCTCTCAGTCTTCTTCATTCCTTAGTGCTGCAGTGTAAAACCCCCAAGAGAAGACACTGCCACTCAGTTACATTTAACGTTTGTTGGTGTTGAATATTGGTGGCACACTGGGGCTGCAGTCAGTCCTCCGGGTGACTGTCTGTGAGGAGTGTGGTGTGTTCTCCCTGTGTCTGCGTGGGTTTCCTCTGGGTGACTGTCTATGAGGAGTGTGGTGTGTTCTCCCTGTGTCTGCGTGGGTTTCCTCCGGGTGACTGTCTGTGAGGAGTGTGGTGTGTTCTCCCTGTGTCTGCGTGGGTTTCCTCTGGGTGACTGTCTGTGAGGAGTGTGGTGTGTTCTCCCTGTGTCTGCGTGGGTTTCCTCCGGGTGACTGTCTGTGAGGAGTGTGGTGTGTTCTCCCTGTGTCTGCGTGGGTTTCCTCTGGGTGACTGTCTGTGAGGAGTGTGGTGTGTTCTCCCTGTGTCTGCGTGGGTTTCCTCCGGGTGACTGTCTGTGAGGAGTGTGGTGTGTTCTCTCTGTGTCTGCGTGGGTTTCCTCTGGGTGACTGTCTGTGAGGAGTGTGATGTGTTCTCCCTGTGTCTGTGTGGGTTTCCTCCGGGTGACTGTCTGTGAGGAGTGTGGTGTGTTCTCTCTGTGTCTGCGTGGGTTTCCTCCGGGTGACTGTCTGTGAGGAGTGTGGTGTGTTCTCTCTGTGTCTGCGTGGGTTTCCTCCGGGTGACTGTCTGTGAGGAGTGTGGTGTGTTCTCCCTGTGTCTGCGTGGGTTTCCTCCGGGTGACTGTCTGTGAGGAGTGTGGTGTGTTCTCCCTGTGTCTGTGTGGGTTTCCTCCGGGTGACTGTCTGTGAGGAGTGTGGTGTGTTCTCCCTGTGTCTGCGTGGGTTTCCTCCAGATGCTCCGGTTTCCTCCAGCAGTCCAAATACTCACATTTGTAGGTGGATTGGTAAAGGACTGTGAATTGTTACAGACAATGAATGAATGAATATTGCTGAATATATGGAATAACCCTCATGTGCTGATTTGAGATGCAACATCACTGTAGTCATTGTGTCTTTCTGTAGTTTATTCTTGCCCATGTGAGGAATTCTGGGTGTAAACCTGATTTGTCTGAGGTAAATGACTAGGATTCACACACAACCCTGTTGTCACATTGTCTGCTAAATGAAAGTTTCAAATATATTTTGTCCTGCACACATTTGTCTTCTGCATGTTGCTGCTAGGACAATACAAATCATGTTTTGAATAATTTTATTTACTGCAGGATTGTAAATTACTTTTGAAAATACCATTTGTTTCTGTCAGAGAAATCAAGCAATGAACTGCAGTTCCTTATTCAGTCATGGTGCCAGTTACAGAAAAATGCAGGATATCTAGAGTCTATGAACCACTTGAGGTTCTGGGGTTACAGAGCTGCTGACAGCTTCTCTAGCCATCGATCGATGCTTTTTGGCCTCTAGGATTCTTCATGCAATGTTTGGGGTTGGAGATCCAGACGGATTGGAATGAATTGCCTGCCAACTCCCCAGTGATTTTCAATCCATCCTCCCTCTGTCTTCAGCACCCTATCACCTTGATGAAGTCATTGCTGTGTTACATGCTGGGTTTGGGCGGTGGTGTTTTTTATTTTTCTCTCTCCAAGTCATCGGTGAGTGGAATTAGTTTGGTGGAGTACACTATAAACTCACACTGGCATATTCATGAGCTACATTTACATGTACATGTACCCAATATAATATTCAATATACTCCGGGTGACTGTGAGGAGTGTGGTGTGTTCTCCCTGTGTCTGCGTGGGTTTCCTCCATGTGACTATCTGTGAGGAGATGTAAGGTCTTACATTTGTAAGGACAGACCTTACAAATGTAAGGTCTGTCCTAAAACCTAGTGAGCTGTGTAAGTAAGCACTGACTCAGTGGACAGCTGTTTAAGTCGGCAGCGTGTTTTACAGGAGTCTGTCCTCATGAGGCAGATTATTGAGAAGCACTCAGTGTTTACTTCCCTCAGCAGCTAGCGTCACCTCAGCGAGAGCACTATGGATTTTTCTCTTCCTGTTTTAATTGCGATTTTAATCATTTTTGCTCTGGAAGAACATGAGTTGTGTTTGCGTTGCATCATGGGATTGCGTTCGCTGCTGGGGAAGGGTTTGATGCTGCCTTAAATTTCAGCCAGATTAAGGTATATCAGTAGGCAGTGTATTTAAGGTGTCTAAGAATTGGGACAGCCTACGTGTTGGGAGCGTGCACACAGTGATGTAAAATGCTCTCTATGTCGACCGCTCACTAGGTTCTGGGACAGACCCATCATGTACACTCCCAGTTAGCAGATTACCCACAATCCACAGGATTGTTTGGTAAAAACCCACATAAGGTAGCATCAATAACTTTTCACTTTTCACCTCCTGAATTGTGTTCTCTATAATAGTGCACTATACAATGAATAATACAGGGGCTAATGAATAGGGAGCCGTTTCAGACACAGGGTAGAAGAGATGAGGAAAGGGGCAGAGCTAGTGTGACATCACCAGATAGGGTCAGAGCCTGTGTTGAGGGGGAACTCAGCTGGTCCACATGAAAATATTCTCACAAGAACAAAGGGAGAAAAAGAACGGATCCTAGTTCAGCTGAATCTCGAGGTCCCCAGCTCCCTGTTGTAATTTGGTGATATTCCTGAGCTCCGCTGGCCTTTGACCCTGCTGGGCTTTAATTGGTTTGACAAATGGAAGGAATGCCTTCGTTATAGCTCCTCTCTGAAGCGGCCTGGTCCGTCTGGAGTTGAACTCAAACCTCAGGAACACTGCAGACAGAGAGAGTCCCTCCCAGCACCAGAGTCCTGTCTCTAACAGTCTTATTAAACTGCGGAAGTACCCTCAGGTCGAACATTACCGTGTCGTCAGTCTGTTATTTGATTGGACTTTAGTTATGTTAGGAATGCGTTTATAAGCACTTCAATGATCATTTGGGCATTTGGGCGATGAAGTCTGATATTTCAAATGTTCAAACGTTTGCCAAAAACAGAATACAAGTTATAAAACAGATCTTGCTTCTCAAATTTGTGCTGAATTTGATTTTAAAAAGTTTACCTCCATCAGCAGTGACACAGATGATTATAACTCTAAGTGACAGCTATGAGACGTTAGGACAAGATGAGTTATGAAATAGAACAGGGTAGGATAAGGTAATTAAACTGTAAGTTAGAGTAAGAGAGGCAAGGAAAAGGTAAGATAGGTGCGGGATATGATCAGGATTAAATGAGGCAGGGCTGTCCAATCCTGTTCCTGGAGATCTACCACCCTGCAGAGATTAGCTCCAACTGTAATCAAACACACTTGATCCTGGTCACGAAGGCCTCAGGGGCATTTGAATATTAGAGTGTGGTGCGTTGGATGTGAAATCTTGAGGGTGGTAGATCCCCCAGGACCAGGAGTGAGCAGCCCTGAGGTAGGCGATGGGAAAGGGATCATATAACATTGTTTAAGACAGGGGACAGTATAGGATAAGATACTTACTTATAGGATACTACAGGGCAGAGGTCACTCGGTGCGCACCCAGATGCTGTCCAATGCGTGAGAATGATTTAATGTTGACAGTGTTTTATTTAAAGCAGCAGAACTTGTCTTGTCTTGTCTTTACGGCTTTAGGGCTTTGTGGTGCAGTAAACTCAGCCAAATCCCATGCATTGTAAGATCACCAAATGCGCTCTTCAGCCAATCAGATTTGTGCAGTTTCTGGAGTGTGGCACACACACACAAGCGAGGTACAAGTCGAGAAGCAGCAGTCGGAGAATAAAGCGAGTTAAAATATGTTAATCCTTTACCTTCTTTACATTTTTTATAATGATGCATTTTTTCCAAAAGCATTTTTTAATGTAGTTTTTAATGAAGTCCAACACTGAATCATAACAGAAGTTAGAAATGATGGCCGTCCGGACCTTGGCCTGAGGAAATTTCCTCTAACTGAACCTTACTGGTTTCTAATTAAATGCCCCTGCTCTAGGGTATAAAGTAAGATAAGGGGTAGGATAGGAAGGGGATAGAGTAGGATGAGATAGGTGATAGGGATAGGATTAGGGAGGTTTGGGGCCTGGAAACGATAGGATAGGATATGACTGGTTGGAATGGAAAGTAGTAAAATGTTAGGAAAGGTAAGGATCGATAGATTAGGGTATTATAGGATAGGACAGGTTAGAATATGACAGGATATATTAGTATTGAATAGAAAAAGATAGCGCAAAATACATTTATTTTTACTGCTTAGAAAATTAGAGTGGGCGGCACGGTGGCGCAGCGGGTAGGTGTCGCAGTCACACAGCTTCAGGGACCTGGAGGTTGTGGGTTCGATTCCCGCTCCAGGTGACTGTCTGTGAGGAGTGTGGTGTGTTCTCCCTGTGTTTGCGTGGGTTTCCTCCGGGTGACTGTCTGTGAGGAGTGTGGTGTGTTCTCCCTGTGTTTGCGTGGGTTTCCTCCGGGTGACTGTCTGTGAGGAGTGTGGTGTGTTCTCCCTGTGTCTGTGTGGGTTTCCTCCGGGTGACTGTCTGTGACGAGTGTGGTGTGTTCTCTCTGTGTCTGCATGGGTTTCCTCCGCGTGACTGTCTGTGAGGAGTGTGGTGTGTTCTCCCTGTGTCTGCGTGGGTTTCCTCCGGGTGCTTCGGTTTCCTCCCATAATCCAAAAACACACTTAGGTAGGTGGATTGGCGACTCAAAAGTGACCGTAGGTGTGAGTGTGTGAGTAAATGTGTAAGTGTGTGTTGCCCTGTGAAGGACTACCGCCTGCTCCAGGGTGTATTCCCGCCTTGCACCCAATGATTCCAGGTAGGCTCTGGACCCACCGTGACCCTGAATTGGATAAGCGCTTACAGATGATGGATGGATGGAAAATTAGAGTTCCCCACTTGTTCTTGGAGTATTTTTGGGGCCATGGTTCATTCTGGTCACCAACCTTCTGTCGTTTCTTAATTCCAAATGCACCTAAAGTGTTCCCTGGTATCACCTCACTCTCTGTGATAAACCAGTATGAGTTCCATCCACTTGTGTTGTGTGGCATTTTCCATCCGTCTTTCTCTGTGTCAGTGAGATCCAGTGAGAGCGGGAGAGAAGGAGATAAGACAGCACAGCATGTAGATTTTAATCTTTCTCTTGTGGGAATAAGGACTTCAGCTGTTTTTCGCTTGAGCTATCAAAGATGTTACATGGCACCAAGTTGTTTTAGATCAAAGACAGAGCAAAAACAGAACCTTTTCATGTGTCTGGATTTGGTGGGCAACAAATGAAAAACTCCACTGGCTCCTAGTGAAATTCAAATGCTGCGTTTATAATACTGTGTTTAAGGAATATTTTAAAAAAGAGATTATCTTTTCAAACAAACATGGCAACCGAGAATAACGTACTGCTCTGTAATGCACACTTTTCATTTTCTTTGGAGGAGTAGGAAAGCAGTTATTATAGGTCAGATTTCAGCAGGCTGACTCTGCTTGTCTTCACTGAGCTATCTCTCGACTTCACTAAGCTCAGTATAAGGCTCTGAGCTCTACAAGATTCAGACACCAAGCTCTTTAATTCCCTCAGGCTAAATCTTCCCAACTTTATTATAGGACTTTAGTAGGAGTGTAGAATTAACTCAGTTGTTCTGCTCTGCCATTTTATAAAATATGAAATGTGTTTGTTATCTTTAGGCTGCATTCACCATTTTAAGGGATGAACATGCCATCTTCGTAAAGATCAATCAGAGCAAAGACAAAGACGACATTTAAAAAAAATATTTCAGTATGGCCACATTGAAAAAGCCATGTTTTTTAAAGTGGGATGAACCTGTTTTCATTTTGAACGTTCCTTTTGTTGAGGCCGAATAAAAACGACTAAATCACTGCACATTTAGCCTTTTAAATCTGGTGATAGAGGAGTCACGGTGTGTGTATATTCACACTGTTATTGTTGTTATTGTATGTTATTTTTTGTTGTTTTTATTTGTAAACACAAGAGCTTATGCGTAGTTTGGATCAGAGCGTATCCCTGTTTTCTGTAATCACAGTAATGATCACTATTTTAATCAATATAGTCAATATTTTACTCAGTTTCCTGTTTGCGTTTGTTATTCAAAGTGTTTTACTGCTTTCATTATACATCAAACCCACACTAAACACAAAGAAACATGTTATTAATAGAGAATTAAAGATTAACAGCAGAAACGCAGCTCACTCAGGCCTCTACAGAAAAGGGTTAAAAGGTATAAATCATCATTATACACTTGAGTTTGTCTGAAATTGATGTAGAGCATGTTTATCTGTGGATTGTCATTACTATGGGAGCTTAGTAAACAAATATTGTTGTATAATAAAACTTGATATTTTGACAGGTGGATTGACGACTCAAGTGTCGATAGGTGTGAGTGAAAGTGTGAGTGTGTGTCGCCCTGTGAAGGACTGGTGCCCCCTTCAGGGAGTGTTCCCACCTTGCGCCCATTGATTCCGGGTAGGCTCCGGACCCACCGCCGCCCTGAACTGGATAAGGGCTACAGACAATGAATGAATGAGTGAATGTTATTTACCCGTTTTTGTGCCAGATTAATTGTGACCATCTAGGTCTTCCAGTTTCTGCCTAATTTACTGTCAGCAGCCTTCCCACTTCCCATTTTTCCTAGTTCCTTTGATTTTGTAGTCTTAAGAGTTTGTTTTATTGTGCTATGTCTGAGGAATTATTCACAAGCTTTTGTTACTGCCTATGAGAACTGCAACTTCTAAAGGTTAGCATACATTCAGTATTGATTTTCTAATTGTGATGGATCTTTAAATAAATGGCACACATCATGTATAGATAAATCAATATATCCGTGAACGTGCAGTAGAGAGGTAGCGGTCTGTGTTTGCCTGCTGACAGATGATGGGATAGACCATCACAAGCACTTCACCAGCACAGCGCTGTCACAAACTGCCGGTCTGTGACGGACACGAGGAAGACCCAATCATTCATCTTCCTCGGAGGCTGACAGCGTAGCTCCACGGCTCATTAAGCTCATCAGCAGAGAGAAGGATGTTGAACCATAAGTAAAGCACTAACTAAATATCTGACACATTAAAGCACCCTAGTGGGGGAGCATGTGTATCACTGCCCACTGCCTCTTTGCACCAGGGGGTAAAGGATCTCTTTTTTTTTGCATAATGCCCGCTAATCCTACGTTAGCCACATTAGAGCTTTCGTCATCTAATGAAAAACCGTTAACACCTTAGACTTCAATGCATTTCTCTGCTCCTGTGACAGAAGCTAGTGTTATTTTACAAGCCACGTATGCTTCTATCTCATTCTTTTTCCAACTGTTTACAGGTAAATGATCTAATCCCGCTGTCCCTGCGCTCTGGGAGTGCAACAGATTCTTGGAGGATGAGGTTTCATTGCGACTATCTCCCTAAATCACTTCTCTGTGTCTCTGTGTCTCTGTACTTCTCATTGTCTGAAACTGTGAGTGATCAGTGAGAGAGGTTTCTACGCTGCACAAAGACAAGGCAGAATCCCAAATGTCCCCTTACACCCTCCATAGGGCATAGGGTGGGTCATAAAATAAAAGATTCTGCACTCACATAGTGCGTTGTATGTCAGAAATAGTGTTTCATGAGCGATAAGATTAACGTTTCCCTGTCGAATCAGTGTCTGGGTGCAGTGTTTTAGTTTTGCGTGTGATGTGCACTATGTAGGGAGCTTCTCTACTGACTGACACCAGCGAACAGAGCTCTGTTTAAAAACCTGACACAGATAAATGGGTCAGGGTACTTAAATTTCCTTAATTTTAATGTTTAAATGAGGACAAGTATTGAAACTAACAATTTAAACATCACAGTTTTAATGTGAGTTGTCTGTTTGCGTAATGAGTAAGTACACAATATGGTGGCTTCTGTACGCAGTGACCTCTCCTTCAACCCATGGATTGGGAAATCAGTGTTCTCCTCCAAGCATGTTGAGCTGTACAGGTTGGTTTCTTATGTCACAGAGGAGAAATGTTCTAGCCTTCACTGTCCCTGGTTGGAAGTATCATGTTATTGGAGAAGGAAAAGCTAACGGGGAATAGGCAGTAGCTAAAAGTTGGGGACAAATATGTCCACAACACTGATTTTTAATATGTAGTTTTAAAAAAGAATATTACATTCTATGTCCAATGGGCCCCAAGCTGTAGTTGAGCCACTGACATTAGACAAGTCGTGAATATGGAACTGGTTTATTGCAAAGAACAAGACGCCATGTGTCTAAGTGTAAGAAAGAAAACGCGAGGGCCACTGATAAAAAAGGTGTGTGTTTGTGAAGCTCCTGCCAAGCTGCCCCCTCTTACACTCTAATCCAGACCAGACCAGTGTCTATACTTGCTGATAGCCAATAGCATCATTCAGCAGAAACTGTGCGAGTAGACACAGTATATTAAGCATGGCTTTAAATATCTCAAAGGTAAGAACACAATATAAACACTTTGCAATATGCTTTTTGCCCAAGTTGCCGGGCTGGTTGGTGACTCTCCATCTGTTCCCACTGCTTCTATTCTGGGACTTTAGCCTAAGCTGAGAGGACGAGGGGAGACTAATAGCCTCACACCGGCTCTGATGTACCAGCACTTTTTAATTCAGGATGTGTTAAACTCACAACTTGTCTGAATTCAGCAGATAGAGCCAGCAACCAGGAGCCATGAATCTCAGAGTGAGAATAGCTTTCTTTGCCATTAAATCTTCTTTAATAATTAGCAGATGTCCAAAGATGTAATCTTAGTCTGGGCACAGCACTAGTGTTCATGAGGAAACCCTGGCGTCAGTCTTGCCACACAAATGGCAATCTATAGGCCTGTTTGTTTGATTAAAATCACCGTAACCTTCACTTCAATTCCAGAAAGCAAGAAAAGCTAGTAGTGTGTATGAAGAGACTAAAATACACTTAGGGAAGAAGTCCTAGGTTTTTACATTCATCCTCTGCAACGGCTTCTGGGTCACAGTGTGTCTGGAACCTACCTGGAATCGTTGGGCACAAAGCAGGAACACACCTTGGACAAGGTGTCCTTCACAGGGTGACACACACTCACACATTCACTCACACACTCACACCTACGGACACTACGGGTAGTTGTGGTCATTTATGATCTGATCAGCAACCAGCTACATCACACACCGAGGCTTACTCTCTGGTACCCACTTCAGCCACTGCATCACTAGCTCTCCACATCAGGTAGACACCTACTCTCATCAGTGTTTCCATGTGACCATTTGAATGATGCCATAACTGCAGAAACACAACACAGGACTCTTACTGCTGTGCAAGGAAACCCATTATATTTCCAGAAAAAAATAAATTACCAGATTATCCCAGCCCTATAGCTAATGGCAGAAGGGGAATATTGACCTCTCAGCAGAACCTTTCACTGTCCACTAGGGTATATCACCATCGCCAGTGGCCGTGGTAGAAGTTTCCGTCACTGTTCCATTGGACACTGTGGATTATCTGGTTTGTCCGTCTACAATAGTGTGAGCACAGCATTAGACGGTACATATGTAGTCCCTGGCTCTGAGCCCTATTGATCAACATTTGTGTTTGGTTTCAAGGTTGGGCGATGTGTACTTCCCACACACATCGTCACTGTCCAATTAAAACCCGTCTCTCCCAAAAACCTTCTTAACTTTCAATGGAAGTCAATGTAAAAAGATTTTTACACAAGTGCTGTGTTCAAATGATGAGTAAACCAAAAGTCCAGAAAAATGGAGATACGTGTTTTTAATTGGACGGTGAGGTTATATTATGTATTTATGCAACAGTTTTGTGTAACGTATAATTTCAATTTGAAATCCAAACATTCACTTTTATGGTAACTGTGGTGTCGTATTAAAAATGGCAATTATTTTATCTTTAAAAAAAAGTGTAAAATAAGAAATTAAGTATTAAACACTTTGTTCACAAAAGCTAACATCAAAATCACTTTAAATCTTTAAATCGTTCAAAACCAAAGCTCATGGGTATTTTTGGATACAACATTAATGTTGATGTTAATTCTTCTCGCTGACCGTTTTCAAGCTACATATTTTTAAGTTGTTTTTTGTTGCATAATGGACAGCTGTCATTTTTAATATTGATAAGAGTTGGAGAATAAATTTTGAATTACGACTATACGTCACATGCAACAATAACAAAAAAGAAAGCTTTAAGCTTCGTGTATGTAATATATCTACACTATATGGTCAAAACTTTGTTTCAATATTTTTTCTTAAAATAAGGATATTAAATGGGAGTTTGTGGGCGGCACGGTGGCACAGCAGGTAGTGTCGCAGTGTTCTCTCTGTGTCTGCGTGGGTTTCCTCCGGGTGACTGTCTGTGAGGAGTGTGGTGTGTTCTCCCTGTGTCTGCGTGGGTTTCCTCCGGGTGACTGTCTGTGAGGGGTGTGGTGTGTTCTCCCTGTGTCTGCATGGGTTTCCTCTGGTTGACTGTCTGTGAGGGGTGTGGTGTGTTCTCCCTGTGTTTGCGTGGGTTTCCTCCGGGTGACTGTCTGTGAGGAGTGTGGTGTGTTCTCCCTGTGTCTGCGTGGGTTTCCTCCGGGTGACTGTATGTGAGGGGTGTGGTGTGTTCTCCCTGTGTCTGCGTGGGTTTCCTCCGGGTGACTGTCTGTGAGGAGTGTGGTGTGTTCTCCCTGTGTCTGCGTGGGTTTCCTCCGGGTGACTGTCTGTGAGGAGTGTGGTGTGTCCTCCCTGTGTCTGCGTGGGTTTCCTCCGGGTGACTGTCTGTGAGGGGTGTGGTGTGTTCTCCCTGTGTCTGAGTGGGTTTCCTCCGGGTGACTGTCAGTGAGGAGTGTGGTGTTCTCCCTGTGTCTGCGTGGGTTTCCTCCAGGTGACTGTCTATGAGGAGTGTGGTGTGTTCTCCCTGTGTCTGCGTGGGTTTCCTCCGGGTGACTGTCAGTGAGGAGTGTGGTGTGTTCTCCCTGTGTCTGCGTGGGTTTCCTCCGGGTGACTGTCAGTGAGGAGTGTGGTGTGTTCTCCCTGTGTCTGCGTGGGTTTCCTCCGGGTGACTGTGAGGAGTGTGGTGTGTTCTCCCTGTGTCTGTGTGGGTTTCCTCCGGGTGCTTCGGTTTCCTCCCACAATCCAAAAACACACTTAGGTAGATGGATTGGCGACTCAAAAGTGTCCATAGGTGTGAGTGTGTCTGTGTTTCCCTGTGAAGGACTGGTGCCCCCTCCAGGCTGTATTCCCGCCTTGCGCCCAATGATTCCAGGTAGACTCTGGACCAACCGCAAACCTGAACAGGATAAGCGGTTACAGATAATGAATGAATGAATTGGGGGTTTGTTCCCCTTTGCTGTGGTGGCAGCATCCTTTCTTATGAGAAAATCTTCACATGATGTTTGGAAGCTATCCTTGTGGATTAGATGACACTCAAGCACAGCATTAGTGACGCATGATAGCCATGCTGGATGATTAGTTGTGGATCCAAAATGATACGAGAATGCCACTCTACTGGTTCACAGCTAGGGCTTGGCATTGGGCATGGTGAATATCATCTCACGTGAAGCTGTTCTGCCAAATTTCTTTGGAGATTAAAAGGTATAAACATCTCCAAAGTGATTGGAATAAAACATAAAATAGGTGACTTCACTAATTATAAACAGTGCTACAAGATATTTGGATATACTCTCTCATAACTAGGTTCTGTTCTTGTGTTTGCACTACTTTTCCACTGGTGAATCATGCCTTGAATCTAATCCACATCAGAAGAGCAGTTAAACTACTTGGTGGCTAGTATTGCTAGCGTTAAAGAAGTCCTTTGTTGTCTCAACAGTGGGCAGCCCCCTGTGGCGCCAGTGAGAGCCATCCCGCCTGCTCTCAGGGGAGACGTATTAGCCACAGCCCCACAGGACAGGAGCATGTCGATAGAACGTGTACTTTTCCGTGCCAGTCTCTCATTTGCCCTTTGTTTGATTTCATTATCCCTTGCGGGCTGCAGCGGGGGGCTGAGCTGGAACATTTTCGCTCGTAATTGCAGTCAATCAACAAAACCGTCTCATGTAAATTTGTCTGGAAAATCTGACTTTCCACTGTCAACATCATGCTGGGCATTGACTCTGCTATTTTTACACCTCATGAGAGATGTGTGTAATAGTAGAACTCACTACAGTGAACTGCGCTACACTCCCAACACTCTTTAGACACCTGTTCATCCAACATTTCTGAAATTGTGTATTAATAGAGTTTACTACAGTATGAAGTCTGACTCCAACTCATCGGCAAGATACGGACTGGAACTCCATAGAAATCAGGCCAATACTAGATAGATTTATACTCCTCTAGCCGATGGCACATGGCATTGAACATGGTGATCTAAGTTGTCATGTGGTAGTTACTCCAGACCGTCCCGTTTTCTTTCATGCTTTTCGGTGGAGATTATACAGGGTGGGAGTGCACATATGAACAGGTGTTAGACATTAAACAGAGGTCGCTGTTGATTGTGGGGGCAACAACTTAAAAAAGTCACTGTCCTAAACGGAGCATGTAAACAACGTTTCATTTTTATAGCGTTTTAAACTGTGAAAAAGAGAAAGGGGCGGCACGGTGGCGCAGCAGGTAGTGTCGCAGTCACACAGCTCCAGGGGCCTGGAGGTTGTGGGTTCGAGTCCCGCTCCGGGTGACTGTCTGTTGGTGTGTTCTCCCTGTGTCTGCGTGGGTTTCCTCCGGGTGCTCTGGTTTCCTCCCACAGTCCAAAAACACACGTTGGTAGGTGGATTGGCAGCTCAAAAGTGTCCGTGTGTGTGTGTGTGTGTGTGTGTGTGTGTGTGTGTGTTGCCCTGTGAAGGACTGGCGCCCCCTCCAGGGTGTATTCCCGCCTTGCACCCAATGATTTCAGGTAGGCTCTGGACCCACCGCGACCCTGAACTGGATAAGAGTTACAGATAATGAATGAATGACTGGAAAAGAGAAAAATAAACGTGACATATTCTACCCCTTTCCACAAGTTATCACAGTTTCCTGGGGTATTAATTAAACATCTATGAAATGCTTTGGTCTAAATACCACAAGAATCAAACAACACAGCACCATTCTCCCTCTGTCTAGACAGCCATGTTCAGAACGACCCGTTTCAGCAACTGTGCCTTTAAATGAGAATGAGCCCCAGCTCAGTTCAGCGCGAGAGCCCAGGAGTGTAGAGCAAGGAGTAGAAGCTCTCACTTTTTGTCATTTTCGCTTGGTTCTCTGTATTCTCAGTTTGTATTTTCACCATGTTTAATCAGTACTCTTATTTCTTCATGCACTTATCCTTGTCTTTGTGCTTTCACATAAACCCGGGTCCAGTGCTGTAATGGGACTGTGGGAGGCAGGAAAACTCTAAAAATGATGACTAGATTTATCACATGTTTTCAGACTTACAAAATACTGACTAGGTCTTGATTCGCATTTTGTGGGATGGTAGGCTCCACATCATCCAATTAATGGGCATCATCCACTTCACTCTTGCTTTTTAAATGTTGTCTTTTCTGCAGAATCTCGAGGCAAGCAAACCCTGCCGTCCTCCAAAGGTTACATTTTTTTTTTTTGCAGTACTGGGCCAAGAGTAGCAACAACAGAGGCTCAGTTCTCCCTATTACATATTAATGAAGCATCGCAAAGATTTTGAAACTGTATTTTTAAGGTAAAATACTACTTAATGTTCCTTTAAAATTACAGAATTCATACAAATACAAAGAGTGTTCAGAAACCTCTGATACCTTTTTTAAAACAAATCCACTGTACAGTTTATACAGAGTTCCTAGGCTCTGGACCAGTGGAGGATGCTGGTCTTTCAAGGAGGGGAAGCTCAGTTTCGGCCTACATCATAAAATGTGTCGGTTTATTTATATGTAAATTCTACCCTCCGTTCCTTTTTAAGAAAACGATCTGTGACCCTGTCGTACCAACAAGGCGTCTTTTCCAGGGACTTGACTAGTGTCCTCTCAATGTCCAGCAGAGCTAGGCTGCTTAAACGGCCTTGGCCCATGTGAAGTGTGTCCGCCTGTGCTCCCACGGATCTTTACACCAAAGGATCGCTGATTCGCTCACTTCGCTGTCAATCAAAAAGGGATTCAGCCTCAGACAGATCATCCAATCATCATGCAGAAGCTGAGCGTCCGGGCCAGCCGAGGCCAGCCCACTGCCCCATAGACCCCTAGAGACGCTGAACGCCCGATGGGCGGGACAAAGCCCAGCATTTATCCAATGACTCGTCTCGTTTCGCTGCACTTCGCTGCTTCACTATTGAACTCTGTGGGTCCTCACTGTTTAAAGCACTGTGAAGCTGCGGGAATGATTGACAGGAAAGCCACGTTTTTACCAGCGATAAGAAGCTGATTCTGAACAAAAGTTGAGCGCGTTGTAGTGCATATTTATTCAATGACACGTACACACAACAGTATATATTTGATCACTTATTTTTTTACATTTTAGGGGAAGCTGAGCTTCTCTTGCAGTCTTAGAGCAATTGCCACTGATGTGGACCCACTGTGATCTTGAACTGGATAACGCTTACAGACAATAAATGAATGAATGAATGTTTATAAATAAGGCCATTCCATTTACATCAAATGACATGATCGTACACGTTTCCATAATACATTTAAAATCATAATTAACTAAGTAATGTACGTGTAAGCTGCTTAGTGCCGGATCCTTTTCTGTGGTGGTTTGCCTGAGGTCTTTGACCCATGAACATCATGGTGAGGCTGTTCCAGGCCTGTACTGCAGTTATTTTTAGTTTGCGTCGCCTTCAGGCTTGTTTTCTGCAAATAAGGTACATGAACGATACATGATCATTGGGATAGAGGTTGAATAATTTGCTTCCCCAGCCAAAAACGACATGATGGATAGGGTTATTTATTTATTGTGCATTCACTGTCTCTTGTGATCTCCAGGTTATTTTTAATACACTCAACACAACCAAGGGACAACGCCAGCCGAATACAGATGCAAATGCCCCGTCTATAGTCAAGTCTAGACATTTGGTTAGCTGTGTTTTGCATAAACTGAATACAAATGAAAACGAAACGACTCAGGAACCACTTTCACAGTTGCATGTTCACCCTGAAGAGGAATGACTGTGTATAAAAAGGACCCAAATTAGACGTAAATGCCATTTAATTAAAGCTGACAGTCTGCACTTTAAACTCATAGTTACTGCTTCACTTCAGATGTATTATGCCAACGTACAAAGCCACAGCAACTTACAGAGTGCACTGTAGGATAAATATAGCCTCAGAATATAGCTGTACATATGTGATGTGTGTTTGATTGTAAACGAGCACAGTCATGATTTAATTCCAAAGAGAAACCAAAGATGTTTGTGATTGTGATTGATTGTTTTTGAGCATTCTTTCTTTAACATGTGACCCACGTGACATCTCTAAGTCCAGTTCATGCTCCACCGAGCAGGTCCCCTACAAAGTGGGCAGCCATGTTTAGTACAGATTCTCTGATACAGCCAAGCCACTAGGTGCCAGTATCTGTTTGAAAATCTTGGGAGAGAGTTGGTATATGTGCCTTTTAAACACGTTTTAAAAACTATTAACTGAGTCTGGGCTCTTATGGGTTAATTTCTGTCTCTGTAGTGAACTGAATGCTAATATAGAGCAGAACAAGGACAGTGTTGCTTATCTACTCTGTGTGTTTGACCAGCTGCCTGTATATGTGTGCGTGTGCGTGTGTGTGTGTGTGTGTGTGTGTGTGTATGTGTGTTAAAGAGAGAGAGAGAGAGAGAGAGTATGGACTGAGAGACAGAAGGCTAAGGCTGTGGAAAAGTTGCTTCCCATGCTACCATGTGGGTGGTGTGGGATGTGCTGAGTCTCTTTCTCTCTCTCTCTCTCTCTCTGTCTCTCTCTCTCTCGCTCTGTCTCTCTCTCTCTCTCTCTCTCTCTCTCTCTCTCTCTCTCTCTCTCTCTCTGTCTCTCTCTTTAGGACCCATCAGTAGCTTGGCCCATTGTACATTTAATGTTGGTGTGTTACAGATTCATCAAGATTTTATAGAGAATTTTGGAATACATAAAGGACTTTTTGAGCAAGTGGGCATTTGGGTTCATTTGGGAAGCATGGAGCGTGGGTGTATCCTGCAACTGAAAATTCAAATATTATCCTCTGTCACATGGAGAAACACAGAATGGAAAAGTAAGTTAAATAAATGTGCTTCTGTTGGAGTTCATTCATTCATTCATTTATTGTGTGTAATTATTCAGTTCAGGGTCGCGGTGGTTACTCTGAATCACTGGGCTCAAGGTGGAGTCACCACACACTCACACATTCAGCAGCTAAAATCCAGGCTGAGTGTTTTACTTATTCACCAGCTTTTTGTGGAACTGACTCTAAATTCGGGAGAGTGCTAACTGCATGAAAGTAAACACGGACCGTAAGGGCTACAAAAGTAAACATCTCGAGTTACAGATGATTTTCTGTGGGAATTTAAACAGTAAATAAACTTAGGGAAGTTAAACTTCAGCCACGTACAGTGATATGTTCCTTAAATATACCACTACGCCTTAAAAGATGCAGAGCTTCTGAATGTAAACAAACCAGAGAGAACAGCACTTCCCTAATATAATTGCCGTTGCCTTTAAGCTTCATGCTGTTTCTAGAAAATATTGATAATTTCTCTAGAAAAATAATGTACCAAAATGCTTGCTACCTTTTATTTTGTTTTACGAATTAAAAATTTTAAAATCTAGTAAATAATTGTAAAAAATCGATAGATTTGTGTGACTGTATATATATAATATAATTTTACTGCCAAAATAAAATAATTTTGTAGTAAATTATTCAGCTGGGGCGACACGGTGGTGCAGCAGGTAGTGTCGCGGTCACACAGCTCCAAGGGCCTGGAGGTTGTGGGTTTGATTGTGGGTGAGGAGTGTGGTGTGTTCTCCCTGTGTCTGCGTGGGTTTCCTCCGGGTGACTGTCTGTGAGGAGTGTGGTGTGTTCTCCCTGTGTCTGCGTGGGTTTCCTCTTGGTGACTGTCTGTGAGGAGTGTGGTGTGTTCTCCCTGTGTCTGCGTGGGTTTCCTCCGGGTGACTGTCTGTGAGGAGTGTGGTGTGTTCTCCCTGTGTCTGCGTGGGTTTCCTCCGGGTGACTGTCTGTGAGGAGTGTGGTGTGTTCTCTCTGTGTCTGCGTGGGTTTCCTCCGGGTGACTGTCTGTGAGGAGTTGGTGTGTTCTCCCTGTGTCTGCGTGGGTTTCCTCCGGGTGCTCCGGTTTCCTCCCACAGTCCAAGAACACACGTCGGAAGGTGGATTGGCGACTCAAAAGTGTCCGTAGGTGTAATTGTGAGTGTGAATGTGTGTGTGTGTGTGTGTTGCCCTGTGAAGGACTGGCGCCCCCTCCAGGGTGTGTTCCCGCCTTGCGCCCAATGATTCCAGGTAGGCTCTGGACCCACCGCGACCCTAAACTGGATAAGCACTTACAGATAATGAATGAATGAATGAAAATCTTTCAGCTGGATCGAAGACTCTCTCTGATTTCAGGTTACACTTAGGTAATTAAGATTAACACAATTTGTTTTATAATATTATCTATAAGAACAGTGAGAGTCTGATATATATATATATATATTACTGACTTTATGTAAAAGTTATTTTTTCTCTCTCTCTCTCTACTCACTGCTTAGGGTTCTGCCTTGTCCATTACACCCCTCATTGCTCACTAGCAGCTTATCACAGTCACATCATTTCACACAGAGCCATCAGTGTCAGAGAAAGTCTGTAGATGAAGTTTATTGTTATTATTTCCACAGTGGGTATACTGGACTATAGGTAATATCCGGATCCTCATGGCCATATATATGTATGTATTTTTTCACACAACGTGCAGTGATATCTAATCACATTCATGTAGCTAATCCTGTAAACATATACAGGAAACAGGGAGGTATCATCTGAAGGTGAGAAGTGCTTTTAAGGTCAGCCTGCTTTGAAAATGATGCAGCGTGGGCTTGGAGATGCAAACCAGCCCTGAGCTGACATTTAAATGCCATTCTCTCTTTCTCTCTTTCTTTTAGGCCCATGATCTTATTAAATCTTTAATCCACAAAAGAAACTTGGCAGAATGTTTGTAAGGTGTTCCTCCTGGGTGTCTTTATACGTGTGTCATTTAAAAAAGGGAGATGTCTTCAAAAATTTTCTTGATTTAACACTGGGGAACAAGAATGATTGGAAGTGCAGGAGTTATGTAACTGTGTGTAAGTGTGTGTGTGTGTGTGTAAGCATCTGCAATTATCTTTCTGCTGATTAGCAGAGAGACTCATTAGCCACTTGCTGCACAAGCACCGGATTCCATCCTATAAAGAGAACAGAGCAGAAGCAATCAAGAGTATAAGAACAAGGAGGGATTTCATATATATTCATCCCCTCACGTTGTACTGATCTCATCACCGTGTCTGATGCGTTTGTCACGAAGGGTAATTAGCAGAGGATCAGGACGAAAGGGAACGATCATTTAAGCTACTTTTCTCCACATATCTTTCAAACCTACCATCTGCAATGCAGTTTCCACTGTAATATTCAGTTCCCAAAACAGCACATGGAAGATTTGGCTGCATCTAGAGAAAGAGGAGAAATGGAAATAGAGCAAAAGTAATTCCTAACTGCTTTGTCCTGTGTGAATAAAATGTGGGAATTAGGTGTGTTCTCTGACCTGTTTCACAGGGGAAAGGGGCGTGTTACGTATTACTCTATTGTTTACATACTGTTCTTTGTACATTTTTTTATTATTGAAGTTATGTAATAGCATCATTTTGGGAGTAGGACCACCCCTGACCCCTTAGCTCCTCCCATCAGCCCTATATATACCCTGCAAACTCAAACTTGCTCCCACCTCCACCCACTTTTCTTGGATTCATCTCTTGAACGGGGGTTTTGGCTTCATACGTGTTCCAAAGCCGCCCTGAACTCCTCCCCAAAAACTACTGAGTTCATGTCCCCGTTTCAGCCTTTAGGGGCGTAGTCTGTATAAGCAAATATACTATGATCTGTGTATATATCTCAATTTATCATTATTCATTCATTCATTCATTCATTATCTGTAAGCGCGTATCCAGTTCAGGGTCATGGAGGGTCCAGAGCCTACCTGGAATCATTGGGCGCAAGGCGGGAATACACCCTGGAGGGGGCGCCAGTCCTTCACAGGGCAACACAGACACACACACACACATTCACTCACACACTCACACCTACGGACACTTTTGAGTCGCCAATCCACCTACCAACGTGTGTTTTTGGACTGTGGGAGGAAACCGGAGCACCCGAAGAAACACCAACTCCTCACAGACAGTCACCCGGAGGAAACCCACGCAGACACAGGGAGAACACACCACACTCCTCACAGACAATCACCCGGAGCGAGAATCGAACCCACAACCTGCGACACTACCTGCTGCGCCACCGTGCCGTCCAATTTATCGTTATGTTTGTCTTTATTTTTTATTTATTGCATTTAAACATTACAACATCAGGGCAAATGCATAAACAATGTTTGTTTGTTTGTTTTGTTTAGTTCTTCAGGGGCTGAACAGAAGGCCTTAAACTTTGAAGTAACCAGTTACACACTTAAGTGACAGAGAAATCACTGAATTCACAACTTACAGACCTTTGTGGAACACAATGAATGGTGTTTAAAAAGAAAATTCATGAAAGAAATAATATTTAAAATAAAGCAATGAACAAAGAGCAGTGTGGATTTTTAAGAGTTAACAGTCTGCATTTGTTTCGATGGGAGTGTGTGGGGGTACTTTCTGGTGGGCAACAAGTTGGACGGATGATGGTGTCATGGGACTGTGTGTGTGTGTGTGAGTGTGTGTGTGTCTCCTGCTGGTCCGTATGGTGCACAGGCCCTGTTCTCTGCTCCTCTTTGCACTATTGCATCTGCTCCTGTCTGAGTAACATGAGTGTTCCACTCCTCATTTTTTAGCGCTGGAGGGTCCCACTCCACTGAGAAGATATTGAAATTCTCTGCAACATAAATGTGAACATTACACATTCTGGTACTTCCAAGGATTTGTGTTGTTGTGCATTATCTTTTATTCCTAAATGAACCTTGAACAAATTGTGTTTGTTTGTATGAACACAACACACTGCTGACACAGAAACCTCAATCTACACCGAACAGTGTTATCAATAGCATCCACCAGAGGGATTTAAGGTCCTCCAGCAGTAGATCTCTTGAGTAATTAAGCTTCATTCTTTGTCTTTGGGAAAGAACGTAACCACAACGTCAATATCTGACCTCACTGAAGTTCTTGTGGTGGACTGCAATTAAATCCTTACAGAAATGATCCAACATGTAATGCAAGGTTTCCCAGTAGAGAAGATGATCAATGACAGTAGCGTCGGTTTTCGGACCCCCACCCGAAGGCGTCGGACAGTGGGTTCTAGTGGACCGGCCTCCCCAGGGCCTCCTGCAGCTTCAGAAATAAATCCATCCTGTCAGTTTAAGAAGTTTATTTGCATGTTGAGTTCTTTCATTTCACCACCCTCCCCCAACCTTTTCTCCTCCTCAAAAACAAAAGTTGTTTGACCCTCCTGCGTGCAATCTATCCCATAATTAATGTTGTTGACTTGGGAGTTGTTAGCGGTGCAGATTTGGCTAAAATAAAATAAAAATCATGCTTTCAAATGAGAGAGAGAGAGAACAGAGAGAGAGAGAGAGAGAAAGAGAGAACAAAGAGATAGAGGGGGGAGAACAGAGAGAGAGGGGGGGCAGAGAGAGAACAGAGAGAGAGAGAGAACAGAGAGAGAGGGGGAACAGAGAGAGAGAGAGAACAGAGAGAGAGTGAGAACACAGTGAGAGAGAGAGAGAGAGAACAAAGAGAGAGAGGGGGAAAACAGAGAGGGGGGGCAGAGAGAGAACAGAGAGAGAGGGGGAACAGAGAGAGAGAGTGAGAACAGAGAGAGAGTGAGAACACAGTGAGAGAGAGAGAGAGAGAACAAAGAGAGAGAACAGAGAGAGAGGGGGGGGGAGAACAGAGATAGAGAGAGAGAGAGAGAACCGAGAGAGAGAACAGAGAGAGAGGGGGGGGGGAGAACAGAGAGGGGGGGGGGCAGAGAGAGAGAGAAAGAGAGAGAACAGAGAGAAAGAGAGGGGGGACAGAGAGAGGGGGGGGCAGAGAGAGAACAGAGAGGGAGAGAGAGAGAGAGAGAACAGAGAGAGAGTGAGAACACAGTGAGAGAGAGAGAGAGAGAGAGAGAGAGAGAGAACAGAGAGAGAGGGGGAACAGAGAGAGGGGGGGGGCAGAGAGAGAACAGAGAGGGAGAGAGAGAGAGAGTGAGAACAGAGAGAGAGAGAGAGAGAGAGTGAGAACACAGTGAGAGAGAGAGAGAGAGAGAGAGAACAAAGAGAGAGAACAGAGAGAGAGAGAGAGAGAACAGAGAGAGAGAGAGAGAGAGAGAGAGAGAATATGCTGCATTACTGTGTTAATGAAAGCTATCTAACTAACGCGCTGTATTTTCAGTCATCAACAGAAGCTGATAGCTGAAAAGCATCATAACTTTATTCAGTGTAGAAGTAATATTTTATACAGTGTTTATTCTGTCAGAATTAGAATCACTTTATTTGCCACTGTGCTGCACACAGAGCAATTTGTTCTCCACATTTAACCCAATCCCTGCAGTGAAACACACATTTACACACACACTACTGAACACTAGAGGGCAGTGAGCACACATGCCCAGAGCGGTGGACAACCCTAACCACGGCTAGAGCCATTGGGGGCTAGATGCCTTGCTTATGGGCACTTCAGTTATGACCTGCTGGCTCTGGGGATCGAACCAGCAACCTCCCGGTTACACGCCCAGTTCAGTCACCACCAGGACACAGCTGTGTGTAAAATGCACAATGTAATAAAATGCAAAGGGTAACCTACGAGTCAATATTCATGAGATCCTTAAGGCCCTTTCACACAGTCTGAAAAAAAGCCCTGCGTCAGATTTAGCATTCGAACCAGTTCTATTTTCTGAGTTTTACAGATACATTAAAATCAGGCCAATCAGAGCGCTGTTGTCATGGGTACAGACTAAATAAACAGGAAGACGGTGGCTGAACCGCTCGTGTTGTTTGTAGCAGAACACAAAAGCTTTAAAAGCAATCACCACGCTGAGAACTAAACTGTGGCAGTTAAAGAAAATATAATCCCTTTTACTGAGAGGAACAACACGCAGAAGCAGAGCCTCACACTTCCCCCAGTGACCTTCAGAAACACTGCTGAACTCTCGTGTTGTTCTGGAGACTGGGGCGGGTTCAGTGTGGTGATAAGTTGTGGTGTTTACAGTAAAATGACAAACCCGTCATCGCTCCGACCCAATGAATCCTTCAGAGCACTGAGACAAAAGACACGTCGGACTCCACTACGTTAAAATTCACATCCGTATTTTGGTGCGAATAAATTGTACTCAGTGTAAATAGGTGTTTACTTTGCACAGCTCTAATCCCTTGAAGTTTTGCAACACATAAAGCAAGGCCCTGAGTATTTATTGAGCAAGTGGGTTTCAGAGAGTAGAAGTGGGCTGTAAAGTCATCACAAAGCCGCAGTCCTTTCTCATTTAAATTAAAGAAAAGAGCAGTGGTCCACCCACCATTTAAAAGTGGGTCATATATAGCTTTAATGCTCTAATCTGTGTTCGTCCTTCTGTCAAACAGCGATATATTCTTAATAGCTGGTAAGCAGATGGTTCTTTTCCGCGCGAGTGGTGAGTCAGTACATCATTATCACCCAGAGGAATGATGTTGTGATTTCTGTGACATGAGCTGATGATAGGACATTAATATGCCTTTTCCTTTTGAGGATTCATACATGAATGAACGTTGATAAGTCAGTGCCACGTCTTTCTCGTCTCTGGATGCACATCGCACTTCGTCATGCAACAGTCGACCGACTTCTGGATGTCAGCCGCTCCTCGCGGCCCCCTACTGTGAAGAACATGCAGCAAAGGCCGCCCCCGACTGTGCTCTGCAGCTCCAGAGGATGGATCAATCCTGCCTACGATACACAACCTAACATCATCCTCATCTGGCAGACACTTGCAGTATGAACTGATTGTGTATAGAAGCCAATAATCTATTTGTTCTACCTTCTGTCGCATTAAGAATCATTAAAATGGTCCGCAAATGCTTGCCAGGCAGTTTTTACACAAAATAATTGAATATATTAGTGCTGTAAAAATGCCTTAAAGCACACAGGAATTTAATGTGTTAATTTTTTTATAATTAATCAATTAATAATTTTTAATAAATAATTAAAACTAATGACAATAATTAATAATTGTAATAAACTTTCTCCCATAATTGACACAGGGAGAACACACCACACTCCTCACAGACAGTCACCCGGAGGAAACCCACGCAGACACAGGGAGAACACACCACACTCCTCACAGACAGTCACACGGAGCAGGACTCGAACCCACAACCTCCAGGTGTGTGTGTATATATATAAATATATGCGGGAGTTCAGACATCTAGAATCATTCTGGTTAAATCAAACATTTCCAGGCCCCAGTAGCTATCTATATAATTATCTATATAATTTATGCCTGTATGCATTCCATAAACTACCTCCTGCTGGTTGAGTCACACGTCATACATAACACAAAGTTATGTATGGAACAGGAATGGGATGACTCCAATAACTGAAAAAGACTCGTGGTTTCCCAAAAGACACAGTCATCTAAGCACAGGCCATGTTGTTGTCACAGATATCCATGGCCAAGGACTCCAAGGAAACATAACCGTCCTCATCCTCTGTGGGTGGGAGGCTAGTACTTCCTCTTTCCAATCACTCAGCGTGATACTAGCCATAACGGGGGGCTCTTTGCTGTTACAGGGTTCTCCTCAAAATGTGTTGAGTTGTCTAATGATGTGTTAGCTGGAGTTTGAAGTTTCATGTACCTCGGGGGTACATGCTGTCTTTTACCGGATTGGTGTCAGGGAGAGAAACCAGACAGTTGTCACAATGGAACACAAATACAGACCTCTTTATTTGTGGACAGCTTAGCTGTCCTCTCTGAGGCCGTATATCAACAGAGAAACAGCAGAGTAAGAGTCTTCAGGCTTTAGGGGAGTTGTTTCCAGTTATTGATTGGGAATGTCTCTCTGGTACCTGTTCAAACTTGAAGAGCCAGTAATGATTTAGGGTTCCACCGTACCACTCGGAGTCAAAGGAACAGTGAGGAACAGTGTTGTTTACTCACCGGTTTGCCTTATGTCTCATTATCGAATGCGTTATTTTGTCTCCCAATTTCTCTTGCAGACGGGAAGCTCTGGCGCCTGCCCCCAGCTGTTATAATGTTGCTATTAATCTCTCAGTGGCTGTGTTTGCACCATGGCGGTTAATTCACCATTTTAATTAAGAGAGACATAGATACGCCAACGGTGCCTGGGCCATCTCTGTTCAGATGTTATTTAACATTGAGGATTTAGAGGCTGCTGAATCACTGCTGAGTCTTTTTTATCACAGCATTTATATGTAGTTTTTGATGGAACCAACTAAAATAGCATGAATGTGCGCTTACATTTCATCTTAGACAACAAACAACCACAGCATTTGCAGGTTGGTATTTGTATTCTAAGTAAGGCTGTCCCTCAGTTTAAAAAACAATTAAGTATAATGGTATAATTTGCTGCAGTTAATAATGATTCTTCGCCTTGCAGCTTACAAAACACACGTAGTAAAGTGGTCACTCTGAATGTCTTTTCAGTTACCAGTATTCAAAACGTTATATAAATACATTTATAACACATTTGTAAACTTTCTTACAAATATTATATTAATCTTAAATAAGTAACTATTAGGGTGGCACGGTGGCGCAGCAGGTAGTGCCGCAGTCACACAGCTCCAGGGACCTGTTCTCCCTGTGTCTGCGTGGGTTTCCTCCGGGTGACTGTCTGTGAGGAGTGTGGTGTGTTCTCCCTGTGTCTGCGTGGGTTTCCTCCGGGTGACTGTCTGTGAGGAGTGTGGTGTGTTCTCCCTGTGTCTGCGTGGGTTTCTTCCGGGTGACTGTCTGTGAGGAGTGTGGTGTGTTCTCCCTGTGTCTGCGTGGGTTTCCTCCAGGTGACTGTCTGTGAGGAGTGTGGTGTGTTCTCCCTGTGTCTGCGTGGGTTTCTTCCGGGTGACTGTCTGTGAGGAGTGTGGTGTGTTCTCCCTGTGTCTGCGTGGGTTTCCTCCAGGTGACTGTCTGTGAGGAGTGTGGTGTGTTCTCCCTGTGTCTGCGTGGGTTTCCTCTGGGTGACTGACTGTGAGGAGTGTGGTGTGTTCTCCCTGTGTCTGTGTGGGTTTCCTCTGGGAGCTCCAGTTTCCTCCCACAGTCCAAAAAGACACGTTAGTAGGTGGATTGGCGACTCAAAAAAGTGTCTGTAGGTGTGAGTGTGTGAGTGAATGTGTGTGTGTTGCCCTGTGAAGGACTGGCGCCCCCTCCAGGGTGTATTCCAGCCTTGCGCCCAATGATTCCAGGTAGGCTCTGGACCCACCGCGACCATGAATTGGATAAGCGCTTACAGATAATGAATGAATGAATGAAAGTAACTATTAACTGTTTGTTTATTGTAAGGTGGTCATTAATATGTAATTTATAATTATAAATTAAATAAATATATAATTTATTTAATATATATAATTATATAATATATAATTTACTGTAACTATAATTGTATTTTACTCTATGTGGATCATGTCATAGGAAACCTCTGGAGTTCCATCCCTTTGCCATGGCCTCCATCACCAAACAACAACAAGTCAGTATTAATAGAGGTGCACTGTGGCATTGTGTCGCTGCCACACAGCTCCGGTGTCTTAGGGTCCTGAGTTACATACAATGAAACCTTCACTTACGAGTGAATCGACTTACGAATTTTCCAAGTCGCTTGGTTGTTTTTTTGCTTTGTGATGGAAGCCGAGATCTGAGTTACGAGTGAGCGAGCTTACGCCACCCGCCACTAGGTGGCCCAGCGAGCGTTCAGTTCATGCGTTTATCTTGCCATGCATCGGTCGTATCGCTATTTTTTGTAGCATTAAGTGTGTAGCGAGTAAGTTACGTTAAGGGATAGAGCACGAAAAGAAAAACTCCCCCAGCCTCCTCCACCTCCGCCAGCGTCTTCATCTGATCTTTTTATACATTATTTGTTATTTATAAAGTACATTTTTCTTATTTAAAAACACATAACAAAGACAATTGGTGTGGTTTTTGGGGCTGGAACAAATTAATCACATTTTAATTTGAAATACGAGTAAATTGAGTTACGAGCTCGATCACAGAACGAATTCAACTCGTAAGTCAAGGTATTATTGTATTTGCTTCAGGTCACTGTCTCCCTGTGTCTGCACGGGTCTCTTCCGTGTGCTCTGGTCTTCACCCACAATCCAGAAACACATGTGGGTAGGTGGAATGGCTGTGTGAGTGTGTGATTAACTGGGTGAGTGTGTGTATAATGCCCTGTGATGGACTTGTGCCCTCTCCTGGGCATTCGATGTGAACTCATTACAGAGTTAAACTACACTCATTTACATAATTGAGCGCTCATCGTTTTGATTTATCCCACCTCTCGAAGGACGTTTGTGTGTGAGTTATTGCTTCATTGGTTCGTGCACTGATACATTGTTCAGACGGTTAGAGCTGGAGTAGTCTTCCGAGGGTGAATTAAATGAATCTCTGATATTGACTCGCTGTGCACTGTATTTAAAAACAGAACATAAAACATCTCATAAACATTATTAGTCTCCTGGACAGTCCACTGGTTTTTAAACTCTGATGTCCGTGTCCATGTTCTGCTGCAGTAAAGGCTGGTGAAACAGGTCCACTGCTCTTTCTGATGCTTGGAGCTGGGCGTAGTGACCTTGCCCCATGTGCGGTTGCTCTGGAGCTTCCTGTTCTATGGACAATGCTTTTCTAAAGACTTTCTATAGATTAATTAGAAGAGGTGTCTACAACTGTTTGGCTGTTCTCGCATGTTCTTACTTTCTGGTTCTCTCCTGACATCATCTTCCACCGCCGCAGTCACGGTCCTGTACTCAAGAACACAACGGCCAAGAACGGTTAAAGCACCCGCATGTTGTTTTCATATACGAAATAACAAGGTTCATGCATCAGTTCAAAATCCAGTCGACATCACGACTTGACTCTGGTGCGATGACTTCTCGGGAACGTTCTTGGTATTGAAGAACATTCATTCATTCATTCATTCATTATCTGTAACCCTTATCCAGTTCAGGGTCGCGGTGGGTCCAGAGCCTACCTGGAATCATTGGGCACAAGGCGGGAATACACCCTGGAGGGGGCGCCAGTCCTTCACAGGGCACACACACATTCACTCACACACTCACACCTACTGACACTTTTTTTTTTAAGTCGCCAATCCACCTACCAATGTATGTTTTTGGATTGTGGGAGGAAACCAGAGCACCCGGAGGAAACCCACGCTGACACAGGGAGAACACACCACACTCCTCACAGATAGTCACCCGGAGGAAACCCACGCTGACACGGGGAGAACACACCAACTCCTCACAGACAGTCACCCGGAGGAAATCCACGCTGACACAGAGAGAACACACCAAACTCCTCACAGACAATCACCCGGAGGAAACCCATGCTGACACGGGGAGAACACACCACACTCCTCACAGACAGTCACCCAGAGGAAACCCACGCTGACACGGGGAGAATACACCAAACTCCTCACAGACAGTCACCCGGAGGAAACCCACGGGGAGAACACGCCACACTCCTCACAGACAGTCACCCGGAGGAAACCCACGCTGACACAGGGAGAACACACCACACTCCTCACAGACAGTCACCCGGAGGAAATCCACGCTGACACAGAGAGAACACACCAAACTCCTCACAGACAATCACCCGGAGGAAACCCATGCTGACACGGGGAGAACACACCACACTCCTCACAGACAGTCACCCAGAGGAAACCCACGCTGACACGGGGAGAATACACCAAACTCCTCACAGACAGTCACCCGGAGGAAACCCACGCTGACACGGGGAGAACACACCAACTCCTCACAGACAGTCACCCGGAGGAAATCCACGCTGACACAGAGAGAACACACCAAACTCCTCACAGACAATCACCCGGAGGAAACCCATGCTGACACGGGGAGAACACACCACACTCCTCACAGATAGTCACCCGGAGGAAACCCACGCTGACACGGGGAGAACACACCAACTCCTCACAGACAGTCACCCGGAGGAAATCCACGCTGACACAGAGAGAACACACCAAACTCCTCACAGACAATCACCCGGAGGAAACCCATGCTGACACGGGGAGAACACACCACACTCCTCACAGACAGTCACCTGGAGGAAACCCACGCTGACACGGGGAGAACACGCCACACTCCTCACAGACAGTCATCCGGAGGAAACCCACGCTGACACAGAGAGAACACACCACACTCCTCACAGACAGTCACCCGGAGGAAACCCACGCTGACACAGGGAGAACACACCAACTCCTCACAGACAGTCACCCGGAGGAAACCCATGCAGACACAGGGAGAACACACCAACTCCTCACAGACAGTCACCCGGAGCGGGAATCAAACCCACAACCTCCAGGCCCCTGGAGCTGTGTGACTGCGACACTAACCTGCTGCACCACCGTGCCGCCCCTATTGAAGAACAACCTCTGATTTTCTGATTTTTCTTTTATGTAAACCATCCTATGCATCTGTCACAGCACTAGAGGTGAGAGGGTAGTATTTTAACCACTGATCAGGTGTAAACTGCTGTAAAAACATAACTGTCCCCTTGACTGATCTTTCAATAATCTTTTGTTTGAAGTAGTTGTAGTTTTAAAAAAAAAAAATAAGCTGTAATTTGTGCAGGTTCTTCATTGCTCTAAATCAGACTGTCCATTAAAAACTGACCTTTGGGTCCGGTTCATAACTGACTCAAGGGCAACCGCAACATTGGAACGTGGATCTTACTTTTCCCTTTTCAGCTCCTAAAGGTTCCTCTTGTCTGGGTTGAGAACTGATGTGTGAGAGTCTTGATGGCTACAGACTGTAATTAAACCTTAAATCCTCGGTGGAACTTACAGCTCCCTGCTACAACCTGACTGCATCACGAACGTACCTCCTGCTGCTCTTTCCTTCTAATTTGCTTTCTATTTTCTCTTTTTCTTCTCTCTCTCTGCTGGTTAGTGTGCTCTCCACACTCTCATTTATTCTCTGATTTTATCTTTCTCTTGTCTCCACTGGCTGTCTTTATCACGTTATTCCTTTCTTCTTCTCTTTCTCTTTTGTCTCTTGTGCTTTTCTCTGTCTTTCTTTCTCACTTCTCTCCTCTCTCTTGTTTCTCTCTCATCTTCTCACAGATTCTTTCTTTTCCTTGTTTAAATCAGTGATTCCTTCGTGTTATTAACTGTCCTTTCTTTTGTTTCTTGTTTGAGTTCATTCTTGCCTCTAACAGGAGGTCTAAGTCACTACTGCCTGTCGTTTAATGCCAGTTTTTGTTGCTGAAGACTACTGCACTCTCTTGTGTCACTGAAAGCAACATCACACTGTTTAAAAGTTGCGCTGTAAGTCTCTGTGTCATTAGAAGCATGCGGAGGATGTAGAGGAGGTTTTTGGCGTGTGTTGCGTGTTGGTGTTTTGTGCATGTTTTAGTTAATGTGGGGTGAAGCTGAAATTGACACTGCCAGGTTGAGAAAGCGCTTGTGTTTCCGTTTGTAATGATGCTACAGCATTTAGCTGTGAGTGTGTGTGTGTGTGTGTGTGTGTGTGTGTGTGTGCGTGTGTGCGTGTGTGCGTGTGTGTGTGTGTGTGTAAAAGGAGGGAAATGCCAGCTCCAACAGGCTGCTGCTGCCACAATAAATCCAGCCAGAGAGAGAGAGAGAGAGGAGAGAGAACCCCAGATGCCCACTCTTTCAGCCTTCCCTCTGTCTAAACAGGAAGATGCCTTCTGTCCTGTTACTAATACTGAACCTGGCATCATCATAAACACACACACACACTGTGGCTAAATGTGCTGATCTTTGTAACACCACCAGGCAGTTCCTTCCTTTCATATTTGACCAGGATTCTGCCTCTGAACTCAAAGCTAAAAGCCACATCGCTGCTTCTACATCGTATTTAAAATCACAAGTAAAGTCTCAGAGAACTGGCGTAAAGATTTTTTTTTCCTGGCTCAGATTCTAAAAATAGTGCAGGTTTTTTCAGCTTGCTCTGATTACTGTTCACATGTGAAAGGCAGAATTTTCCTCATAATCAGATGGTCCAGGACTAATCACTTAACATTACTCACCTGAGGCACTTTTCCACTACATGGTGCCTACACGACTCAACTTGGCTTTCTCTGCTTCTTTGCTTTTCCAAATCTGGTGCCTGGAATCGGGTTCTTTAATTAGTCCCTGCTCGTTTGTGATTCCAAGCACTGATTGGCCAGAGAGACTTGTCAGTCACAGCATAACGCTGACATCCAGCACAAAATAGCCATTTACCTCCAAGCTACAGCAGAGATCAAGTTTTTTATAAGACAATGGCAACTTGTAATAATTTGCTGTGTTCTGTCCCAAATAGCAACAACAGCAAGCGAATACATAATTGTTCCCATTAGAAATGGTGTTTTGTGACCTCATACTGAGCTGGTGTAGTCAAAAACCAAACAGGTACCAGATCCCAAAAAAGCAGCATAGTCTGTATGTAGTGCATTACAATCAAATCCTCACAGCAATGGTCCAAAATGCACTACAAGTTCTGGCTGCATGAAAGAGGGAACACACTTTTTTTTTTAACCTCACGTAAATAAAACAGTTTATAATATAAACTGCATAATATAATAACAGTATATAATATAATAAAATGCATCTATGAAGTGTTATTCAATCAAATCAAATTAGTGGCTTCTGTGGTTTCCTTTTACTGTTTCACAAGCTGTTTGCTGCTCTGCAGTCTGTTTGCGTGCTGGAATGTGTTTATAAAACCCAGTTTTAGTAAATGGGTAAATAAATAAATAAATAATAAGGGTCTCTGTCCGAAATGCTAGGCTTCCTCTCTTTTTTTCTATGTTTAGTCAATGGAGACCCCTCCAAACACTGAAAAGCATGAACGGAGATGAGAATGTTTCTATATTCCAGCTCCATAGGTGGGTAATATTGACTTATTACTGTTTCAAATTACATAACGTGGAAATAACAACAAATCCGGGAGACGGCTAACTGCATGAAAGTAAACGCAGACGGAGAATGCTACAAAACTAAACAAACAAACTAGTTTCTGTGGTAATTCAAGCAGTGAATAAAAAAACTTTCAGAAAAGTTACACTTCAGCCATGTTTACAGTCATTTTTTAAAACAGGCAGAGCTTATGAACGTAAACAAATCACAGAGAGCAGCACTTCCCCAAAATCACCACCTTTGCCTTAACTGTTAATTTCTATATGAGTAAAATAATGGCAAACCTCAATCTGTCTTTTGTTTTTGTCGGCTCCAATCTCACGTCTAATTCTTGAAGAAGAAAATAATTAAGAATATCATAAAACAATATTAGGGCGGCACGGTGGCACAGCAGGTAGTGTCGCAGTCACACAGCTCCAGGGACCTGAAGGTTGTGGGTTCGATTCCCGCTCCGGGAACTGTCTGTCTGTGAGGAGTGTGGTGTGTTCTCCCTGTGTCTGCGTGGGTTTCCTCCGGGTGACTGTCTGTGAGGAGTGTGGTGTGTTCTCTCTGTGTCTGTGTGGGTTTCCTCCGGGTGACTGTCTGTGTGGTGTGTTCTCCCTGTGTCTGCGTGGGTTTCCTCCGGGTGACTGTCTGTGAGGAGTGTGGTGTGTTCTCCCTGTGTCTGCGTGGGTTTCCTCCGGGTGACTGTCTGTGAGGAGTGTGGTGTGTTCTCCCTGTGTCTGTGTGGGTTTCCTCCGGGTGACTGTCTGTGAGGAGTGTGGTGTGTTCTCTCTGTGTCTGTGTGGGTTTCCTCCAGGTGTTCCGGTTTCCTCCCATAGTCCAAAAACACACATTGGTAGGTGGATTGGTGACTCAAAAGTGTGCGTAGGTGTGAATGTGTGAGTGTGTGTGTTGCCCTGTGAAGGACTGGCGCCCCCTCCAGGGTGTGTTCCCGCCTTGCGCCCAATGATTCCAGGTAGGCTCTGGACCCACCGCGACCCTGAACTGGATAAGGGTTACAGATAATGAATGAATGAATAAAACAATATTTGAGAACTTCCATTTTTATATATTTTAATACATTTGAGGATCCTTCCTATGTTTCCTTTTTTCTTAGTAAAGCTTTTTTTAATCCAGCCCTAGTTTTACAGGAGATAAAGTAACTTAATTTCCTCCAGTCTATCTCACATCACTTATTTTCTCCAGACAGCTTCGGGAAGGTTTGAGCCCATTGTACCCACTGTAAATCGAGCACAGATGTTTGAGATGTGGCAGTCACAAATGCACCCACCGTACAAACTCTTTCCCAGCTAGAGGAGATAGACGGTGTAATCTATTTTGTGCTCAGCTGTGGCAGAGTCTGCTTGTGCAGTGTCTCTCACTCCTCCGTCGCTAACAGCCTAAACAAAGTGCCATGTCGCGCTGTTCTTTTCCTGGGGACAAACACACATCTGCTGCATTAGCACTCAGAAGGTTATCACTGCTTTTGTTCCATCACTTTAAAAAAGCCATTGTGATTTTGTGGTGGAGAGACAGAGGGAGGGGGAGGGAAGAGAGAGAGAGAGAGAGAGAGAGAGAGAGAGAAAAGGCGATGGTTTGATGGCCGGATGTCATGCAGGTTTTTATATTTAGCTGCTGGCGGGATGTCTCCGCTGAGTCCTGCCCTTCCCCTTCCCCCCGCTGCGGGCCTCTTGGGGCCCCGGGGTCTGTCTGCTCTGCTTACCTGTGCTCCAAAATAGACACATCACATTAGCTGCCTCGTCTGGGTGACAAGCATGAAGACAAGCCGAGACAAGGACCATCTTCAGAAATCACACGCAACATTAGCGGTGAACAGCGAGGACGAATAGTTTGAGGTCGTTTCGTTAGCTTTGAGAATTGCATTTGATGGAAGAAAGGGAATTTTATGTTTGAAACCGACTTTGATTCAGACCTAAATTCACAGAATAAATAAATACAAAACATAAATAAAAGAGTATTCCTTTTTTTACTAATGTTAATTTGTTCCTCCTTTAATTGTGATTCTGTCGCTTGAAAATGAAAGCTGTGTGTTTCTTGTAAAGCACTAACTCTGTATAAAGTTTGCAATCCAGTGAATTACCGTGAAGTCTGCACACAGGGTTGTTGCGTGGCTCGTTGTGTATGAAACACATCATTTGCATCCGAACCGTTGTTGTGGCTCCACAATGAGAAACTGCTGATGAAGATGAAACCACAGATGCACAAGCACTGCACAACCACACAACTCTGTGGGAAGGGGGAGTGCTGTGAAAATCAACAGCGTTTATGCAAATGAGCACTCAGCTGCTTACAGTCGTGTGAAATGTTTTGCACAGTACTTCATTTGTAGTTTTTTTTAATTTGTGAAAATTAGTTAAAAATTGCACAAGCTGTAATGGCATTTAACGTAAGTGAACCATTTTATGGCAGTTTTATTTCACAATTACTTTGTATTTGCTGAGTTTAGCGTATTTACAGGAAATTACATATTAAACAAAAAAGAAACTTCAATAATAGCACAGAATTTTGTGTTAGGATGTAGATCATATTTAGATTTAAGGCAGTTAAGTTAAATAGGTTCGTTGATTGTAGGGTTAAGAATAATAACAATGTGGGCGGCACGGTGGCGCAGGTAGTGTCACAGTCACACAGCTCCAGGGACCTAGAGGTTGTGGGTTCGATTCCCGCTCTGGGTGACTGTCTGTGAGGAGTGTGGTGTGTTCTCCCTGTGTCTGTGTGGGTTTCCTCCGGGTGACTGTCTGTGAGGAGTGTGGTGTGTTCTCCCTGTGTCTGCGTGGGTTTCCTCTAGGTGACTGTCTGTGAGCAGTGTGGTGTATTCTTCCTGTGTCTGCGTGGGTTTCCTCTGGGTGACTGTCTGTGAGGAGTGTGGTGTGTTCTCCCTGTGTCTGCGTGGGTTTCCTCCGGGTGACTGTCTGTGAGGAGTGTGGTGTGTTCTCCCTGTGTCTGCGTGGGTTTCCTCCGGGTGACAGTCTGTGAGGAGTGTGGTGTGTTCTCCCTGTGTCTGCATGGGTTTCCTCCAGGTGACTCTCTGTGAGGAGTGTGGTCTGTTCTCTCTGTGTCAGCATGTGTTTCCTCCGGGTGCTCCGGTTTCCTCCCACAGTCCAAAAACACACGTTGGTAGGTGGACTCAAAAGTGTCCGTAGGTGTGAGTGTGTGAGTGAATGTGTGAGTGTGTGTTTTGCCCTGTGAAGGACTGGCGCCCCCTCCAGGGTGTATTCCCGACTTGCGCCCATTGATTCCAGGTAGGCTCTGGACCCACCGCGACCCTGAACTGGATAAGCGGTTACAGATAATGAATGAATGAATGAATAAATAATAATAATAATAAAAATACATTTATATAGCACACATTCACATTGTGTGACGGCATGCTATTAACTGTGTATATTTAGTGTCCTAAATGATCTAGCGTTCTAAAATGAACACTAACCTAGCACTGATTACTGAAATATTTAGAAAAGGCTTGATTCTGGGTGGTGTACCCGGCACTGACCTCTGACATTATCTAAGTTCAGGGTTATATTGGACATATTTGTAATATCTAGAATATGTTTTCTGGTTAGACAATAAAGCATGTTTATGTTTACCCTTCAACCTTGGTGCCACACACATGCTTCCCATTAGACATGTGAAATTAACAACACGTTTGGATGACAGTTCACCGCTAAAGTTGCATGTGAACTGTCCATATCCGCTATGTCTGCTAACAGATGCCCACACTGAATTGCATTGTGCTTGTCATGGGGTAAAAGGGTGAGTCAATTCTACTTATTTAAAGAAAATGCATTTCTAATTTCCCATTCTAAATGCATAGGTATTAATATGGAGTCAATCCTTCCTTTGCAGATATAACCGCTTCTACTCTTGTTGGATGAGAGGGATTGAGAACCAGCCTGGCTCTCAATCTCCATTCTGTGAAAGTTTTTGATGGGGTCGAGGTCAGGGCTGTGTAGGCCAGTCAGTTTCTTCCACACTATCCTCATCCAACCATGCCCTTATGGACCTTGCTTTGTGCACTGGGGCACAGTCATACTGGAACAGAATATGGCCAATATGGCCTTCCACAATCTGTTCCCGCAAAGTTGTAAGCATACACTTGTCTAAAATGTCCAGGTTTGGTGAAGCGTTAATATTTTCCTTTACTGGATCTAAGGGCCTAGGCCAAACGCCGGTCTCTTCCTTCAGGCTGCCAGATAGAGAAGCATGATTCATCATTCCCCACAATGTTTCCACTGTTCCAGAGTCCAATACAGCACTCCATCTTGTCATTGTGCTTGGTGATATAAGACTTGCATGCAGCTGCTCTGCCAGTTTTCTTTGTGATGTTAACGCCAATTAGGTTGGAACTGTTCAGTTACTGAGTCAGCAGAATGCTGGCATACTTATGTGATCTGCCATGTTGTGGCTGAGTTGCTGTGGTTCCAACTTGTCAATAATACAACACATTGTTGATCAGGGAATATCTGTGGGGATGACATTTCAGGAACTGGATTGTTAAACCTGTAATACCCTATTACACTATCAATCTGGAAACATTAGAAATGAGAAACTAATGAAATAACGATTAGATTGTAAAAAAAAAGTGTTCTAACTGGTAAATAATTGTGAGATAAGGAAGTTAGAAGATTTGTGTTTTGCTCGGGGACGCCCCGTCTTTCCCCAAAACATTCACACATGTACAACCACCCACAGCTTATAACCACACACACACACACACACACACACACACATATGCAGGCTTTCTCCTCTCTGTTTTCCTGTTGTTTTTCTCATTGAGTGGTTGTGGGTGTTTAGAGCTACCATGCTAATCACATCAAATGAAGAGTCATCTTCCATTGGGATCCTCGAGACCCATAAGGCTTCCCTCTCTATCTGAGTCCACCATGAGTGTGGGTCTCTCTCTCTCTCTCTCTCTCTCTCTCTCTCTCTCTCTCTCTCTCTCTGCGTGTGTTCTTTTATTAAGTTGTCATGGATATCCTCCTCCTCCTCCTCTAGTGTAGAGAGCTATAACGTTAGCCATTAGCGTTACATCTCTCAGCAGTCCCTAACAGAAAACCATTGTATTCTTTTATATTCATTTCTATATGTTTACATTCATCACGTTGTAGTTTACCAAGAGGGTCCATCACTAGCAAATAGCTAATGCTTGCAAAGGAAATGAGGATCTTTTGTACATTACCCATTCTCTTTCTGAGGCTTTCTGCGAGATTGTGATTACACAGTGAATACAATAGAGGAATCCAGCCGACTATGAAATGGGAACCATGTAATATCTGAGACAATGGAGCAATCATTACATAAAGGAAAGAGATTCTCAACCATCAGAGTGGAAACGGTCCTTATTCATTTTTGTTTTATTTTATTTAACCAGTGCACATGCCCAGCCACTTCTCACCGTGTTATATTCATAGATCCTCCTTTGTGATCCGTATGTTATTATCACTGTTTGCAGCTGAGTTCATAGCATCTTTGCTACAGTTTGGGTTTTTGAACTGAAGGCAAGGTCAAGCATTGGTTCTTCAAATCATAATATTATATATTTCCTTCTGCTCACTCACTCACTCTCTCACATTCAACAAACCTTGCTGAAAAAAATGCTGACATTTATTTTAAAGGTTGGGCCTGAAAAAGAAATAGCCACGTACTTGATTAATTGTGAAAAAACAGTAGATTATTTAATGCATGACGTTATAAGTTCCCTGATGTTTGTCTAAGTGTATCAATATCTCAGTTTTTAATTGATCAGCTTTAGCATCTTTTCATTCATCCATTCATTATTTGTAACCCTTATCCAGTTCGGGGTCGCGGTGGGTCCAGAGCCTACCTGGAATCATTGGGCGCAAGGCGGGAATACACCCTGGAGGGGGCGCCAGTCCTTCACAGGGCAACACACACACACACACACACATTCACTCACACACTCACACCTATGGTCACTTTTGAGTCACCAATCCACCTACCAGCGTGTGTTTTTGGACTGTGGGAGGATACCAGAGCACCCGGAGGAAACCCTTGCAGACACCGGGAGAACACACCACACTCCTCACAGACAGTCACCCGGAGGAAACCCACGCAGACACAGGGAGAACACACCACACTCCTCACAGACAGTCACCCGGAGGAAACCCACGCAGACACAGGGAGAACACACCAACTCCTCACAGACAGTCACCCGGAGGAAACCCACGCAGACACAGGGAGAACACTCCTCACAGACAGTCACCCGGAGGAAACCCACGCAGACACAGGGAGAACACACCACACTCCTCACAGACAGTCACCCGGAGTGGGAATCAAACCCACAACCTCCAGGCTCCTGGAGCTGTGTGACTGCAACACTAACCTGCTGCCAGGGGGCGCCAGTCCTTCACAGGGCAACACACACACACACATTCACTCACACACTCACACATACGGACACTTTGAGTCGCCAATCCACCTACCAACGTGTTTGTTTGGAGCGTGGGAGCAAACCGGAGGGCTTTAGCATCTTTCCCAATCATTATTTTAGCCAGTGGTTCAGTTGAATTCATTTGACCGTTCTCCAAGCTGTGGATGTTCTCTCATCAGCTGCAGCTGTTTAGCTTATGTAATGGGATGTAACGTCTTTGAGAGGACATCAGGCAGCTATGTGTATTTGTGTGTGCTCATCCTCTTCCAGCTGTTTGGAGGACTAACACAAACACTGCATCTAAGTGGAGCACATTTTATGTAGCCCACCAGCCACAGAGAGAGCCCACCAGCTTCAGAGAGAGCGATCCTGAGCTCAGCTGGCATCAGCAGTGTGACAAATCTCCTCCATCCTTTGCCCTGGTTCACCCTAGCATTAGATTAAAGCCCCCAGCAGCACTAGGGATGAGTGTATGAAGCAGAGATATGGTGATTTAGCTTTAGCTGTACAATGATACTGATTTATTATCACTTTAATGTGTTGCACAGAAGTGTGCTACATTTGCAAAGTCCTCGTTTATAGTAAATCACTTATGACACGTAATGTATATATTTTAGCTTTCATTTTTCAGGCCTTGCATACGTTCACTGTTTATATTTGTGTGTATTTGTATACAATCTTATTTGACATATGCTGCCAGAATTATGTATTATGGGCTGGGGCAGCAGATAGTGTCTCTGTCACAGCTCCAGGGTCTTGGAGATTGTGGGGGGTTTGAGTCCCACTTCAGGTGACTGTCTGTGAGGAGTGTGGTGTGTTCTCCCTGTGTCTTTGTGGGTTTCCTCTGGGTGACTGTCTGTGAGGAGTGTGGTGTGTTCTCCCCGTGTCTGCGTAGGTTTCCTCCGGGTGACTGTCTGTGAGGAGTTTTTTTGTGTTCTCCCTTTGTCTACGTGGGTTTCCTCCAGGTTACTGTCAGTGAGGAGTGTGGCATGTTCTCCCTGTGTCTGCGTAGGTTTCCTCCGGGTGACTGTCTGTGAGGAGTGTGGTGTGTTCTCCCTGTGTCTTTGTGGGTTTCCTCTGGGTGACTGTCTGTGAGGAGTGTGGTGTGTTCTCCCTGTGTCTGTGTGGGTTTCCTCCGGGTGACTGTCTGTGAGGAGTGTGGTGTGTTCTCCCTGTGTCTGCGTGGGTTTCCTCCGGATGACTGTCTGTGAGGAGTGTGGTGTGTTCTCCCTGTGTCTTTGTGGGTTTCCTCTGGGTGACTGTCTGTGAGGAGTGTGGTGTGTTCTCCCCGTGTCTGCGTAGGTTTCCTCCGGGTGACTGTCTGTGAGGAGTTTTTTTGTGTTCTCCCTTTGTCTACGTGGGTTTCCTCCAGGTTACTGTCAGTGAGGAGTGTGGCATGTTCTCCCTGTGTCTGCGTAGGTTTCCTCCAGGTGACTGTCTGTGAGGAGTGTGGTGTGTTCTCCCTGTGTCTGCATGGGTTTCCTCCGGGTGACTGTCTGTAAGGAGTGTGGTGTGTTCTCCCTGTGTCTGCGTGGGTTTCCTCCGGGTGACTGTCTGTGAAGAGTGTGGCGTGTTCTCCCTGTGTCTGTGTGGGTTTCCTCCGGGTGCTCCGGTTTCCTCCCACACTTCAAAAACACACGTTGGTAGGTGGATTGGCGACTCAAAAGTGTCTGTAGGTGTTCCTGCCTTGTGCCCAGTGATTCCGGTTAGGCTCCGGACCCACCGCTGCCCTGCACTAGAAAAGCATACATTATTAAGAATAATTAAGAAGTCAGCTGGAAAATAGCTGTTAAAATTTAATGACGAACATAACAATAAAATTATTCCAAAATCTTTGAAAACCATCCTGTTTCATTATGTTCTGCTGAATCTTAAGCTGTGTTTTTTGCACCTCTAAAAAGAAAAAAAAAAAAAAAACTAAAAGCTTGAGGAGTGGAGAGAAAAATCCAGCTCTTTTGACTGATTTATCCTCAGCTTTTCCTCTGGAGCGTAGCACCATATGGGAGTGGTGTGAGACTTCCTGGTGGGCTGCAAAATGAAGAGTTTCTCGAGCAGGTGTGGTGGGGCTCTGAGCTGCTATATATAGCTTCACAAGTCTTATAGGATTCACTGCGCAATTAAGGCCTAGGCCAGCATCGTTCATGCAGTCCATGCATAAAAACACACACACGGCAGAGGTACACTATGACCACTTCCACATCACCAGCCTTATATCTCAGAGCCATTTGTCTTTGCCTGATGGTTCATATTCAGACCTGTAAGGGATTGATACCCCAGCATACGACATTTTCAACCCCATAACATTAAGAACCACAGTTGTTTTGAACACTGCTCAATAGCTTTTTTTTTCCACCATTGTTTGACTGACTCATTTCCCAAAAGCAAAGCAGCTTATTTCACTGTTCCTCTGCTGATACAGTCACTGTTTCTGTCCTCCATCCACCAACACTGGAAGATAATGACATTGATATTCACATATGTATTGAAGAGTGAATTCCATTAGCCACGCAAATGCCACAGCAACAAAATAACTATTTACATGAACACAGTAGTGTGATTTCATCTTGAATATGTGAATAAAAACAAGATGAAATACCTCTTGAGTAATGAAGCCAATGAGCTCACACAAGGGATTCATTCCTTTAAAGAAATAATCATATATTCATTGTCTGTTCATTGGTGCTAGTCGTCATATAGTGACATGTTCCCACCAACAATGAACTGAACTGAAATGAACCTGAAATCTTGCTCTCATAGTATGTTTGGTGAGTGAATGTGTGAATGTGTGATGCCCTGTGAAGGACTGGCGCCCCCTACAGGGTGTGTTCCCGCCTTGCGCCCAATGATTCCAGGTAGGCTCTGGACCCACCGCGACCCTGAACTGGATAAGGGCTATAGATAATGAATGAATAGTATGTTTACACCAGTGGGGACCTGAGCCCTGCTCTGCCATGTGGAGAGTAAGAGTGTGACACCGTTAGTAAAACAAACGTCCAAAATAAGAACTGACATCTGAATGTATCTTATGAATAAGCTGCATTCTGTATCTACAGAGCTTTAGGCGGCAAATTGGATTTACCACATCGACCCTTTAATGTGAACAAAGCACATCTGTCTCACCCTTGACTTTCCAAAGTCTGCCATTTTGTCTAATAATGTGTGGGCTGCTGAGGAACAAGGAGAGAAATCATCCTTTCTTTTTAAAGGAGAGTGAGACAATCCCCACAGGACAGCACGGCATTGCCCATGAACTCTTTAGAAAGAACATGCTTCTGGTGCCCCCTCTTTCTGGAGGCGCTTGCCTCAGCCCTGGAGAGAGCAGACAGTGCACTGTTTCCTCTTTGCTATGATAATCGCTTTGTGATTATCACTGTTTACTAACGTCTTATTGCTGTTCACGCTCCGATTCTTTCTCATTAAAAGAGAGAGAGAGAAAGAGAGAGAGTCTTGAGAAGGACACTGCTTCTAGGATTTTATGGTTTGTATTTTTTTCCTTGTTTTCCTCTGAGCACATTTTCTTTCTTATTTGCTGCAGAACTAGAGATGGAGCCTTCATTAGATCATTCCACTCTAATTGATTCTGAGCTCTCGGGCTCAGGAGTGAACACAATGCGACTAAACTACTAGGAGGCACATGGCTGGCAGGACATGGCAGTTTAATTTGCAGTGTGGAGTGTGGATGACAATAGGGGGGCGTGTTGGGGGGGGTGACTGAGTTTGGTGGTTTGTGATGAGGTGCTGCCCTGGTTTCCAGGCTTTGCTGCAGCACTCTGCTGTGTGTGAGTTTGGGTTAGTCCCATGTGACAATATTTGTGTTGTGTATTTCAACTTGAATTATTTCCCACTGGCTTCTTTTTGGAAAAAGTGAGTAGAAGTAATGCTGTATATCATTCATTCATTCATTATCTGTAACCCTTATCCAGTTCAGGGTCGCGGTGGGTCCAGAGCCTACCTGGAATCATTGGGCGCAAGGCGGGAATACACCCTGGAGGGGGCGCCAGTCCTTCACAGGGCAACACACACATTCACACATTCACTCACACACTCACCAACGTGTGTTTTTGGACTGTGGGAGGAAACCGGAGCACCCAGAGGAAACCCACGTAGACACAGGGAGAACACACCGCACTCCTTACAGACAGTCACCCTGAGGAAACCCACGCAGACACAGAGAGAACACACCGCACTCCTCACAGACAGTCACCCTGAGGAAACCCACGCTGACACAGAGAGAACACACCACACTCCTCACAGACAGTCACCCGGAGGAAACCCACGCAGACACAGGGAGAACACACCACACTCCTCACAGACAGTCACCCGGAGGAAACCCACGCAGACACAGGGAGAACACACCACACTCCTCACAGACAGTCACCCGGAGGAAACCCACGCAGACACAGGGAGAACACACCACACTCCTCACAGACAGTCACCCGGAGGAAACCCACGCAGATACAGGGAGAACACACCACAGTCCTTACACACAGTCACCTGGAGGAAAACCACGCGGACACAGGGAGAACACACCACGCTCCTCACAGACAGTCACCCGGAGGAAACCCACGCAGACACAGGGAGAACACACCAACTCCTCACAGACAGTCACCCGGAGCAGGAATCGAACCCACAACCTCCAGGCCCCTGGAGCTGTGTGACTGTGACAATACCGGCTGTGCAACCGTTCCGCCCCAATGCTGTATATTCAAATATATATATATCATTTTTACAATCTGCTTCATCCACTTCTGACACAGGTGTTCAGTTGTGCGCACAGATTGAACACTGAATGATCACTGGATTGGGAAAACCTACCTTGTATTTACACTCATTGTCCATTTCCACTGACCACACAGGAGCTGATAAAATGGACAGCCAGTGTAAATACAAGGTGATCACAAAGCCCAGTGCCAAATGTAAGTGAGTTATATAGAGACCCTCTGCACTTTTGAGCTCTCTACAGTGAAGAACCTCTAACCAATTCCTTTGGGATGAGTTTTATTGTCAGCTGTGATCCAGAACTAATCATCCATCATCAGTATCAGACCTCACTAATGCTCTCACAGCTCAGTGTAATCACATCCTCAGACAAATGTTCAAACATCTAACACAAAGCCTTCCCAGAAGAGCAGAAGGTGTCACTGCTGCAAACTGGAACCCCCTATTAACAACTCATCCAACTGGTTATTGTTGGAGTCGCTGTCTGTCGATTTTAAACCATCACATATCATACAAGGTCTGATCACTTTGGTGTTTGACTGGAGGGCTGGAGATTGAGACATTCCTCTTCTCACACTGTAATCTGTGCTGCCAATTGCTTCCGAATGAGCTTCTGACCTTAAACACTGTATAGCGTAGGCCCAGCCTGAGAGCTAAGTGCTGGAATTTCACAGCACAAGTGGCAGTAGTAGCAGCTATGGACCTGCATATGAACATGAGGCGAAAGCTCTCGAGTAAAGTGAGCGCTCTCACGCAAACAGCAGGTAGCACTCTATAGAGCACGCTTTAAGCCTGTCGCACTACAGTGTCCAATTACTTTTTGGACAGAACTGGACTTCCCACGGGTCAGCGCAATGCAAAACCCAGCTTTGTGGAGTATGGGAGTCTACTGATGTGATTGTTGCTACATACATCAGCCGTGTTCACTGTATTACAAACACCTGCCATATTAGTTCACTATGGGTGAATCCTAATTCTTATTTTCCCTCTACCCCTTGTTTTCGAGTGTCATCTTGCCCCATAGAACTGAGCTACACAAGTAAAATGGTTAAAATCTACCCCTGTGAACCAGGATGACCCATTTTAAAGGCCTTAAATCCCTTGTGAAAAAAGAAAGTATACAGGAGGTCCTCGGGTTACGTCAGTCCCGAGTTACGATGTTTTGTGGTTACGACACATCTCCCATTTACTGTATAAAGCCTTGTTTCGACTTAAGTGGTTTTGCGTCGTAAACATCGTAACGTGAACTTTGTGTTTGGTGTGTGCGGCGCGGCGGAAGAATACACGGTTACGCGGCTCGGGACCGAGGAGGATAGGTGTTAGGAGGAGGATAAGTGCTTACAGTATGTCATTTACGTACAGTATGTACGTATGTTCCGAAAATCGGTTTACGACGCGACGTAGGAACGGATCAACGTCGTAAGTCGAGGACCCCCTGTATTTAATTTATGTTATTTTGCAACCACTAATTTGCACTAATTTAAATTATATTAAGTTACACTTAATGTATACTGAGTGTCAGTGGAGCTGATAAAACAATGAGTGTAGATACAACGTAGGTGTTCAGAGAGACCATTTATTCATGTTACTCATGTAGAAATGGAATGTATCATTGGGAGTCTTGCCCAGGGATTCTTATTCATTAAAGGTAGAGTGGTTGCCTGTGTTGGGAATCATACCTCTGTATCCTAACACATACACACACACAGATAAATGGATAGATGGACTCGCTAGTGATGGCTATTTTCTGCTTCATAAATCTGCCCTTCACCTACTGCATAGAATCAAGCAGGGGTTAGTGAAGGAATCATAGCACACTCTCTGCCTCATTACACACACACACACACACACACACAGAGAGAGAGAGAGAGAACGTTAAACCTCGTGTTGGGAAACTGGTCAATGAGGCACGTAATGCACCTTTACATAATGTAATAGCAGAATACTCATTTAGCCTTTGATATAGACAAACAGCCTTAGGCAAACCCAGATAAGCACAATTTATACTCTTTAATATTTCAAATCCTCAGAGAGAGGGCAGTTATGTGAGCTTTACTTAGCAAGTCATTTCAGAACACCTGCTTCTTTCTACGGAGCCCTGTGTTTTGACAAGATCTTTAATATCCTATTTACAGAGCCATATAATGGTCCACCACATTGGTATAGTACTCCACTGCTTATTAACCCTTAACTAAAGCCTCTTCCATATTATGTAGTGTGGACTCAGTCATTCAGAAATACAGGTAGCCTGACTCATCTCTGTTTTCAGAAAAGGTGTGTGTGTGTGTGTGTGTAGGCTGCAATAAAAGAGTGAATGTATCTGTGTGGAGCTACATGGTGGTGAGGCAAGGTCGCTGACACACAGCTCAGGGATCTTAGGGGCCAGGGTTTGACTCTTGCCTTGGGTCGCTGTCTGTGAGGAGTTAGGTGTGTGCTCTCTGGTCTCCACTGAGTGCTCTGGTTACCTCCCACAGTTAGGGATGAACAGATCCGATAATATTAGGATCAGATATGGGTCCCGATACCAACAAAATGAGCTGGATCTGGTATCGGATAAGTTATCCGATCCATTCACTGTCAGTTCAAGTTATTTAAGCTACTTATTTTTTTCTCTTTTTCAGCTGCTACATTTTATTTTGAATGGCACTAAATGTTTACATGTTTACAGTGTCTGGTCACTGATTGTATTGGACCAAGTTATTTGTTTATTGTTTTTTGAATTTCTGTTTACAGTAAATATCTAAAAATAAGATTGATTCTGTCGGCACGGTGTCACAGCAGGTAGTTGTCGCAGTCACACAGCTCCAGGGTTCTGGAGGTTGTGGGTTCGAGTCCCGCTCCGGGTGACTGTCTGTGAGGAGTGTGGTGTGTTCTCCCTGTGTCTTCGTGGGTTTCCTCCGGGTGACTGTCTGTGAGGAGTGTGGTGTGTTCTCCCTGTGTCTGCGTGGGTTTCCTCCGGGTGACTGTCTGTGAGGAGTGTGGTGTGTTCTCCCTGTGTCTGCGTGGGTTTCCTCCGGGTGACTGTCTGTAAGGAGTGTGGTGTGTTCTCTCTGTGTCTGCGTGGGTTTCCTCCGGGTGACTGTCTGTAAGGAGTGTGGTGTTTTCTCCCTGTGTCTTCGTGGGTTTCCTCCGGGTGACTGTCTGTGAGGAGTGTGGTGTGTTCTCCCTGTGTCTGCGTGGGTTTCCTCCAGATGACTGTCTGTAAGGAGTGTGGTGTGTTCTCCCTGTGTCTGCATGGGTTTCCTCCGGGTGACTGTCTGTGAGGAGTGTGGTGTGTTCTCCCTGTGTCTGCATGGGTTTCCTCCGGGTGACTGTCTGTAAGGAGTGTGGTGTGTTCTCTCTGTGTCTGCGTGGGTTTCCTCCGGGTGACTGTCTGTAAGGAGTGTGGTGTTTTCTCCCTGTGTCTGTGTGGGTTTCCTCCGGGTGACTGTCTGTGAGGAGTGTGGTGTGTTCTCCCTGTGTCTGTGTGGGTTTCCTCCAGATGACTGTCTGTAAGGAGTGTGGTGTGTTCTCCCTGTGTCTGCGTGGGTTTCCTCCGGGTGACTGTCTGTGAGGAGTGTGGTGTGTTCTCCCTGTGTCTGCATGGGTTTCCTCCGGGTGACTGTCTGTAAGGAGTGTGGTGTTTTCTCCCTGTGTCTGCGTGGGTTTCCTCTGGGTGCTCCGGCTTCCTCCCACAGTCCAAAAAACACATGTTGGTAGGTTGATGGGCAAACTCAAAAGGTGTGTGTGTGTGTCTGTGTTGCCCTGTGAAGGACTGGCGCCCCCTCCAGGGTGTATTCCCACTTTGCGCCCAATGATTCCAGGTAGGCTCTGGACCCACCGCGACCCTGAATTCGATAAGTGCTTACAGATAATGGATAGATGGATGGAGATTTGTGTTTTTCCCCCACTGAGCATGTGACAATCTACATGTTTTCTTAGGGATATTTGCAAAGACGTGTGGAAAACTAAATCGCTAAGATGGTTACAATGCATATTCTCACTATTTGAAGAGAAGGACTTTCTAACAGACAGGTAAACAAAGAGCTGTTTACAGAATATACTGTCATCAATTATTATGATTTTATTAACGATTAACTATTTAAGCTCTACTCTCTCCGTCAATATTCATAGTGTACTGAACTCCCGTAGCTAATCTGTGAATCATTAAGTGGGAGTTGAAACCACTGTCTTTTCTGTGATGAAATAAATGGAATGGAATATTGAATTATTCAGATTGCCATTAAAACGTCAGCTCTTCAATCCCACTGTGACACAATCAAACCTAATTCGCTGAAGTTGGATTTAACCCACAGTTTATGTCACTGTTAAGACCCAGGGAAGCCCCGGAGGCATCAGGGGGCTTTGGGAGTCAAATATATTCTCTGCTTCCACTCCACAACCCGGCAATCCTCTTTCCAATCCCAAATCCTTTGTGAGTGAAAAAACAAACACTGACCACCCCCCCCCCCCCCCCCCACACCCAGTGGGAGAGATTCATCAACACTTCACACCCACACACAGCTGATCCACACACAGATCTGCTGAATCACTCACACCAATCCCCCACCCCACCCTCACCCTGCACCACATCCTCATCATCAACAATCCCGAAAGATTACACTCCTCCGTAATCTGAAAGCCATAGCTGCAGAAAACACAACCTCTGCCCATCAGATGAAGGGAGGAAAAGACAGCTCAAGAGCTTTGAGAAGCAGTAGCGTTTGACGTGTATGCCCTTATCAGAGAAGAAAAACCAACACTGAGCATTGCACGGTGTTAAACTTTAGCTTCATTCTCTGGCAGTGTTATCTCAAATATTATACACCAATAAAAAAGATGGGTACTGAGTTCATTCCTTGCTTCGAGTCACCGCCTGTGAGAAGTTTGGTGTGTTCTACTTGTTTCTGCATGGGTTCCCTTCGACAATCCTCAAGCACATGTTGGTAGGTGATTTGAATATGCAGAAATTGCCCATACGTGTGAGTGACCGTGTGATTGTGGGATAAACTGGCTCAGTCCAGTCAAATAATGGATTGGGGAACAGAAGACTCACACAAGAAAGATCTAGTTATTGGTTTCATGGCGTTATGATAACTCAGTATATTGATAAGTGGTCCCAGTCCATATCAGGAATATACAAGGTCATGATTTATCATTACCACAAAGCAACATTGATTAGCTTTATGCCACGATGTGCATTCGTATTGATAAAGCCTTTCCACATGAATTACTTTCCTCTTGATGCGTGGTACAGAGAAGTACTCTAACGTTCCTAGTTCCTGCTTGAGTTTCCCATGTCATGTGATCTTGTTTACTGTCATGTGATCATCCATCCCTTATGTTCCTCTGTCTTGATTTCTCCCAGGTGTCTTGTATTAGCTGTCTGTATAATACCTGTTTGTTATCCTCATCTTCATGTATCATCTGTTCTTTATATTCTATAGCTATTAGTTCTAGCTCTGTGTCTTAGTTCTGGGTTCTGTGTGTTAGCCTTAGCTCTGCGTCTTAGTTCTGGGTTCTGTGTGTTAGCCTTAGCTCTGCGTCTTAGTTCTGGGCTCTGTGTGTTAGCCTTAGCTCTGCGTCTTAGTTCTGGGTTCTGTGTGTTAGCCTTAGCTCTGCGTCTTAGTTCTGGGCTCTGTGTGTTAGCCTTAGCTCTGCGTCTTAGTTCTGGGTTCTGTGTGTTAGCCTTAGCTCTGCGTCTTAGTTCTGGGTTCTGTGTGTTAGCCTTAGCTCTGCGTCTTAGTTCTGGGCTCTGTGTGTTAGCCTTAGCTCTACGTCTTAGTTCTGGGTTCTGTGTGTTAGCCTTAGCTCTGCGTCTTAGTTCTGGGCTCTGTGTGTTAGCCTTAGCTCTGCGTCTTAGTTCTGGGTTCTGTGAGTTAGCCTTAGCTCTGCGTCTTAGTTCTGGGTTCTGTGTGTTAGCCTTAGCTCTGCGTCTTAGTTCTGGGCTCTGCGTGTTAGCCTTAGCTCTGCGTCTTAGTTCTGGGTTCTGTGTGTTAGCCTTAGCTCTGCGTCTTAGTTCTGGGTTCTGTGTGTTAGCCTTAGCTCTGCGTCTTAGTTCTGGGCTCTGTGTGTTAGCTTTAGCTCTGCGTTTTAGTTCTGGGCTCTGTGTGTTAGCCTTAGCTCTGCGTCTTAGTTCTGGGTTCTGTGTGTTAGCCTTAGCTCTGCGTCTTAGTTCTGGGTTCTGTGTGTTAGCCTTAGCTCTGCGTCTTAGTTCTGGGCTCTGTGTGTTAGCCTTAGCTCTGCGTCTTAGTTCTGGGCTCTGTGTGTTAGCCTTAGCTCTGCGTCTTAGTTCTGGGCTCTGTGTGTTAGCCTTAGCTCTGCGTCTTAGTTCTGGGTTCTGTGTGTTAGCCTTAGCTCTGCGTCTTAGTTCTGGGCTCTGTGTGTTAGCCTTAGCTCTGCGTCTTAGTTCTGGGCTCTGTGTGTTAGCCTTAGCTCTGCGTCTTAGTTCTGGGTTCTGTGTGTTAGCCTTAGCTCTGCGTCTTAGTTCTGGGCTCTGTGTGTTAGCCTTAGCTCTGCGTCTTAGTTCTGGGCTCTGTGTGTTAGCCTTAGCTCTGCGTCTTAGTTCTGGGTTCTGTGTGTTAGCCTTAGCTCTGCGTCTTAGTTCTGGGCTCTGCGTGTTAGCCTTAGCTCTGCGTCTTAGTTCTGGGCTCTGTGTGTTAGCCTTAGCTCTGCGTCTTAGTTCTGGGCTCTGTGTGTTAGCCTTAGCTCTGCGTCTTAGTTCTGGGCTCTGTGTGTTAGCCTTAGCTCTGCGTCTTAGTTCTGGGCTCTGTGTGTTAGCCTTAGCTCTGCGTCTTAGTTCTGGGTTCTGTGTGTTAGCCTTAGCTCTGCGTCTTAGTTCTGGGCTCTGTGTGTTAGCCTTAGCTCTGCGTCTTAGTTCTGGGTTCTGTGTGTTAGCCTTAGCTCTGCGTCTTAGTTCTGGGTTCTGTGTGTTAGCCTTAGCTCTGTGTCTTAGTTCTGGGCTCTGCGTGTTAGCCTTAGCTCTGCGTTTTAGTTCTGGGCTCTGTGTGTTAGCCTTAACTCTGCGTCTTAGTTCTGGGCTCTGTGTGTTAGCCTTAGCTCTACGTCTTAGTTCTGGGTTCTGTGTGTTAGCCTTAGCTCTGCGTCTTAGTTCTGGGTTCTGCGTGTTAGCCTTAGCTCTGCGTCTTAGTTCTGGGCTCTGCGTGTTAGCCTTAGCTCTACGTCTTAGTTCTGGGTTCTGTGTGTTAGCCTTAGCTCTGTGTCTTAGTTCTGGGCTCTGTGTGTTAGCCTTAGCTCTGCGTCTTAGTTCTGGGTTCTGTGTGTTAGCCTTAGCTCTTTGTGTTTGGTCTCCTTAGCTCTTTGGTTGAGCTTAGTTTAGTGTTTATCCTTCTTGTTTAGTTTCTTAGTTCCCATGTTTTACTCTGTCTCTCTGTGGTGCACTCTTTATAATCAAAATCTCCTGCACTTACCTCCGTCCCTACTCCTCGTTCCTTGAACAACCCCCCCCCCCCCACCACCACCACCACTATGGGACGTAAGCACACACACAGAGGTTACTATTTTATGTTTCATCACACTATCAGCAGACAGACACTTGTTAATAAGATGATAATAGTGCATTTTTCGCACTCCAGTCCGTGTACACGTCACATAAGCAGAAGTCATTCGCTGTAATTGCTTGTTTTGGGATGTGTTATGTTTTTATTTAGAGAACACATGTTGAACTGCTCAGGAATCCATTTACAAAACTACAACTGCATCTGTTTTATTAGCTCCAGACTGAATATAATCAACACAAGCATTCATTGACAGAAACAGATGCATCTCTCCATACGTCTCTTCCTCAAACGTCTCTTGGAGAAAGCTCCAATGGCAGCGTCTGAAAGGCGTAGTCACTAGTTCTGCCTGTGAGGGGAACGGACTTTTGACTCTGGAGTGTACTCTACTTCTCTGTTAAGAGAAATATGATCATATTTTCAGCAGGAATATCATATGCAGAAGGCTGTGGTGCATGCACACGTTCCACGGGGATGACTGAGCAGTGTTTTGACTACTGTTCATTCGACTGTCACATGTTGCCATGGCAACTGTCATGCGTTGCCATGACAAATATGAGTGAGTCTGAACAATCGCAGAGTGTAAATCTCATGACTCCTACAGGGTGCACTTTGGGTAAATGTCCATTGACGTTCACTGAAGATAACACATCTGATCTGGGCAGTTTGCATTCTTCTCCAAGCGTGCTCCAGGTGTGACAACAATCTTAGAATGAGAAATCTCAAATACTTAGATAAGATTTATGATGTTTTCAAATGCCATTTCATGTATTGCAGTGTAGTTCTTCTGTTTCATTTTTTAGGAAACTAATGGATGCATTTGAATCAATTAAAATCAAAGCTCTACTTCCTGTCCCGTGTTTAAAGTCAATAAAGAAGAATGTATGAGGGAAAGAGAAAGAGGCAGGCCATTCTCAGAAATATCTGTGAGGCATCAAACAAAATGTCCCTGTGATATACTCTCAAAGCTGCCCTCTTACCTCTAAACTCAAACAGCTTAACTTTGAAGTTCTTCGCTCCCTATCATCTGATTCATCCTCTTTGATGTCACTGAATGACTATGAAACTGATGCTGTGTTAATGAAAGTATAAGTCAATACTCAGGCAGTGAATGAGTTGGGGAAATGTAAGCACGATCAAAGGAATTCTCATGGTTTTGAGGGTTTTTTTGTCATTTACTTATTTTATTATCCAATTTTCTCCCCTATTTAGTCACTCATTATCGAGGACGCTCACATCACATGATGCTACAAAGCTGGGAGAGCCAAGGCAAGCACATTCTTCCTTAGACATGTGTATCCAGCACGTTTTTTTTTTAACCTCTAGCCACACTACGCTACTGGACAGGCCAACATGCTTTCAGGACATGACTGCCCAGATCTGTCTAGCTTTATGTTGAATAATGGGGGAACAGGGCTGTCCTGCTTGTCCAGAAATGAGGCCATTTGTGCTCCCTTGGCCCTTCAGCAATAGATAGCTCTAGCATCACCGGGGACTGAGCTTACACTCTACTAATGATACACCCAATGGATATTAACATGCTGAATATGGCCATTGACTAATATTTGTTGATTTATTTCTCCTAGACCCCAGGCAAAATCTGGCACATTGTTGTATAAATCACAATACAGTCAAGGGCTATTCCACCCCATTTAATCTCATGACAGAGTTATTAAAACAAAACGGATTACGTTGTCAATTGATGCGTTTTTGACGAGTGGCGTTCCTCTGGGTACACTCATTAGACCTACAATCTATTCACCACCATAATTACAGGAACAGTTTTTTTTTAAGTGCCGCCATAGGCAACCTAATCATAATAAACCGCCAATGTTCAGATATGTCACACGCATCAGAGGAGCGAGGATTTCACGTCTCATGTTAATGTGAGGGATATATGACTGTAGGCACTTTATTACTATAATGAGTTCCGAATAGCACTCACAAAGTGAAACCTTTTTAAACAGTTATTTTGTGGTACGTTAATTTATTTTACTCGCTTTTAAAACCTACTGGACCAGGATAGAGCTGTGCTCCAGTTGTGAATAAACCACACATAATAAGAGCTACAGAAATGCCAGTAGGTTTGAGAAAACCTCAGATTTATGCCGACTGACTCATAGGTCACTTATTGATTTCCTGTCCAAGGTTTTAGTGACTAGTGGTGAATTGTTTGTAAAGCTCCCTTTCTCTCTCAGAGCCTCAAATCAATTAATTACTGACACAGAGGGAAAGCCCGCCATTTCATTTTCAGGACTGACTGCGGCATTCCCTGCTGAACCTGTTGGTATATTTTAGTGGATAACATTGCTGTCCTCCACATGACAGGTTTCTAACTCGGGCAGAAACACCCACTTAAACCAGGAATACAATCCCACTGACACTGGATAATCCACCATCTGTAATATGTTTAGAAGTGTTACCTTCCAAATGCCATGAATATAAATGGATCACTGTGTCTCTGTAGTCATTTGAAAAGGTTTTTTTTTTTATTAAACACAAAAATTAAACTCTTGATAAGGTGCCCCATGGTCTCTTGAAAGTGTGTTAGTTTCTTGTTACTATATAAAGTAACTAGCTAGATTCATATAACATTTCATTAAAAAACATAATGTTGCTATGAAAACACATTTCTGTGGGGATAAAATGATCATTCATTGATTCATTGTCTGTAGCCCTTACCTAGTTCAGGGTGGCGGTGGGTCCGGAGCCTACCCGGAATCACTGGGCGCAAGGTGAACACACCCTGGAGAGGGTGCCAGTCCTTCACAGGGCATCACACACTTACACATTCACTCACACACTCACACCTATGGACACTTTGGAAACCGGAGCACCCGGAATAAACCCACGCAGACACAGGGAGAACACACCACACTCCTCACAGACAGTCACCCGGAGGAAACCCACGCAGACACAGGGAGAACACACCACACTCCTCACAGACAGTCACCCGGAGGAAACCCACGCAGACACAGAGAGAACACACCACACTCCTCACAGACAGTCACCCGGAGGAAACCCACGCAGACACAGGGAGAACACACCACACTCCTCACAGACAGTCACCCGGAGGAAACCCACGCAGACACAGGGAGAACACACCACACTCCTCACAGACAGTCACCCGGAGGAAACCCACGCAGACACAGAGAGAACACACCACACTCCTCACAGACAGTCACCCGGAGGAAACCCACGCAGACACAGGGAAAACACACCACACTCCTCACAGACAGTCACCCGGAGGAAACCCACGCAGACACAGGGAAAACACACCACACTCCTCACAGACAGTCACCCGGAGGAAACCCACGCAGACACAGGGAGAACACACCACACTCCTCACAGACAGTCACCCGGAGGAAACCCACGCAGACACAGGGAGAACACACCACACTCCTCACAGACAGTCACCCGGAGGAAACCCACGCAGACACAAAGAGAACACACCACACTCCTCACAGACAGTCACCCGGAGGAAACCCACGCAGACACAGGGAGAACACACCACACTCCTCACAGACAGTCACCCGGAGGAAACCCACGCAGACACAGGGAGAACACACCACACTCCTCACAGACAGTCACCCGGAGGAAACCCACGCAGACACAGGGAGAACACACCACACTCCTCACAGACAGTCACCCGGAGGAAACCCACGCAGACACAGGGAAAACACACCACACTCCTCACAGACAGTCACCCGGAGGAAACCCACGCAGACACAGGGAGAACACACCACACTCCTCACAGACAGTCACCCGGAGGAAACCCACGCAGACACAGGGAGAACACACCACACTCCTCACAGACAGTCACCCGGAGGAAACCCACGCAGACACAAAGAGAACACACCACACTCCTCACAGACAGTCACCCGGAGGAAACCCACGCAGACACAGGGAGAACACACCACACTCCTCACAGACAGTCACCCGGAGGAAACCCACGCAGACACAAAGAGAACACACCACACTCCTCACAGACAGTCACCCGGAGGAAACCCATGCAGACACAGAGAGAACACACCACACTCCTCACAGGGACTCGAACCCACAACCTCCAGGACCCTGGAGCTGTGACTGAGACACTACCTGCTGTGTGAATGAAGTCCAGTGTATTGTAGTATGTTTTGTATATCATTGTAATGTAAAACGTCTAAGTATTTCCAACTCATTTCAGATCCTTTCAGTTGGTAAATTCATGTGACATTTGTACACAGTGTAGAGCACAGCTAGTGTTTATGTCCATGAAAATTATTATATGTAACATTTATTGCCAATTCAAAATATCACAATAATTACTAACCTTAAAAACTACTGGAATAATAGTTTGCTGCAGGGATTAGCTGCTTTTAATCCCAGCCTTTCCAATGCGTTGCCTCTGGCTGCAGTGGATAGTAAACTTTGGGAAGCAGCCATTTTACTGAGTGTTTTAGGGGGTGCAGGGACAGGTGGCTGAGGAGTGGGGGGTCTCTGCTGACGCATCTCCCTCTGGCTGCCTTTTATAGAACAGATCAGACTGGAGCTCTGTTGGGACTGGCTTTAGGTCAGTTCCAGTTTGGAAGGAGCTGGCATTTCTGAAATTAGTTTGGGATCTGCAGTATGTTTTCTAAAGGCACCATTTGTCCATATGGCCAGTCAGTGTCAGAGGAGGTTTTTCATGTTTCCTGTGTATCAGGCACATTGCAGTCTAAGGTAATTTGAGTTTTGCTGATAACTAGAGCGCTCATAGTGAGTCAAGGTGCAGTTTGTTGCAGTGTTATTTGTCATATTTGTCGAGTACATGTGTAAATTTGTTAAAAAAAAAAAAGCTCTTAGGTTGCAATACACGGCTCTCCAATAAGTTAGGTAGTGTTAAACATTATAAAACTTATATTTTTAAGTAGGCAGCCGTGGCCTTGAGGTTAGAGAAGCGAGCTTGAGGCCAGAGGGTCGCTGGTTTAATTCCTGGGACCTGTAAGAGAAAATTCATTCACGGCTGAAGTGCCCTTTAACAAGGCGCCTAACCCTCAAACTGCTCCCCGGGTGCCGAGGTGGTCGCAGCCCCCTGCTCCGGCTGTGTGTGTGTTTACTGCCCCTAGTGTGTGTGTGAAGAATTGCTCACTAGTGTGTGTTTGTGTGTACAATGCCATGCATGGGTCAAATGCAGAGAAGCAATTTCCCCAAGGGATCAATAAATCTTCTTCTTCTTCTACTTTAAATTACGTTAAAATTGGATTCTTTAATAAACTCCTCCTTACTCCTATTTGTGGCCAGATGAAGACGGGGAAAACATGATCGCAACCATGTGGCTCCAGTGGGAATGCATTTTATTCTTTCTGTGGTCAGAGATGTGGGCTATACTTTGAAAAGACAGAGCTGAGTTTTCCTAAAGAGCAGTAGAGGTCAAAAGTCCCAGCAGATGTGGCAACTATGAAGAATCAGAACAATGCAGACTTGGAACAAAAGGTCACATACAGGCGCACGCATAAACATACACTCAGAGACAATACTCTAGAGCTGTGGACCACATGCACTGATTTAATGATGAGCTACATGGTAGAGAAGCATTGTCAAGCATTGCCCAGTGCCAAGGGTGGGCTGGATGGGTGCATGTCCACCAGTATTGAGCTGTGGAGGAGTGGATCTATTTTCTTTGAAGTGATGGAGCACCATTCAATACCTGTGTGGTGAGATGAGCTGGTTTTTGTGATCCTTTACTCATCCAAATTGATCTCACTAATGTTGGCTCCTGCAATCAAGTTCTCACACTGGTGTTTCAGTATCTTGGGCTTAGTCTCGTAGAAGAGCAGAAGCGCTGACCGCAGCAAAATGGGGTACAATTATATGCTTGGTTTTTGAAAACAAACTGACACAACGCACATTCATTCATTCATTGTCTGTAGCCCTTATCCAGTTCAGGGCAGCGGTGGGTCCAGAGCCTACCTGGAATCACGGCGCAATGCGGGAACACACCCTGAAGGGGGCGCCAGTCCTTAACAGGGCAACACACAACCTCACACATGCACTCACACCTACAGACACTTTTGAGTCTCCAATCCACCTACCAGCGTGTGTTTTTGGAGCATGGGAGGAAACCGGAGCACCCGGAGGAAACCCACGCAGACACAGGGAGAACACACCACACTCCTCACAGACAGTCACCCGGAGGAAACCCACGCAGACACAGAGAGAACACACCACACTCCTCACAGACAGTCACCCGGAGGAAACCCACGCAGACACAGAGAGAACACAACACACTCCTCACAGACAGTCACCCGGAGGAAACCCACGCAGACACAGGGAGAACACACCACACTCCTCACAGACAGTCACCCGGAGGAAACCCACGCAGACACAGAGAGAACACACCACACTCCTCACAGACAGTCACCCGGAGGAAACCCACGCAGACACAGAGGACACGCCACACTCCTCACAGACAGTCACCCGGAGGAAACCCACGCAGACACAGGGAGAACACACCACACTCCTCACAGTCAGTCACCCGGAGGAAACCCACGCAGACACAGAGAGAACACACCACACTCCTCACAGACAGTCACCCGGAGGAAACCCACGCAGACACAGAGAGAACACACCACACTCTTCACATATAGTCACCCGGAGGAAACCCACGCAGACACAGGGAGAACACACCACACTCCTCACAGACAGTCACCCGGAGGAAACCCACGCAGACACAGAGAGAACACACCACACTCCTCACAGACAGTCACCCGGAGGAAACCCACGCAGACACAGGGAGAACACACCACACTCCTCACAGACAGTCACCCGGAGGAAACCCACGCAGACACAGAGAGAACACACCACACTCCTCACAGACAGTCACCCGGAGGAAACCCACGCAGACACAGGGAGAACACACCACACTCCTCACAGACAGTCACCCGGAGGAAACCCACGCAGACACAGGGAGAACACACCACACTCCTCACAGACAGTCACCCGGAGGAAACCCACGCAGACACAGGGAGAACACACCACACTCCTCACAGACAGTCACCCGGAGGAAACCCACGCAGACACAGGGAGAACACACCACACTCCTCACAGACAGTCACCCGGAGGAAACCCACGCAGACACAGGGAGAACACACCACACTCCTCACAGACAGTCACCCGGAGGAAACCCACGCAGACACAGGGAGAACACACCACACTCCTCACAGACAGTCACCCGGAGGAAACCCACGCAGACACAGGGAGAACACACCACACTCCTCACAGACAGTCACCCGGAGGAAACCCACGCAGACACAGAGAGAACACACCACACTCCTCACAGACAGTCACCCGGAGGAAACCCACGCAGACACAGGGAGAACACACCACACTCCTCACAGACAGTCACCCGGAGGAAACCCACGCAGACACAGAGAGAACACACCACACTCCTCACAGACAGTCACCCGGAGGAAACCCACGCAGACACAGGGAGAACACACCACACTCCTCACAGACAGTCACCCGGAGGAAACCCACGCAGACACAGGGAGAACACACCACACTCCTCACAGACAGTCACCCGGAGGAAACCCACGCAGACACAGGGAGAACACACCACACTCCTCACAGACAGTCACCCGGAGGAAACCCACGCAGACACAGGGAGAAAACACCACACTCCTCACAGACAGTCACCCGGAGGAAACCCACGCAGACACAGGGAGAACACACCACACTCCTCACAGACAGTCACCCGGAGGAAACCCACGCAGACACAGGGAGAACACACCACACTCCTCACAGACAGTCACCCGGAGGAAACCCACGCAGACACAGGGAGAACACACCACACTCCTCACAGACAGTCACCCAGAGCGGGACTCGAACCCACAACATCCAGGGCCCTGGAGCTGTGATAGAGACAAATAAACATTTGGTCACTGTTCTTAATTGTAGATGATGATCCAGGACATGCTCAGAAAAGCGTATTTTTTATCAGGAAACCAAAATCGATCACAATAACCTTATAATGTGTTATTTTACATTTTCCATCTCTACCCTGATGTAAGGCCTTGCAGCTAGAGGATGATCCCTCAGCATTTGCTCACTTCGGGCACATTCACACACTCTCAGACACACACCCAGCAGGCAGTCCCCAACCTATACAGCACTTCTGTACTTAATGCTGACCTCCCCTTTAATCGTTTCTTCATCCCCAGTGGACAGAGAGAGAGGAATAAGATTTTAATTTTCTCTCTCTCTCTCTCTCTCTCTCTCTCTCTCTCTCTCTCTCCCTGACAAAGCAAAATCAAGCTTTTATTCTCCTTTTATTTCTTCCTTTGCATCTATTTTAGATTGGGGTAATCACTTCTGCTGTGGAGCCACAAAGAGCCAGTGAGTCACTGCAGGACAAGAAAAAGAAAGAAAGAAGGGGGGAGGAGAATGTTTTAAAGGAGAGATGGTGAGAGATAGCTAGGGAGGCCCATAATAAGCAGCAGTAAAGAAGCTGTGGAGGAAGAGAATAGAGAGAGAGAGAGAGATGGTAGAAAAACAGAGATGGATGGATGTGTATGTGAGACTGGAGGGATGGAGGGAATAGGACAGAGGAGGCCTCTTTGGGAACTGTTTTGTCAAATGGATTTATTAGTTTCAAATGTGGCTTTATTCTCCAGTTTCCACAGAAATGTATTTTCTGGTTTTTCCTAACTCTGAGATGAATGATTCATTAAAGTGGAGTCCTGTGTAAGCAGCAGGAACCCTCAAATCCACAACCACAGCAGATCTACATTCTCATTCATTTCTGGATGAGTTGGAGACAGATTAATGGGCTGCCCTCTCTACACTCCCCTGTTAAATAATCCTGCGTGTTTCTGATTGGGTTCCGTGAAAGCTCATGCACCATTTGACCTTGTGTAACAGTTGCGCTCTGTTACATAAGCCAGGAGTACACTGTGGTCTTAGTGGAAATGAGGCGTAATGATATTCAGCTTTGCTTTGGACTGAGATTAACTGAGATTCATTTGGACTGTTTACATTCGGTATTTAAATGTGTCGTATTTTTGGATGTTGCTCTATACACATTTAAAAAATATCCACGGATAAAGATCCGATCCGTTTACAGATGCAAAACTGTGTTTAAAAAGGTCAATTGTAAATGCATTGTTATGATTAGAGGATGATGACACAGTCATCGTGATTGTATTCATTGCTACAAACATGTGCTCCATTTTACCAAGGTTGTAAGAAACCTGGGTGTCATGTTCGATGACCAGCTGACCTTCGCAGATCACGTGACCGCTGTAGCTCGATCGTGCTGCTTCTCCCTATTCAACATAAGGAAGATTAGGCCATACCTAACTGAACATACAACACAGCTCCTCGTTCAGACGTTAGTAATCTCCCGTCTTGACTATTGCAACGCCCTCCTGACAGGTCTTCCGGCCTGTGCTGTGAGACCGCTACAGATGATCCAGAATGCTTCAGCATGCCTGGTCTTCAACCAGCCTAAAAGAGCACATGTCACGCCTCTATTAGTTGAGCTGCATTGGCTAACCTTAGCTGCTCACATCAAATTTAAATCACTAATGATGGCCTTCAGAGTTCTGCTGGTTCTCACTGGTTCTGCTCCCATCTTCCTCAATAGACTCTTAAAACCATACGTTAGCGCCCGCTCTCTCCGTTCCTCAAAGGAGCGCCAACTAACACGACCAACCCCCCGTACAGGTCAGTCGAGGCTATTCTCATCTCTGGTACCACGCTGGTGCAACGAGCTTCCAAGCACCATCAGAGCAACAGGAACCCTCTCCGCATTCAGGAAATCCTTGAGAACCCAGCTCTTCCGAGAGTATCTCTTGCACTGACAGTCTTTCTTTAATGCACTTAGTACTTCCTGGAATATTGCACTCAATGTAAGGTAATTTGTATAAATCGTGCTGTAGTTTGAATGTTAGATCCTCTTTTGTAAGTCGCTTCAGACCACTTCAGCCTCCATCAATTGCCTTGGAGCTGCCCCTACACTGAAGTTTTCATGGACTCCTAACTATTATTACCAGTAGATTGACCACAGGAGGATAGGTTCCCCTGTTGTCATCCTTGGTTCTTCCCAAGGCTCTTCCTCAGCTTCCTTTCCACTGTCACCCCTGGCCTCACTCTCCTGGGGGAGTTGCTTTGTGACATCATAAAGAGCGCTCTACAAATAAATTTGATTTGATTACATAGTGTTGCTTTAAGTCATGGAGTTGCCAGGTAATAGCCATCCTCTTAAGACCATGGTCAGATCATTTGACAAAGATGCACAGCATGAAAAGAAGCGTAACTGTCATAAGATCAAACTCTTTACACACTTTGCTTGTTTTACAGGACCCAAGAAGCAAACACAAGTTCAAGATCCATTCCTATGGCAGCCCCACCTTCTGTGACCACTGTGGCTCTCTGCTGTACGGACTCATCCACCAGGGGATGAAATGTGACAGTAAGTCTCTCTACACACAGGACCTCTCTTCACAAAGCAGGTTCAGGACTATTGCTAGAGTGTGCAGTGGGTTTCCTTGCTCAACAGAATGGCACATTTATTCATCTGACTGGCATTTCAACAGTTAAACGTGGCGTCATAAACAGGCCCCAAGACAACAGACCCATCGGTAACAAGGTGGTAAATATGCAACACGTCTCACGTCTCATCAGTGGTAGCATCTCATTATAATCAGTTTACATATGTAGCAATGTAAAAATCTGATAGAGTGTGT